>NC_052055.2:74223733-74523733 GCF_903992535.2 Arvicola amphibius | reverse complement strand
CTCCCACAAAAGTGTTACCCCAAGCCCATAGAATGGTAAGTAAAACAAAACCGGCTTTGTTCACATCTCTGCCTAACTCTGGTTGAGCCATGATTCTTTGTTGTTGTAGCTTTCGAGACAGGGTTTCTTTGTCCTTTGGAGCCTGTCCTGGAACTAGCTCTTGTAGACCAGGCTGGCCTCGAACTCACAGAGATCCGCCTGCCTCTGCCTCCCGAGTGCTGGAGTTAAAGGCGTGTGCCTCCCCCGCCCAGTGAGTCCTCTGTGAAGCCCTGCTCTGTCATCCCCATGTGTGCACATGTGCACGTGTGTGTGTGTGTGTGTGATTTTAAGGCAGAGATGAGAGAGGTCATTCTGTAGGGAATGCTTCTATTTATAGAAGAAAAGGCATCATTCCATAAACACTGACGGCCGAAAAGCCCAGAGTTCAGTGGTGCCTAAAATGAGATTGCTGCTCGAAATGCTGGAGAGTGTCAGTCTATCTACGTGAGCAGTTTCGGGTCTACATCATGTGGATAAAGAGGCTGCTGTTGACGTAAACAAACGGCACTCAGTGTCCACAAACACACACTGAAGGAATGTGGAGACAATGTGCCGCCGTCCCCAGAGGCACACCAGCAAGTTTTAATGATTGTTTGTGGTTACATAAAGGACAGGGATTATCAGAAATGAATAAACTTGAATGAATTCAAGGAAGTGTGTGTGTAGCGGGGGAACATCTCCCCACCATGGTTAAATTTTTCCACAGATGGTAATGCCAACACAGCTGTCAGCCGGGCATTAGCTGCCCCCAGAGTGAAATGTGATGTAAATACCCATGCTCTGGTGACAAGGACAACTCACCTGTGGAATTACACAAAGATTCTGGGCTTGGTCGCTCTGGCTTAGAAGGAAATGCATTAAAATGCCATGAGGTTTGTGTCTAAGATTGCAAAGTTAAGCAGGATGTATATAGTTACTACACACATGCATCACATGTACACACACACACACACACACACACACACACACACAGTTTACTTTCTTTAGGTTGAGGGTCTTCCTTTGAGTGAGGTCATTTAGCTCCTGGAAGAAATGCACTCCGGTTGTTACCTGAAGACCTAGAGGCCACAATGTCTGTGGTGTGGGTCGTCCCACCCACGGCAGCACTTGGATCAAGTTAATTTGATTCAGAATTGAAGTGCGGTTCTGACATAATCCAGCAAGGAGCTTCACAAACAGCAACAAGGTGGACAGAGTAAAGAATTGCTGACCTGCGTGGGTGACAGTAGACAATGGTCACTGTTTGGGCCACTTTACATACAGTAACTCATTAGTAACTCACTCTGTAGACCAGGCTGGCCACGAACTCACAGAGATCCGCCTGCCTCTGTCTCCTGAGTGCTGGGATTAAAGGTGTGTGCCGCCACCCCCTGGCTTGACTCCCTTATCTTAAAGGTGAATAAACAAAGATACAGAAAGCTTAGAACACAAGCATCCAGTTGTGAACATCAACACCAGAGGGAAGGCAGGCTAGCTCTGGAGCCTGCCTCGATCTGTGTACCTTGAGATGCCATTTCTCTCCCTTTGACTTGTCCAATACAGTATGCCCAGTTAAATTTGAATGTCGGATAAATTCATATTATCTGACAATAGAGAATGTTTCAAGTACCACACAGAGCAAAATTATCCTAAAATGTTATTCATTGCTTTCTTGAAGTTCAGATATACCTACCTTGGGGTTTCTTGTTTTTATTTAATGAATTGTCCAACCCTGTAACACAGGAAACTCTACAAACTAAGGAACCAGAGAGGAAAACCATTAGTTCAAGCCTTAGCGCAGTGGTGGTTGATACTGATGTGAACCTGTCTATGAGGGATTTTCTAAGCGAGGTTAAATGAGGTGGGAAGACCCTTAAATGTGGTGGCCCTATTCCATAGACTGGCATCTGAGACTGGATAGAACAGAGACACGGGGCTCCCCACCAGCGTGAGCTCTCTCTGCCCCCTAACTGTCATTTGCAATGTGACCAGAGAACTCAGCCCCTGACACCACGCCCTCCTAGCTTAGCAGATGGTACCCTCAAGTCATGAGCCCAAATGAGTCACTCCGTACTCCAGTCGCTTCTGCCTGATGTTTTGTCACAGTATAACATTGACTAATACAGGAGGTACCAAAACCTGGACCAGAACACCTATTGTAGAACCAGTTTAAGTATTTAGATCTTTTACCTAGCCTAGAAATTGTTCGGAAGTACATCCACCTGGATATAAGCATTGCTGAATACCTTTAATAACAGCCATAGCTAGGCTGAACTTGTTCAAGGTTTGACAGGCTTTAGGGAAAATATGGATGTCTCCGTTTTCTAAAAAGGGCCAAAATGTTCTTTTCTATTTTTAACCCTTCCCGTTTCTCCTCTGCTGCTTCTTTATTTTCTCTTCTTTCTTTTTAAAAAGCATTTTTTAAAAAAATGATTTATTTATTTGTTTTTGTTTTATATGTTTCATTTGCCTCCAAGTGAGGGTGTCAGATCCCCTGGAACTGGAGTTGCAGACACTTGTGAGCTGCCATGTGGGTGCTGCGACTTGAACCTGGGTCCTCTGGAAGAACAACCAGTGCTCTTAGCCACTGAGCCATCTCTCCAGCCCTTCTCTTCTTTCTTTATGGTGTATCTATTCATGATCAGCCTACAAATCAACACAAACCTTGACTGTACATCACTGATTACCATTCTGGAAAAGTCTCAAGAGGCGGTCCAGAGGAAGGGGCAGGGAAATAATGAGGTGGAAAAGGAGACTTCCTTAGGATGGCCGGAGCTGTCACTCGGACCTTCTGAGCTGGGTTTGCAGCTTGAGGCTGCACACGGGAGAAAAAGTTCTTAGCAGGAGAGAACAGAGAGTGGTGGGAAGCACGTGATAGCCAGGCCTTTCAATTCGGAATAGTCCTTGGCACACTGAGAGGGGACAGGTGGGGCACACAAGCACAGAGACTGTTATCCTATCTGTCAGCTCCAGGGTTACAAGCCACAAGCAAAAGAATACCTGGCAATTCAAATTAGAAGAGTCTTCCTGGGAATGGAGAAAAAGAGGGATGCGGGTAGCTCCACCTCCCCTTGCTATGTGACTGTACTACTTCGAAGAATTAGCTTAGTCACACTTGACAACTTAACAATATAGAACTGAAATAAAATAAAATAAAGGAAAATATCCAAGGTTTGGTTGTATCCAGCGGTGTGGATATGCATACCCATAATCTCAGAAATTCTGAAGTAGAGGCAGGAGGATGAGGTGTTTATGCTCACCCATTGCTGCACAGTGAGTTTGCAGCAGGCCTGTGCTACATGGGACCTTGACTCATAAAACAGTGTGCTTGTTAGTTTAAACCATCACCCTACCGTAACTGAGAGTCTCCTGGGTGGAAAGCCTCACTTGAGAAACTCTGAATTGGGTTGGCCAGTAGAGAGTGTGCTGAAGATCATCTTGACTGGTAGGCGAGGGGGTGAACTCACCATGAATGTAGGCTTTCTTTCTCCATGGCTTTGTCAGGGCATTTTTATCATAGTAGTGGAAGAGAGATGAGAATGCACATGTGTGCATGTGTACACATAAATACATATGCATGCAGAGTCACACAGACATATGCAGAGACACACATGCAGACACACGCAGGTGGTGTGTGCACACGTACACAGACACACACACATGCACAGAAAGAGAGAGAGAGAGAGAGAGAGAGAGAGAGAGAGAGAGAGAGAGAGAATATCCAAAGTACAACTCAGAAAAGAACCCAGTTACTCTGTGTGTGCATGTACATATATTCACGTATAAAATAAAATACTCATTAACCCGATCATTGTGGCTGATACCGTGTGTCTGCCCTGAATACATGCAGTCATTTTCTCCTCGTTATTTCCTAAGCAATACAACATAGAATCTGTTCCCATAGCGCTTGCATCACACTGTGTTCAGGTGATTCAGAGATGACCTGGAGCTTGTGGGAAGATGTGTCTCAGTCATTGTCAGATGCTCTATCCTTCCCAATGCTGTGAACCTTTAACACAGTTCCTCATGTCATGGTGACCCCCAACCATAAAATTATTTCCATTGCTACTTCATAACTGTAACTTTGCTACTGGTGTGAATTGTAGTTTGTAAATATCTGATATGTAGGATATCTGCTATGTAACTTTGACCCCCAAAGGTGTTATGACCCATAGGTTGAGAATCATAGCTCTACCAGTCTATAGGAGGGATTTGTGCAGATTCAGCGGTCCTGAACCAATCCCCAAATGCTGACACAGAAAGATAAGTGTGTGTGTGTGTGTGTGTGTGTGTGTGTGTGTGTGTTGTACTGTGTTACTGCAGGCTGGAAAAACTTTTTCGAAATGTTCTTCTTCACAGACAAATACCCCTTAGCTTTGGAGAACAGTGAATGCACGCAGCAACAGATGCACTTTAGAGCAGATAAGCCAAGACCTAAAAGAATGAGGCATAGGCTTCCATTTGCAGATTCATCCAGTCCAAGATCTAAGAGGAGTCTTTGGCAAGCAGGAAGGAGGGTAGGATGTGAGAGGACCATTCCTTCACCCTAGGGGGCAAGTGATACAGATGCTGTATGGGCACCACGCTCCCTTAGCAGGCCCCAGAAAACCCCAGAAAACCAGCCATGGGTATGGTAGTCTGCCCCCATCCCTGATACTTTTCTCTTCAGATCTGAGAGCAGCATCCAATGGAGATGACAGTGTGCACATGAAGGTTAAGTTCATCAAGGAGCAAGGCAAGTGGCGGAGAGAGCCCACTCTGTACCGATCTATACGCTTACTCCAAAGGGGGATTATTGAGCTTGGGAACCATTTTTAAAACGATTTCCTATGGAGCTGTAAAAGAAATGCTGATAGGTCAGGGAAATAATCCTTTATGTTCTGTCCCTGTTGTCCAGTTAAGCTTTCCAAAATGATGGAAGTATTCTGTAGCGTGCTACTTAACCTGGTAGCCGCTAACCACTTGCAACTTGTAAACCTTAGACTATACCCGGTTGCTGGAGATGTATCTCAGTTGATGTCATGCTTGTGTAGCATGTGTGAAGCACTGGGTTATCCCCAGGACCACACACACTGACCTTGGCGGCACATGTTCGTAGTCCGAGCATTTGGGATGCACAGCTGAGAGAGTCAGAAGTTTAGCCTTATCCTTAGCTGGTAGTGAGTTTGAAGACAGCCTGGGCTACATGATATCCTATCTCCAAAACACAAGGACAAGCTGGGCAGTGGTGACGCTTGCCTTTAATCCTAGCACTCAGGAGGCAGAGGCAGGCAGATCTCTGTGAGTTCGAGACCAGCCTGGTCTACAGAGTAAGTTTCAAGACAGACTCCAAAACTACAGAGAAATTTTGTCTCAAGAAAACAAAAAATTAAAACAAAACAAAACAAAAATACAAGGACAAAGGTGTGTTTCTCGGTTACTGCAACTGATAAACTGATGGTGTGTGTGTGTGTGTGTGTGTGTGTGTGTATGTGTGTGTGTGTGCTACTGTAGATTGAACGCATGCACACTAGGCAAGTGCTACAGCCTTCTTCTGAGAAACTGAATTTTAAATATAATTTTAATTAAAATTAAAAATGTAGAGGTCTCATGTGCCTAGTGGCTAAGTATTAGACAGAACAATTGTAAGTTAGCATGATTTTTCTTCGACATCAGATAGCCTGGATATATAAAAGGTTAATTTTGTGACCACGTCTGAATTAGTTATTTTTCTGTTGCTGTGATAAAGAACCATGACCAAAGGCGGCAAAAGGAAGACAGAGTGTATGTTACTTTACTGTCCAGAGGGAAAGTCTATAGTGGTGAGGGCGACGTGGCAGCAGGCAGTGGGAGCAGGAGGTTGAGAGATCATATATTAAACCACAAACACAAAGCAGTGTTTTGTGGAAGCGTGAGCCTGTAAACTCCCAAACCTGACCCCATGGTTCGCTTTCTCCAGCCAGCCTTTACCTCCTAAAACCTCCCCAAACAGCGCCACCCACTGCAGACCAAATGTTCAAACACCAGAGCCTATGAGGGCCAGTTTTCTTTGAAACCATCACAATGTTTGTGTGTTGAATTCTGTCCAAATTATTTAATATAAATAGAAACTTAAGAACAATTTGTTACTAACTCCATCAGTTATTCAGAAGGGAGCTTGCTAAACTACTGGCTGGTTATTACTTTTAAGTTTAAGCACTCCAAATCTATCTTTAACATTTGTGCTTTGTAGGGCCCTTGGATATTTTAAGGGGACGAGGAAAATCCCGGTAAAACTTGAGGGGCTGCTGCGGAATGCATCCGTTTCCAGCCTTGACTCACTATCTTTGCTTTAGTGCACAGCCTCCTGAGAGACCAGACACGGGGTGTCTATGTTTGGCCCAGAGCGGGGAGAAGGCGCTTCTGGAAATGAGAGCTGGATTTCTGTGGCTCATTGCTCTTTTCCCGGTGACTGAGGGCACCAAAGGCTTCCTGCAGGTGAGTCGGTACATGTCTTCTTTCTCTTGGCAGCCCTCTCTCCTCTCCTCCTTCCTGCTACCTCAGAATCTGTCACTCTCCAGGCAACTGAGCTACAGAGGCTGGTGGACTTTGCATCAGAAGTCCCGCGTTCTTGTCTCAGTATTTACCAGCATTCCCTGTGAGGTCTTCAGTAAGTTGATCTCTGAAGTACAGGTGCCTGGATTGCAGACTAGGCTTCTCCCGTGGAAATTTAATCGTCTTGGAGATCTTGTCTAACTCAACACATTCTCTGCCATGGTCTCTTGGGAACAGAAAACCACGTGGGTAGACACTAATAGCCTGTGGGCCTGCTCTTTCTTTTCCACCCCCCCCTTTCTTTTGTCATAGTTGCTTAGTAAAGGGTCTCATGCCACTCAGGCTAGTCTCAAACTCACTATGTAGCTGAGGCTGACTTTGAACTGCTAATCTTCCTGCCTCTGCCTCCTGCATTCGAGAATTAGAGATGTGTGCCATCATCCTTCTCTTGCCTTATGCTTTTTGAGATAGGCAGTTCTGGTTGGCATGAAGTGCTCTGTGTAGACCAGATTAGCCACAAACTTGCAGTGGTCTTCCTGCCTCTGTTTCTCGAGTGCTAGTGTACTTATTTTTCTTGCCTTTTTTTCTGATTGGTATGTATTTGTTGCAGATTTGCGAGTTTGCATGTTTACATGTGTGGGCACATGTGTGTGAGAGTGTGTACACACATGGAAGCCTGAGGTTGATCCTAGTAATTCTTCCCAACTGTTTTTCCACTTTATTTACTAAGGAAGCATCTCTCAGGCCCAGAGGTCAGTGACATGAAGACTCTTAGTAGCTAACTTGTCCTGTGTGTTTATCTTCTAGGGCTGGAACTGGGCTATTTTACCTACTTAGCACTTACATGGACAGGTTCTGGGGACCTAAACTCTAGTTGGTCCTTACCCTGGTTCAGCAAGTGCTTTAGCAACCGAGCCATCACTCCAGCTATGGGCTACTCATTTCTTGATGATTTCATTTAGGATCTTGGCTTGAATGTTTTCAACTCACTGATGATTCCCAAGTATATGTTTTCGGCCCGAACTCTTCATTCATGTGGACATTAGGGTTCTTCAGCTTCACATGTCCCAAACTGAACCCCTGAATTTTTCTTACCGAATCCGCTCTTCTTTTCCGGTGACACCATTCTCTTCCTGTCTGGGTGAAAACGTTGCCGTACTTGAGTCTTGTAATGCTCCATATATAAACCGGTTTTAAAATTTACTTTAAAACCTGTCTAGAAGTCAGACTCTTCTAACTTCTTCCACCGCTGCAGGTCTCCGCCGAGAGCTTTATGATCTCAGTCCTGTAGCCTCTTGGTAATGCCAGAAATGCTTGCATTGTTTCTGTGCTTGGCTGTTCTTAACATGGCACCAGGATTAAGGCTTCTGTAAAGCGAATCAGAGTGACTTTCTCATGTGTGTTCGAACTCTGCCTGACTCACTCGGGGAAAAGCTAAAACCAGGGCTGCGGAGCTGTCTCGGAAGAGTTCTTGTTCTACAAGCATGAAGACCCAAGTTTGAGAGCCCGGCAAGCACTTAAGAAAACCTGAGCATGATTGTAAGCCCAGTCCAGGAGAGAGAAGATGGCAGACACTGAGCCAGACATAGTAGCCAAAGCAATGGCCAGATTCACTGAGAACCTCTGTCTCCAAGGAATAACTAAAGTGTGTCAGAGGAAGACGTCCAATAGCTTCCTCTGGTCTTCTCATGTGCACATGGGTACACTCACGAATATGCCCATGTACGTGCAACACACAAACACACACCCAACAACAACACTTCCCTTCCCACAAAGCATTAAAACCTTTCTCTGGTCTGATAGATGTACACACCTTGCCTCTGTCTACATGACCCGCCTCTATGGACTCTGGGCCCCACCTATTACTCATCTCCCTTCACCCACTTCTTGATGCTCTCTGGTCCCTTACTTTACCGGCACAGTTGGGCACATTCATAGCACTGACCTGAACTAATGCTGTTCCTGTTTTTTTGCAAGACCATCACTTTCTCTTCCCCCAGACACCATCACTTGCTCCAGGTCTCTGCTCAAAACAGCCTTGATAAGGCCTTTCTTGGCCACCTGTCACCATGCTCGGCTTGGGTATTAGATCATCATCTTGGCTCACCTGGGAAACTCAACAGACCTCATGATGTGCAGGTCACAAAGCTTCACTATAGCCATCTTCTTTCCTTTTGTAGAAGAAAAACCATGACAACCAAACAAAAGGAGATGTCGGTGTGGTTGAGAAAAGGCATCCAGGTAAGATCCTGCTAGACGTCCTGGTACTTTAGACCCTGATGCCAAGAAAACAGGGTTCCGACCTCAGCAATTGCCGGGGGGGGGGGTCTTAGGTAAATTATGAAATTACCCGAATCTGTAAAGGGAGAATAATAGTAATTCTTAAGAGCAAAGACTAAATAACGACAGAGTGTATTAGTTGGTATAATTTTGCTGTGGCCAAATGTCTTACCAAAGCACTGCAATGACGGACCGACTTATTTGGCCCCATGGTTTATGAGGCCGTGCAGTCCATTTTGCTAGGAAGGAACGGCAGCTGGAACCTGAGGCAGCTGGTCACACGGTGCCCACGTTCAGGAAGCTTAGGGAATGACGCTGGTGTTCAGTGTGCTTTCCTTCCTTTTTCTTCTATTCAGCTCACAGAATGGTGCCGTACACATGCAGGGTAGGCCTTCCCTTCTCTGGAAACTCCTTCAGCTACCTCTCAGAGGTGTGTCTCCTACGTGACCACAGATCTAGGCAAGCTGACAAGGAAGATGGGCATCTTGTACCACACCAGACAGGAACCTGTCCTTTGTTCCTTTTCTCTTGTGCCTTCCTCCTATAGTGAAATTAATGGGCAGAGCTCTCAGCTTGGTGATGAGTCCCGGTGTGAATGTTAACATGCACGTCTGATATCTGAAGCACTGAACATTCTTCCTCATGAAAACATTGATCCCCTCAGATGGTTGTAGGTTCCAGAGCAGTGCACAACAGGCTTCTGACATGCAGTGCATTTAAATACACGTACATGGTAAGCAGTCATGTGCTAGGCATAGCATGAAAATGTCCCCAATGCAAGGCTACAGTTCTTCAGGGAAATGAAACAAAAAGTTTAACACAGAATGCCACAAACAAGATCTCCCCAACAGTAACAATGACAATAAAAATACCGTAAGCATTTATTCACTGGACTGTCACTATGCCAGGCTGTGTTTAGTTCTATTATATCATGGCCATCTTTATTTCAAGATGGTAAAACTAGTGGTTAGGGCTAAGGGCTGTAAGACAGGGTTTAACCCAACCTATCTGTTTCAGTACCACTAACTCCTGGGAAAGTGAGCAGGCTCACATTTACCCTGTTCCCCATCATTTGGTGGTACTCCCAAGACCCGTGGGAACAGTAGACAAGATTTGAATCCAATCAGCCTGGCTGCAAAGTTAACACATGCAAAGGCCCAAGATAAGGCATAGGGAAGCCGAGGACACCAGGGTTCCAAGTACCGAAGACTCGTCTTTGGGGGAAAAAAGGAAGTTATTAAATAAGCAACTAAAGGTAACAACTGTTCACAGACACAAGCCAGGGTCTAGTTGTGTTTTGTTTTGTATTTCAAGGAAATCCCTAAACCCCCACTCATTAATGGAACGTTTTAAAAAATGAGTTCTTTGGAAAGGGTGACGTTGGGGGTTTTATGTTGGAGATATTTCCAGGAAACCAAAGCTAGGTGAGTAGGATATTCCAGCCTGTTTCCCTTGAGTCTGGGGCAGGAAAGAGAGCTTGGGAACTATTGACCTAGCAGAAGTGGGAGGAGAGATCCGTGTGAGGCATGTATGAGGCGTGTCTGCTTGCTCACGTTAAGGCAATGTCTGGACGTGCGGAATGTAGTGACAAGCATGGGGACAGTCCTGGAGCTCTAAGCAGTACGTGATGACTGCTAAGACATCTTCCCCCCCACACAGGTACCTTCTGATAACCCCTCTCTCCCTCCAGCCCAGGAGTACGAGATCCTGCTTCAGATGACATACAGGGATCCTGGGGAGAAGAGAGAACTGAAAAGATTTCTGAAGCATTTGAAATCTCCATCACCGTGCTTACACGGGCCCAGCAAGATCGTCAGAGTGAAGGCCACCACATGTAAATTAGCTTCCCAGGAATGGGGAGAGTAACTGGGGAGAGGGGCGGGTCAGGCAGGGTAGGTAGGCTGTGCTGTGAAAAATGACCGTTCCATAGAAACTCTGTGGTATCAAGAACCAATGTTTCTTCTTAATGGGACATTAATGTTCATTGCATGTTGGCAAGGGGGCTGTGTCTGTCGTCATCCCTCAGATACCAGATGATGAATGAGATCCTACTTCACATGTATTCATTCTGAGCAACAAAGGAATGAAATCCTGGAGACCCTCACACAGACAATAACATTTTTTTTAGCTGAGAATGGAAGACACTAATTCTGTTCCTATTTTATTGGCCAGAATTTATTCTACGACTCTATCCAGCCTCACGAGGCTGGGATATGAAATTCCAGTATGTATCCATAAGATAGCAAGAAGTCTTTGATAATGCAAATCACAGAAGTGGTTCCCAGAGAAGTCTAACAACTTGGCTAAAGCTGAGAGTCCCACAGTGCTCAGGTCAACTCTACTGTCATCAGGAGTAGGGAACTGAATAGGAATGCACATTCCTTAGTCCATTCAGACCTGTGAAACTAGAGGCTCTGGGGTGAAATGCTCCAGGGGCTTCTAAAGCGTACTAAAGTTTGACAAGCACTCACTACACGCTTCCACATAAGTTTCTCAAGCATATCCTGGACTGTCACCCCCCCCCCCGCGCTTACTTCCCTGCTCCCCCTCACCTTCCATCTTTTTGTTAAGATGGAAAGACTTTTGATGGGCGTGTCAAGTCTAATATTGCACAGCTTTGATTTGTAGACTTTTTTCACCATTACCCCACCTCCAAATCATTCTGCCTTTCTAAGCTTTTAAAACATTTAAATTTTTTATGTATATGAGTGTTTTTTTCAAGACAGGGTTTTTCTGCATAGCTCTGATTGTCCTGGAACTTGCTCTGTAGACCAAGCTGGTCTTGAACTCAGAGATTCACCTGCCTCTGCCTCCCAGGTGCTGAGATTATTGGTAGGCAACGCCATGCTCAGCATGTATGAGTGTTCTACCTGCACGTATATATTTACACTACTATATGCATGCTTAGTGTGCAAGGAGGCCAGAAGGCTTCAGATCCCTTGGAGTTGGAGTCCTGGGTGCCTGCAAACCACCACATGGGTGCTAGGAACCAATCCCAGGTCCCCTGTAGAGCAAGAGCTTTTAAACACTGATTCATGTCTTCAGCCTAACCACGTAGTTTTTAAGTTCTCCCTTGGTGTGCTGACTTGTGGATGGATGGATGGGGACTCAAATGAGATAGGGATCAAATACTCTTTAGACCCTTTTAATAATAACTCTTATGTCATGACTATGTTTCTGTCTTTCTCTTCCATCGCAGTGGATACCGGTGGGATCCGTAGCCTTGTTTTGGATGCTAAGCCAAGCCATTTGTTTTATCTCTGCTAGGATTTCCCCAGAAACCTCAGAATCTATGGAGTTGGACATTTCTATGTCTTAAACACATCTCCATCCTCCCAGATTCTGTGGAAAAATCCTTGGTTCAGATTCCAAGTCAGAGCCAAGAGCGGAACAGAAGTTGATGTAGAAAGCAGACAAAGTGAGAGAGACTGTGGTCTATTTCTTTTTCTGTATGTAGACTGCAGAAGCCTGAAGGGGTTCCCGGAGTGTGCCTGTGAAGACAGCTATATGTGGTTTCCTCCCTCCTGTCTTGACCCCCAGAACTGCTACCTTCGTACAGTTGGACCCCTCCCAAGCTGTAATTGCCCTCTCAAAGACCTCAGCCGGAGTGTCAACTTCTGTGAGAGAGCAAGTAAGTACTCTGGGCTGCGGTACTCTCTTCCCAGGATGCAGCCGAGACGGTACTGCGGTTCTTTGCCTGGCTGAGGGCAGCTGATGCTGCAGGGCAGTACTGAAGTAGAGGTATCCAGTTAAGTTTGCCTAGACCAGTGAAGGCTTTTTCACCGCAGCAGATCCGAAGACACAAGATGAAGTTTAGATGTTGTTTCAACCTCTAGATGCATGCAGCTAGCTCAACGCTGTGACTGCAGGATTCTACTGAGATTTAGAAAGATGCACTATAATCCAAGTGGGCAATGGACTAAGTCAGGACATTTCCTTCTCCTGTTTCTCTTCTTTACCAGCATTAATTCTAGATGTATGAATGCAGGAGAGACACTTGGTGATTATATTGAAAATTCCACTCAGGATTGCAACAAATATATTCCAAGTTACACACACACACACACACACACACACACACACACGATGTATATAGCCTAAAAGAGTAGAGAAACCACCGTTGACTTAAGATCATATTTTATGAAGAAGGAGATGAATCTAATGACATGGATTCCAGGCCCTAACAGACTTTAAGAAAATTCTCCCTGAGCATGGGAACTCATACCTGTAATCCCAGGAGACAGAGGCAGGAGGTTTGCCCTGAGTTTGAGGCCAGTTTAGGCTATATAGTGGGTTCTCAAGAGTCTAGGCTATATTTTGAGACACTGACTGCAAAGAAGAAAAGGATGAGAAGGAATAGGAGGAGGAAGAGGGGTGATAGAGTGGGAAGAGAAGGAGGAGGAGCTTCCTGAAAGACTGCCCTGGTCAGCTTGAAGCTCTGGTCTTTAAGTATGAGGGAGGAGTCAGAAATAGTCCTGCTTAGCTGAGCATGCCTAGTTCCCCTTCCCAGGACCACAGCAATTCATCATGTTGTGGCATCATGTGTCTGTTAAGGACCATGTTCACGTGCAGTTCCAGAGTAAACCCTTAGAGAGGCCACAAAGCATGTGTCTTCCTATTTATGTATTATCAGGCTAGTGGGGGAGGCTGGTTTGTAATATAAGAAGGAAAAGAAGGCAATCTTTTCACCAAATGCCAATGAAAGCTCCCATCTTGGAAGAAGGCCCATTTCTGATCCATCTACAAGAAATAGAAAGAAGACTCAGACAGGTGATGTGCTCATGAAGGGTTTCCCATAGTATTGCAGAGACAGGTACAGCCAGATGGAGAAAGCAGTGGTGGAATTCAGAGGTAGAAGGATTTTACATTTGGGGACCAGAGAAGTATTTCCAGAGCAGCTGATGGTTAGACCCTGAGTACAGACTGAGCAGGGATTGTCTACAGAAAGACCAGTTCTGTACAGATGAGCACTAGCCCTGAGCTAGTAAGCATGGGGCTTGTAAGAGTTAGCAAACAGCTTTAAGCTCTTGTTGGGGCTGGGAAGACAGCTCAGTAAAGTGCTTGGTGTGCAAGCATGAAGACTTGAGTTTGGATCTTTAGCTGAGTACAGCGCCTGCATGGAGTCTCAGAACTGGGGAAGTAGAGACTCTAGGATCCCTGGGCTTTCTGGCCAGCTAATTTACCCAAATTAGTGAGCTCCAGGGTCAGTGAGAGAGGGTCTCAAAAAATAAGTTAGAGAATAACTGAGAAAGACCCCAGACATCTCATCTCCATGTACATACACATGTACACATACATACATGCACACACACATGCACACACACATGCACACACACAGACGCACGCACACACATACATACACGAGTGTTGAGTGACTTGTTCTGATCACTAGCACTTTCCCATGACTGTTAGAAACCAAACAACTGAGAATTCTGGTTTTCTTTCTTTTCTTTATTATTTTAGATGAATATAGTTTATGAAAATTTATAGAATACCTACCATGGGTTCTGAATTGTACTTTTATAATTTTATGCTACTGAAATGTATTATGTCTTAATTTGTTGTATCTATTTTCCCTCTTTCCACTAGAGGTTTGGGGCACTTTTAAAATTAATGGAGCTTTTATCAAAGACCTTTGGAATTCCTCTTCTGCTGTATACGCCTACTACAGAACTGAAATTGAAAATCAAGTAAGCACTATTTATTATGTAAGGATAATCTTTCTAAGCACAAGTTCAGATGCCTTTCAATTCATAATATGCATTTTATCCTCCTGTCTTGACCCCCAGAACTGCATTTTATCCATATTTTATATGTGTGCATATTTGTATAGAGGGGTTACCCGTGTGGACGCTGTGTGCACACGTGGGAGACAGAGAAAAAACAGTCTCAAGTGTGTTTTCTTTTCTTTTTTACCCCTCTCTCTTTCTTCTCCCACCCTTTTATTCCCCACTTAGACAGGGGTTTCTTTGACCTTGGGCTCATCAGTTCAGCTGGGCTGGCTAACTTGTGATCTGCCTGTCCACCTCCTCAGTGCTGGAATTACAAGCATGTACTATCATATCTGGATTTTTTTTTAAATGTGGTCTGGGGGCTCAAACTCAGGTCTTCATGCAAGACAAGTGCTTTACTGACTGAACTATCACCCTAGCCCTTTAATAATGTATTTTAAAGTGATTTATTTAATTTTAAATTTTGAGTGTGTGCATATGTGTTTGTGTGCATATGTGTGCATCTGTGTGTACATATGTGTGTATCTGTGTATAGATATGTATGTGAAATGAATGCATGTGCCTGCGGAGTTCAGAAGAGGCCGTCAGACTCCCTGAGTTAGACTTTGGGTGGATGTTAGGAACAGAGGATGTCGGGTCCTCTGCATGCTCCTAACTAAGTGCTGAGCCAACTCTTCTGTCCCTGACTACATATTTCCTTGCTTATACTTGATGAGTTCTTACAGAGCCACTATTTGCTTTGTCCACAGTAGACGTCCTTTGAGTATTTTCCTGAGATGTTATCAGTTATCATGTGTTTGAGGTTTCTTACTGATTTGAATACTATACTATGGATTCTAGACTATTTTATGGTTTTTAATTACACATAATAAATTATCGCAACCTAAACTCAGTTGTTTAACTTTGTTCCATAAAGAAACCCCTCTTAGAAGCTGAAGGGAGTTACTGAACAAGGGCACATAAGAACTAGACCAGTCAGTGCGCCTCTGTCCAGAGCCAGAACATAGATCTGGGTACATTTATCATAATATCTATTATACTATTTCCCTTATTCTGTCACCATCTGTCTCTGTGTGCCCATGTGGCCGTCAGAGGTAGATGTCATGTGCCTTCTGGTTAAAGCCATATACATATGATCATTGTTATTATTTTGAGACTCCCCAGTTGGCTCGACTGGTTGAATGATATGCTCCAGGATCTCCTGTCTCTACTTCCCAGCTGTGGGGTTACCAATGTATGTGGCTCTATACTCCACTTACATGAGTACTAGAGATCCAAACTCAGGTCCTCATGCCTGTGGCGGTCCCTTCACTCGTGGTGCCATCTCACCAGCCTCTGGTCAGTCCTTCTTTCTTAGCACCCTCAAAAATAAATTGTGTGCGTTCTCAACGGTTATTTTAACTGTTTTTGTTATGACATATAACTTCTTCCCATGGTCCCTTCTTCCTTTGCTCATATGTTGTTGGTTTATTTATTGTTTGCATTTATATTTTGCTCAATTTCTTTTGATGTGTGAGGACAGATACTGAAACATTGTCTTTTGTTTTCTTTTTAAGCTTAAAGAAGCATACAAAGGAATCCATGGTTTTGAGTCAGTTCAGGTCACGCAATTTCGGTAAGTCGCACCTGGGCTGTTCTAGAATTTGGCACTGCTCCTGAAAATGCCCAGTGGTATTCCTGCTGCTCCTGACAGAATTGTGAAATCAATGCTAGGGAGACAGCTTAGTCAGTAAGTGTATGTATACCTTGCAAGCCTGAGGTCTGAAATCTGTTAATTATTAGAGTCCCAGTTAATGGGTTCTCTGCTGCCATGCAATACGCCAAATCAAATCAAATTAATAAATCCAGATTTAATAAACAGAGCAATGCAAAGCAGAGCACCCCCAGGTGACTCTCAGGAAGGCAGGAAAAGAGGACATGAGAGCTCACATGGCAGATCTATGGGTCGGGTCTTAGATAGCTGGTAGGCGTGGTTTTAGGCATCTCCAGGGGAGGGCCACGATGGTGGACCTTCTGGAATGGGCCTCCACCCCACTGGAGATTCCAAACAAAGACTGATCCCAGAATCCACATAATAATGCCTTGCATGGTAGTGCTCACATGTAATTCCAGCACTGGGGAGGTAGAGACAGGAGAACCCAGGGTTCACATGCAATCCCATGGCTGTGGAGGTAGAGACAGGGGACTCCAGGGGCTTGCTGGCCAGCTAGACCACCGAATTAATGAGATCCAGGCCAGTGAGAGATCCTGTCTCAAAAGAAGTAGATGGCATTCCTAGTGACAAACCTAGGTTTTCCTCTGGTCCCCACATGCAAGTGCACACATGCACGCACACATACACATGTTGTATACATACTCATGCATAGAAGAACACACACATTAAAACAATTGTAAACACGTGAGCATAAGGTAGACACTTGAGAGGAAGGGGGACATCACAGTGCACAGGTTCAGGAAGGGGTGGGGGTGGCATGGGGGTGTGGGGGTAGAGAGATGAGCATTTTCCTATGACACAGGACATGCTGTTGTATAATCTGGAGTCAAGATGGGAACCTGGGATAAAATATCTTTCTGTACGGGTATCAAGTATAGGCTGTGGTTGAAAACTCAGAAGTCATTGTCTACAGCAAATAAAGGTGTATTTGGTAACTTAGCCTTTTGTTTATGATTCAATGCAGAGTTATTTGGAGTTGAGCATGTGCGCATCGGTCACCAGCTACTGTAGTTGTCTGCTGGAGGAAGTAGCTTAGTGTCAAAGAGCTTGACTCATTATTTTTTCCATAGTTAACTTCAAACCAGTCATGGGAAAATTTCAACAACACCTGCTATAAATACATTCTTAGTTCATAAAGTCATTTAGAAAGTCCCACAGGAATAATTTTTAAAAAAAAAAATCTAACCTAAAGAAGAACAGTTTCCCTTTTCTTATATTGAATCTGTTTAATGGATCTTTTTCTTTCCTTCTTTTTTTTTTTTTTTTTTGCCTTTTCTGTCCGTGATCTACTAGATGAAACTGAGATTTAATCCTAGTAGTGTACACTCAAACCCTGAAAACAACAGCCAGGTGTGGTACTGCATGACTATAGTCCTAGAGAAGTGGAGGCAGGAGGATTGCCGTTATTTCATAACTGACCTAGAGTACAAAGGGAGTTCAAGGTTAGCCTGGGTTACGCAGGGAGATCCTGCTTCAAGACAAAAACATGTAAACAATAAGTAGGAAAGTAGGTGGTGAGCCTACAGGGTGGGCCGTATCCAGGCAGAAGGGTCAAGAGTTTGTCCTTTGAGGCTTCAGAAGTTCTTGCCAAATTTCCTCACCTGGCTTCTCTTTGTGTCTCCCTTCTTTTATCTTTAAAATTTGGGTAGCTGGGGTTCCAAAGAGATGGCTCAGTGGTAAAGAAGACACACTGGTCTATAAGATCTGAGTTTGGTTCCCAGAGCTCACGTCAGTTGGTTCACAACCACCTGTAACTCCACCTCCAGAGGTATCTCATGGCCTGTTCTGGCCTCCCTGGCACTTACATTCATGTGCGCGCACACACCCCCTCCTCCATACACACACACACACACACAATAAAAATAAATAAAATAAATATTTTTAAAATTTGTATTTTAAACCTAATTATAAATGCGTTTTAAAAATAATTATCTTTTTAAAGTCAGAAAATAAAATATTGAAACAGAGGTAACTGGGCATGGTGGCTCACACCTGTAATCTCAGCGCGTAGGAAGCCGAAGCAGGAGGATTGCATCAAGTATCAAGCCAGCCTGGGTTCCACAGTGAATTCCAGGCCAGCCTAGCCTATAGAGGGAGACCTCGTCTCAAAACCCTAAACAAGAGTGAAGGCACCACTGTACTGACCTCAAGGACTAACCACGGGGCTCATTTCATCATCACGTGTGCTCTCGCGTGCCGTCCGTGGCTTCAGACACTATCTGTGCATCATGGTTCCCAGCTTTGCCACCTCTCTCTCCTCTGAACTCTGAATATCAGTCACCAACTTGACTTTCTGCTTGCTCTTCCAGTGGGTGTGACAAACACATGTCCATCCCTGCTCCCTCGGCCTACCCACTCCTGTCCGGCCATCTTCTTACCCGTTCTTCCAGTTGCTGGACTCAAACCTTGAGCCAATCTCTGCTCCCAGACGCTTCCTGAGATGTAAGGAACGCACCATGCTAGGCTCAGATCGTCAATGTATATTTCGTCAGGTCTGACCTGTTGCCCACAGCCTGTCCTGCCCCGATGGATGGTCTCCAGTACTTCCCACTTCTCCAGTTCCTTTCTAGTCAATCTCCATGGTTACTGACACACTCTCCATGAAAGGTCGCCACTAGGTCTGATTTCTACTTCCCTCGGCTAGTTTAACACACCCCACAATGTCATGTAAGTGGAAGGTCAGGGGTTTTGTTTGGTTTTGTTTTTCATCTGGCATCTATCATTCAGCATGAAGTCCATTCAGTTCATTCCTGATTGACTCAGTAACTGCATCACAACCTTCTTATTGCCCAGTAGTATTCTACTGTGTAAATACACTAATTTTGTACCCATTCTGTGAAATTATTTTTTTTGTATTTATTTATTTTGTGTTTTCATCCTGACCACAATTTCCCTTCCCTCCTCTCTTCCCAGTCCCACTCTCCATCTCCCTCTTCCTCCCCACCCATTCCTTCTCACTTTCCCTTCAGAAAAGGGCAGGCCTCCCATGGATATCAACCTGCCATGCAGATCAAGCTGCAGTGAGACTAGGTACCTCTTCTCCTATTAAGGCCAGACAAGGCACCCTGGAAGGAGGAAGGGTCCCCAAAGCAGGCAGTTGAGTCAGAAACAGCCCCTGTTCCCAGTGTGAGGAGTCCCACAAGAAAACCAAGCGACCCACTGTAACATACATGCAGAGTACCTTACACAACTGTAACATACATGCAGAGTGTCTTACACAACTGTAACATACATGCAGAGTGTCTTACACAACTGTAACATACATGCAGAGTTCCTTGGTCAGTCCCGCGCAGGCTCCTGGGGTCAGTTCAGTCTCTGTGAGCCTCCATGAGCCCAGGTTAGTTGGTTCTGTGGGTGTTCTTGTGATGTCCTTGACCCCTCTGGCCTGTGAAGTTATTCCTAACTGGTTTCTTTCTTGTACATCCCACATCTGCTTTCCTAGCAGGTCTGCCAAATATAACCTCAATCTAGATGTTTCCACATAAATGGCTGTTCAACTAGTCCAAGCCAAAGTGCTGCTTTCTAAAAGCTCATCCTCCTGCTTTCTTTATTAACTTCCTTCAGCTGGTTTCCATACATTACTTCCTACCTTTCTCTCTCTCTCTCTCTCTCTCTCTCTCTCTCTCTCTCTCTCTCTCTCTCTCTCTCTCTCTCTCTCTCTCTCTCTCGTATTGGACTAGCCACCACTCTAGTCTTTAAGTCTGTCAAACTCTGCCCGTCCCGTCCCAGAGCTTTCCCAGATACTTACATGCTTCTCATCGCGTGTCTTCTCGTCATCTATGCTGACTGGTTTCCTGTCAACTTAACACAAGCTGGAGACAAATTTAGGAAGAGGGATTTTCAATTGAGAAAATGTCTCTGTAAGATTTGCCTACACATGAGCCTACGGTGCATTTTCTTGATTACAGATTGATGTAGAAACCAGTCCATTGTGGGCGGTGCCATGCCTGGACAGGTGGTCCTAGGAGTTAAAAGGTGGTCAACCTCAATCAATTGGGATGTACAAGAAAGAAACCAGTTAGGAATAACTTCACAGGCCAGAGGGGTCAAGGACATCACAAGAACACCCACAGAACCAACTAACCTGGGCTCATGGAGGCTCACAGAGACTGAACTGACCCCAGGAGCCTGCGCGGGACTGACCAAGTTAAAAGGTGGAGGCTGAGCAAGCCATGGGGAACACGTCAGCAAGCCCTTTTCCTCCATGGCTTCTGCTTCAGTTCCTGCCTCCAGATTCCTGTCCTGTTTCAGTTCCTGCCCTGATTTCCCTCAGTGATGGGCTGTCACCCAGGAGAGTAAGCAAAAGAAACCCTTTCCTCCCCAAGTTGCTTTCGGTCATGGTGTTTTATCACAGCACTAGTGACCCCGAGACATCATCTTAAAGGCCTGTTTCAAAAACCAGGGATTCTTTTCCACAGAGAAACCATCTCCACCCAGCCTCTATATAGCGTGAGACATTTACTTCCCCTTCTATGCTTGTCCCTGTCTACATTATAACATTAAACATTTCAAAATGACTATGGGCACATAGTCATGTATGTACACATATGTACATGTGTGCAAGGATACATATGGGTATACGTGTGCATGCAGATGAATATATGTACGTGTGCTTGCATAGATAGAAACGTATGTACACGTTTGTATGTGTACGCATACAAGTGTTTGAGGGTGTGTGTTGGGGGGAGCAATTGCTTCTTTTTCAGCTCCATGGAGGCACGTAGAAAATCTGCCTGCTTTATTCCTGTGCACTCCACACCATGCAGTCACACGTTTGCCCTGAGAGACTAAATGCAGAGACAGTGAATCTCTTCTTTCTCCTCCCTCCTCACTGCAGAGAGGGAAGCATCATTGTGGGCTATGAAGTAACCGGCTCCAGTAACACAGCTGAGCTCCTGTCTGCCCTGGAGCAGGTGGCAGAAGAAGCACTGGTGGCCCTGAAAAGGCGGTTCTCAGTTGAAGATGGCTCCTTTCGAGTGTTCGGGAAAGGTAAAGCCGGTTCAGTCTTTTGCTAGTCATGCGTGCTGTCCTCGGACTGCAGATGTCGATTTCCAAGAGAATCGCTCTAAAACTCACTTTCAGTAGAAACTGGCAGCTTGCCCTCCGCCCCCACACGACTCAACCCCAGCTGACTCTCTGTAGTTACTAATTGGAGATCTGAGCATCTCAGATAAACATCCTGGAACACTGACCTCACTACAAGCCGTGATAGGCGTGATTCAGCACTGCTTTGCCGGTACACACACTGGAAAAACCTTGGAGCTAAGAGTGGTTTTAAATCATCATCCAAAGACCCAGGGAAAATGCACATGCCCTCCTCTCTCTACGTGTTTAAAAATACCGTCTTAGTTCATTTCCTCTTGCTGAGGTAAAATGCCTTGACGAAAGCAACTTGGGGGAGATGGGGTTTATTTGCCTCGTAATTCCAGGTTATAGTTCAACTTTGCGGGGAAGTCAAGGCAGCAGGAACTGAAACAGCTAGTCATGGTCACATCAAAGTCCAAGATCCAGTCCATAAAATGGTGACACTCACATTCAGAGTGAGTCCTCTTACCTCAGCTAAGAAAATCTATTGCAAACCTACCCCCTCACCATCCCAATCTAGACAAGCCCTTCCTGAGACTTCCCTCCCAGGTAATTCTACATTATGTCAAGTTGATGTTGATGATTAAAACAAACCATCACACCTTTTCCTCCTCCCCTTCCCTTCCCTTCCCTTCCCTTCCCTTCCCTTCCCCTCCCTTCCCTTCCCTTCCCTTCCCCTCCCTTCCCCTCCCCTCCCCTCCCTTCCCCTCCCCTCCCCTTCCCTCCCCTTTCTCCCCCCTCTTCTATTTCTTGAAAGAGAGTCTCTCTCTCTCTGTAGCCCAGACTGGCTTCCAATTCTCAAGCCCCCACCCCAGCCTTCTGATTTCCGGGATTATAGGTGTGTACCAGTATGCTGAATGTTTTTTAAAAATTAATTAGACCCAGAATAATTAAGCACATTTATGGGATGATAATATACTATTTTGAGAGCTGCTGAAAATATGTAATGATGTAATTAGCATGTCTATCACATCAAACATTTATGATTTCCTTGCAATGCAAACAGTCAACAAATGCTTTCCAGCTATTTTGATATGCAGTACACTGCAGCCCCTGAAAAGGAGGATTCTTGTGACTTGTGGCATAATGGATGAGTCTAGACGACATTAAGTTAATGCAATAAACCAGACACAGAAAGATCCATACTGTATGACCTCACTCCTGTATGGAGTCCAAAAGAATCTGTTGGTCTCACAGAAGCTGAGATATGCCATGGCTTTTAGGGAGGAGGCAAAGGGGCGAGTAATGGAGGGGCGGGTCTACAAGAATATAAGATGCTGATCAGGAGGTGTGCAGCTAGCGATAAATGTTGGGTATTCACTTTACTTTTGAAATTTAGCCTTAGGAATCTTCGGTCATAGCATCTGTCAACATCTGTCAATACGTTCACCCAGCAAATACTTACTATCTGATATATCAGACACAAAACAGAGCACTGGAGAAATCAAAATTCTAGGCCTTGAAATTCTGGCTTCCAATAATGCCATCTCCTGGTGCCAGCCGTAGGAGAATATACTATTAAGGGTATATAGCATTTTTGAAATAGGTAAATGGCAGAAAGGATCACGTCCCGGTGACAATCACCCATCTTCCAGTTGCATTACTACTCTTTGTTCTAGCAAAGACTGTCAAGTATTTTCTTCCTCCCACACATGCTTGTGTGAACTGCAGGTATGCAAGTATGCTTGCATGTGTATGGGCACAAGCATGTGTGGGTGTACGTGTAGCACATGGAGGCCCAAGGTTGATGTTGGGGGTCTTTTTCAGTTGCTTTTCACCTTGTTAACCAGGCACGGTCTCTTACTGAATGTGGAGCTGGTGGTTTCCAGCTAGTTTGGCTGGCCAGACGGATCTGGGAATTCCCTCCTTATGTCTCTCGAATGCTGATAGGACTGAACACAGGTGGCCTGCCATGCCCACTTGACACAGCACATGCTCAACACATTGAGCTGGCTCCTCTGCCTCCTAGGAGTTTCTCAAAAGATTGCATCTGTCCTTGTTTTCATGTAGCACTAACCGGTCAACAGCCCAATAAGGACAACATTTCTGGCATTGGTCAGATACCTGGAAGGAGGATCCATCCTCAAACAAGAGACACAAGGTGAATGAGGATGGACATCAGCAATGCACCCATACTTCCACATTTTCCTGGGTTTCAAATCTGCAAATATAGCTTCTAACTCACTTAAACCCTGCAATTTTGCCGTCGTCGTCATTGTTGTTGACTGCTAGAATGTTCTAGAATCATTTCTTCCTGTGTCTGTTATTTTCCAGCCCTGTGTAACAGCGTCTCCTTTGGATTTGGGTTTGAGGATGACGAATATACTCTACCCTGTAGCAGTGGCTTCCTTGGAAACATCACCGTCAGGTGCCAGCACTCTGGGTGGCAGGTCACCAAGGAGTACTGCGTGCTCTCTCAGCTGGCAGAACTGAAGAAGGTGACACATTTTTAGGAACTTGCCAGTTTGACTTTCACAGTGGGCATCACCCAGAGAGTGTGGCTCAGTAGAGGGTCAAACGTGACTGTTTATATCTTTAGGCAGAGTGCAAAAACATGAGGGGCTCTGCCGGGCCTTGAACCAGGGCTTGTGAGCATGACAGGCAGATGGTTTTGTCTTAGTAGGGTGAAGTCCCTGAAGGCTGACAGATATAGTAGATGCTAAAACAGCAACTAAGCTAGCTAGTCTTGGAAATCCAAGAGGCCTTGGAATTGAAGGTTAGGGAGAAGCTTGAGTCAGGGCAATATACTTAATGTAAGGTTGTACAAATATCTCCTGTTGGAATAGTGAGTAGGTTGGATGGGAGGGTGACCCATACAATAGGCCTTGCATTTAAACATAAATATAAATAAATATAATATAAATGTAAATACTCAGGAAACAAATGGCCAAGGAGCCAGTGGTCTATCTGGTAACAATAATAGTGAACTAGAAAGAGTTGCTTGATTCCTCTCCCAATGCTGTGGCTTCCATTCTAGCTTTGTATTAAAAAGAAAGAAAGAAAAAGAAAAGGGAAGAAAGATGGTCAGGAACAAAAGAATTGAAAGCACAAGGAAAATGTCTTCTAGATTGGTTCAGACATTGCTCTTGTAGTAAACCTCCATTTTGGATAGCGCTTCCATCCCAGCCAGAGGCCTTCCTCTCAGGATAGAGAATACCAAAGAGGGTTAACTGTCAAAGCATCCTGGAAGAGTTGCCAGTCCCTTTCTGCTCTCTGTATTTCTTATCTATACGCTGAACAGTTGGCCACTGAAGTCTAGTCTTGCCCTGTCCTTCCTTGCCCCAGTTCTGAACACGGCAATAGTTAGAACTTATTGGTCCTTGATGTGCGGACCCACTGAGAGCGGTACAGGCAGCTGAGACGTACAAGGAGGTTGGGTGGGATCTGGGATCCTGGTCAACTTATCCTGATGGAAGCAAACACTCCTGCTTGCTACTCTCTCAGTTATCCTGGCATAGCAAAAGTAGATGGGCCTGAAAGCAAGAGGCGATACTCTAAACCCAGCAACACAGTGGGGATTGACCGAGTCCACTAGTCATATTGGCACATGCGCCCAGCTCTCTGCTCACTCTGTACAGGAAGCATAGGATTAGCCCTGGCAGAGCTCAGTACCGGCAGTACCACTTTTAGCTGAGCACTCCTTGCCAAGTCACCAAATCTCAGTCATTATCCATCTATAATTTATAATTTATAATCTATAATTGAGATGGTGATGTATTTGAAAATGTTTTTCAAAGAATTTTTCACGATCCAGCTTCCTTATCACTAAAATATCAATAATTACACTACTTCCTCCAAAAAGTACTTAAGAGGCTCAATCAACAAATTTCTATTAAGCATTTGGCCCAGGATCTAGAATATAGGAGTCCCTGAACCACAGCTATTTTTGTTGCCGCTCCTGTAGAGTTACCTGATGATGCACTGCGCTGTTTGCTCTGTAGCCAAGATGTCCGATTTAAGTCTAATGCTGTGCAAGCATTTCTGGGTTCTCCCCCTAGAGCATAATCTTTCTTTCTTCTTTTTAAGGATTTCAGTATGATGTCAGGCAATGTCACAGAGGCAGACGTGTCATCTTTGGTGCAAAACCTTTCTGCCATTGTTCAGCAAAGCCCGTCCACCACAGCTGGGACTCTGGCTTCCGTGGTGTCGCTCCTGAGGAACGTATCATCTCTGTCGCTGGCGAACTCGTTAACAGTGTCTAATTTGACCCTGCAGGTACGACATTTCTACACCATTTATTTAGCATATTTTGAGGCCGGGTCTTACAGTGTAGCTTTGGCTGGCCTGACATGCAATACACAGGCCAGGCTAGCCTTGAACTCCTGGAAAGCATCCTGGTTTCACCTTCTAAGTGCTAGGATTGCAGGCCTATTCCACTCCACCCAGGTGGAAGGTCTCATTTCAAATGCTACATCTTGTAGGACATGTAATAAAACCCTGGATGATGGGGAAACTCAAGAACAACAGGGAAGCCATGTAGCAGTCCCCATGTGAGGTTCTCTGGCATTCCCACAGTATACAATGAACTCAGGATCAACAGACTCAATTCAGATCTCATGAACAGGCTGCTTGTGAAGGTTCAGGCTTAGCAGATGGGGTAAACTCCTTCACTGTTGAACATGGACATTAATATTTCATTTCTTCCCTCCCCAGATGCCATAGTAGGGATTGAACCTAGGGCCCAATGCTTGCTACACCCCCAGTCCTTGACATATGCAATCTATAATTTTTCCCTGTGGCTGTGAATTCTGACCTTAGCAGTGTTCGATTTAAGAACTTCTTTCTCTTGGCTGCTTTAGTTTAGATATTTAAATTACAATGACATGATAATATTTGGTCACCATAAGAATGGCTGTCTGCAGAGAAACCCTGTCTCGAAAAACCAAAATAAAAAAAAAAATGGAAAGAATGGCTGTGCAGCTAATTTGTTTTGTCCAATAGAGCCTCACTGGGGATACAAACCACACTTAAGGGCGAGCCCCGTGTGCTTACAGGTCTTTTGAGTATATATTATGGTCTCACATTTTGCATTTTTGTGAGATTTTTGTGTGTGCATGCGCGAATGTGTGTACACCTGCGTTCTTACACGTTTCTTATGCCTTTTTTGGTTTTGTCTTAGTCTGGTTTGTTTTTATTTCATCTTACTTTATCTTATTGTTATTATTTAGATGCTCGTTTGTTTTCTGATGAGAGAGAGGAAAAGGGTGTGGGTTTGGGTGAAAGTGGGACTGGGAGGGCAAAGGCAACAGAATGTTTTATGAAAAAATTGATTTTCAGTAAAAAAAAAAATAGAAAAAGAGAATGGCAGTGCAAGGCCTGGGAACACAGAAATGTAACTCCAGCACTCGAGAGACTGAAGCAGGAGGATTGCGGATTTGAGGCCAAGTATCAGTAAGCGCTCTCAGAGTCTGAGTCATCTCCCCAGCCAACAATTCAGCACTGCACTGTTTTTGAGGCTCTCTGTTAATATGCTGAGGCAGTAAACAACACCAAAGACCCAGGAATTAAAATCTAAGCATCCGTACCATAAATTTACAAACCTCTCCCCGTTTTTTTAAAGATTGAAAATAGATGTTTTCCTATACTGTGTCTTGATTGCAGCCTCTTCCTCCTCTGATCCAACCAGTTCTTCCTACCCCTCCTCCTGTCCGGATTCTCCCTCTTTTGGTCTCTCATCAGAAAAGAATGGGGCTCTCAGGGATAGTAATAAAATAAAGTCATAAAATAGTAATAAAATAAAGATGCAATAAAACAAAAGCACATTCTAATGTTAGTGAAAGAAGCAAAGTGAAGGAGCTGCTGGAAGTCACGCTTCTGTCTTTGTACAGTCATCTCTCCCATGTAGCATGTTCACCAGTGCAGGCATCTCTCCCATGTAGCGTGTTCACCAGTGCAGGCATCTCTCCCATGTAGCGTGTTCACCAGGGCAGTTATCTCTCCCATGTAGCATGTTCACCAGTGCAGGCCTCTCTCCCATGTAGCATGTTCACCAGTGCAGGCCTCTCTCCCATGTAGCATGTTCACCAGTGTAGGCATCTCTCCCATGTAGCAAGTTCACCAGTGCAGGTGTCTCTCCCATGTAGCAAGTTCACCAGTGCAGGCGTCTCTCCCATGTAGCATGTTCACCAGTGTAGGCATCTCTCCCATGTAGCATGTTCACCAGTGCAGGCGTCTCTCCCATGTAGCATGTTCACCTATTCTCTCTCCATCTCAGGGATAAAGATAAAAGAACCCACGCAGTGTACAATGCCTGTTCCTCCATGCTGAAGAAAAGTCCTACTGCGATTGTAGATTACTTGGGTGACCACTCTGGACCCAACTTTAAAAAGTCATTTTATTTATGGTGTTTGTGGGGCAGGGCATACACCATAGTGCGTGTATGGAGACCAGAGGACCACCTGTGGAAGTCGGTGCTCTCCTTTAATTCTGTGGGTTCTGGGAATTGAACTCAAGTCACCAGGATTGACAGCTGATAGACACCCTACCCACTGAGGTATTTTACCACCTTGACCCAAGTTTCTTTACCCAAGCACTTCTACTGTATTGGGTAACAGAGCTGATGTAATTCTTGAGTTTTACAACCCGCCAATTCTATGACCATTTCCCCTTAATAAGAGCGGCCATCCACTCTCAGCTCTCCAGTCTCAGGAGACGTAAACTGACTTGGACTCTCGTGTTACAGAATGTCATCAACATAGCTGATCACATCCTGGATTCGGCCTCCATAGCTAACTGGAAGATTTTATCCCAAGAAGACAGGAGCACCAGCTCCCAGCTGCTGGAGGCTCTGGAGATCGCCAGCATTCTCGTACCTTCCAGTGATCTGCCTCTTCATTTTTCTCGAAGATTCATCGACTGGAAAGGGATTCCAGTGACCCAGAACCAAAGCACACAGGGTTACAACTACCAGATTGAAATGAGACAGGAAAATGCCTCTCAGCCCATCCAAGGTCACGTGCTTATCAAACCAGATCAATTCCAGAAACCCCATCCAAAGACTATTATCAGCATGACCTCATTGACCCTTGGGAGCATTCTACCCATCCCCCACAGCGGAAGTGCACAGATCAACGGGCCTGTGATATCCACCCTTATCCACAACTATTCCATCAGTGAAATTTTCCTGAACCTTTCCAAGATAAAGGGAAACCTGAGCCAGCCTCATTGTGTGTTTTGGAATTTCAGCCACTTGCAGTGGAGCGATGCAGGCTGCCAGCTAGTTAACGAAACTGCAGACACAGTCCTGTGCCGATGTACTCACCTGACCGCCTTCTCCATGCTCATGGCGCCCCTTGTCCCCTCCTCGGTTGTCCCTGTGGTGAGATGGATCACGTACATAGGATTGGGCATCTCCGTTGCAAGTCTAATCTTATGCCTGATCATCGAGTTTCTGTTTTGGAAGCAAACCAAGAAAAGCCAAACCTCATACACGCGCCACGTTTGCCTGGTGAACACCGCCCTGTCGCTCTTAATTGCTGATGTCTGGTTTATCGTTGCTGCCAGTGTGGACCCCACCGCCAGCCCTTCTGGCGTCTGTGTAGCTGCAGTGTTCTTCACCCACTTCTTCTACCTCGCTTTGTTCTTCTGGATGCTTGCGCTCGGCATCCTGCTGGCTTACCGCATCGTCTTCGTGTTCCATCACATGGCTATGCCCACCATGATGGCTACAGGGTTCTGCCTGGGCTATGGGTGCCCTCTCCTTATAGCCGTCATCACCATTGCAGTCACGCAGCCTAGCAACAGCTACCGAAGGAACAACGTGTGTTGGCTTAACTGGTCGGACGAGAGCAAACCTCTCTTGGCGTTCGTTGTTCCTGCATTGACTATTGTGGCTGTGAACTTGGCTGTGGTGCTGCTGGTCCTTAGGAAGCTCTGGAGGCCAGCGGTTGGAGACAGACTGAATCGGGACGACAAGGCCATTGCCATCCGCATGGGAAAGAGCCTCCTCGTTCTGACCCCGCTGCTAGGGCTCACCTGGGGCTTCGGGATAGGAACGATGGTGGACAGCCAGAACCTGGCTTGGCACCTTCTTTTCGCTTTACTCAATGCTTTCCAGGTAAGGACAATAAGAAAGTTGTATTATGCACTCCTGCGTAATCGGCTTTCTGTAGCCCAATAATAGGTTTCTCTGCTGATGCAGCAAGCCAGATCAAGCCGAACTGAAAAAGGAAAAGAACAGGTTTGTTTGAGCAAAGCAACTCTTGGGTGAGTTTTCCAGTCCCAGAGATAGAGGCAGGAGAAGTCACATGTGTGAACTAAAGCAGGGAGGTTATACAGCTTGTCGGCACGGGGTGATGGCATGTCCACCACAAGCTGAGCTTGTGCCCAATGATCAAAAACTGAATGTTTTAGGTGGGGACTTGGGTGGCTTCAGGGGAGGAGCAACTGCCGCCACCAGGAACGGGGGAACTGGGCTTTTGGTGCCTTTTCTTTGTTGGCGATTCAGAGAGAGAGAGAGAGAGAGAGAGAGAGAGAGAGAGGAGAAGAGAAGAGAGAGAAGGCTTCTTAGACCATGCCGGTCGTACCAAAGCAGAATTCTGAACTTTCCCAGTAACCCATGGCAGAGCTTAAATCTATTAGAGTTCACATAATTAATCTCTTTTGGGGTTGACTCGGTCCTCATCCTTTCATAGAAATCTCTGACAAAGCAGAGAAGGAAAATGACTCATAAGTACCTGTTGGCCTTGACTGATACAAAACAAGTCCCGAGAATTTAATAAACAGAGGCCAGCAAGCTGACACCGATAGGCAGATTTTGTAAATGACATTTTTTTGGAACATAGCTATGTCCATTAGTATACATAGGGCCTATGGCTCTTTTCTCTCAATAGCAGAGGAACTGAAACAGTTGTTATGTATCTTACAAATCCCATAAGACTTACAAGATAGTCTTTACCTCCCCACTCAAAAACAAACTTGCTGATCCTTACTATTAAGGATGGCTTTTATATTCCATGGTCGGAGAGTGTTCAGAATAAATGCGAAAAATAATCCCTATGTTATGATGTACTTGGAGAAAGTCTCCAGCCATGGCTTATTGCAGGTAAGGCCGGACCACCTGGGGCAATGACTCGGGAAAATGCTCTTCTTACTTTGGGTTCTTCTCTCATATATCAACTGTGTGCTTAATCTCCCCATACCTCAGTTCCCTCAGCTGACGAGCAAGGACTACAGTTCTGCTTATAGAGCAATTTTGAGAATTAGGAGCGGTAAATCAACAGCTGGCACAGTGCCGCAGACTCAGTAAAGGCTTTGAGAGTTCCGTTGAGGTGATGCACCAGGCAACACAGCAGCCCACGTGCAGGCGGTGATATAGATGGAGTCACGGGGAGCATGCTCCTGATGGTGACAGGGCTTGAGAGCCCTAGGAAGAGCAGGCTTGGGAGTGGCGTGCTCTTTGACAAGCACAGATGAAAGGTTCTCTGAAGGAGAGGAAGAAAGCTTTTGCCAAGACTTGCTAAGAGACATGCTTGAAGAGCAGGTTACTCATAGAGACCTTGCTCCTCTTCCTGGTCATAGGGATGCTGAAGCTCAGTGCCTGGTGCCATCACACGTATGTGACAAATGCTTACTAAATGCTTGGTCTAAAGAAAGACTAAGATAACGGCAGTCATTGGGGCTTTGAATGACATCATAGTGGAGGATAAAGTTCCACGGGAGTTTACACCTTCATTCATTCAATCCTTTGCACATTAACACACTCATGACAAAGCATCTGTGAGCACTTTGGGATGTGCCAGGAACCGTAGAGCTCACCTATTCTTGCCTTCCAGAAGCCTATAGCCTTCCAGCGGGAGGGCAGAGAAAAAACAAGCTCAAGCTGAGCATATAGTGCATGCCTATAACCCTAGGGCTTACATGCCTGCTACTCAGGGATAGAGGCAGAAGAATCACAACTTAGAGGCCAGCCTGGGCTACCTAGTAAATACCAGTCTAGCCTGGGTTATAGAATGTGGCCTTACCTTCCAAAGGAGAAAAAAAAAATGACATTAGAATATAAGGTGTCAAACAGGGTGATAAAATTGGGCCATATAATATATAGATTACTTCTTGTCTGGAAAAGCAAACACAATATAATACATATGATTTACTCTTTGCTTTGGTTGTTAAAGGGATTTTTCATCTTCTGTTTTGGAATTCTCTTGGATAATAAGGTATGTGTATATTCCTTTCTCCCTTCATTCACTATTGCAGGCATATTTAAAAATTCCCCCTTCAGGTCCAAGGCCTTTGCCTATTCATCATGGGTACTTCGGTACTAAATTCTATAATTTCACAAAAGGCAGAGTCATCCAGGAGACAAAGGACACAAGCCATCCTTGCTGATGAAGTATATAGAGTCATTCACAAGTAAAGTGAACATCACAGAAGAGGGGGGTTGGAGAGAGAGAGAAAGAGGAGAAAGAGAGGGAGGCAAGAGAGAGAGAGACAGAGACAGAGAGAGAGACAGAGAGAGAGAATAAGGGAGGGAGGAGGGAAGAGAGAGGGAGGGATGGATGAGAGAGAAGAGAGGGGGAGGGAAGAGAGATAAAAGAGGGGGAGAGAGAGGGAGGGAGGAGAGAGGAGAGAGAGGGGGGCGTTTTACATTTGTTCTTTCTAAGCCTGGTGTGGTGGGTACATATCAGTAATCCTAGTAACTCAGAGGGCTGAGGCAGGAGGATTGCAAGTTTCAAGCCAGTTTGTCATACACAGAGAGTTACAGACCAGCTAGAGCGGTGAGATTCTGCCTCAAAAGCAGGCAGGAAAATCTTTTTCTAATTTAAATTATGCTCTGGCAATGGATCAAGGGTCAAACTGCTTTCTGAGGGGATTAATTCTCTTTTGTGCCTTGACTTCCTTTGCCCGTTTATTTAAAATATGTCGAAAGGATACAGCATCCACATTTCCAGGCAGTTGAATGCTCAGTGGTTTCTCACATTAAACAAAATTCCCAACAAAGGACGATTAGTCTTAGTGAAAGATAAATAGAAAAAAATTGTAAAGAACCACATCTCTCCATTCTTCCTACCAAGCAGCAAGCAATTACATCAAGAGGTAAAGGCAGTAATTGATGTTTTAGTGAGAAAACAAAAAGATCTTATTATTGCGGCTGGAGTTGCTCTTTGAGAGGACCCAGGTGTGGCTCCCAACACTCACATGACAACTTAACAGCCACCTATAACTCCCATTCCAGGGGACCAGATGCTTCTTCTGGCCTCCATAGGCCCTGGGCATGCACATGGTGTACAGACATACATGCCAAAATACTCATCCACACAAACAAAGCATGATTAATAAAAACTAGGTGAGAGAAATTGGGATTCAACCTGAAGATCTGAAAGGCAAAGCAGACAGCCACTGCTTACCTTGACCTCAGCCCGAGAATGGCAATCCTGTCTCTAGGAATCTCAGAATGAGACTGAGGCTGAGAGCTGTCTCCTCCCGTCTTACAATCTTCTCTAAGGCGGGGCTTAAAAACATGCACTACTGGGATTAAAAGCATGCACACCACCCTGTTTCTATGGTAACTAGTGTGGCTACTGGGATTAAAGGTGTGTTACCACTGCCTGGTCTATAAGGCTGACCAGTGGGGCTGTTTTACCCTCTGATCTTCAGTCAAGTTTTGTTTATTAAAGTACAAATGAAATGCCACTACACATAAATCAATAAATAACACTAAAAATAGAAAGGATTTTCTTGTAAATCCATTTGCCATAAATTACCACCTGTTTACAGACAGGCAGTTTTCTAAAGATTGTAAAGGTTGTCGCATTCCTACCAGATGCACGTTAGGAAACCTTTCCCTCCGTGGATAACCTTCACCCTAGCAACGATTGCCAGATGTTCACGCATTCCTACATTAGACACTGTTGCTTCACGTTCGATTCCTGTCTCACATCTAGGGAGCAAGGTTGTGAGAGCCGTCTCCTGTGTATTTGTGCTCGTGGTCTAGAAGTGTTTCTTAGAAGTGATGTTGCTAATTAACAGCTTCAAAGGGTGCTGTTTCGCTAGCATGCTGATGCCTGATCATCTGTCTCTTTTCGTCATTTTTCTTGCTTTATGCCCTGACAGCTGCGGCAACTTCTGTCGGACAAGTTGACTCCATTAAGTTCCTGGAAGCAAACATCAAAGGTAATGAATGACCTTCAACTCCGAGGCATGAAGTTCCAGCTTTGTGTTTTCCCCTCTGTGGTCTGTGGCTAACTCACTTCTGTTGAAGGCCCCTATTTTTCTGGCATCTTTACTTGGTATGGTGCCCAGCCAGGGCTGAAGGATGGATAGAGAGCTACACAAGTCAGGAGGGCCTGGATAAATGCATAGGGCAGCTTGAAACCTGCGAGACTTCCGGTGCTGTGTCAGGGCTGTGGAGATGTAGCTCTGTGCTGCCCCCAGCCACTGGTGTGACCAGAGAGACGCTGTCAGGTCTGTTTTAAGGTGGTATTCTTAACACAGAATGCAGAAAAGACTCACAAGGCAGGCCAGTACGAAGCAGGGTTGGAATTTGTTAAGAAAATGTGCTAAGGCAGATTTAAGCCTGGGCATGAAGAAAGGGGAGGGAGGGCTGGGAAAGGAGAGTGGCACACAGGGGAGCAGCGTCTCGAGAAGGTCACATGTAGCATCTTAGCATGTTTGCCTCCTGCTGCCACACCCCCGACATGATGTGATGATAGTGAGCAAGCACCAATTCAATGTTTTCCTGGATAAAAATCACCTTGGCAATATGAAATGAAAACAGAAGCAAAATAACGGGCCAGGGAGGCAGAGCAGTGGTCAGGAGCTATTCTTTCTGAGTTTGGTCCCTAGCACCCACATGAGGCGCCTCATAACCATCTGACACTCCAGCTCTGAGAGATCTGACACATTCTTCTGACCTTTGTGCACACCCACGTGCATGTGGTGTACTCACACACGCACAACAAAAACAGTAGAATTAAGCTCAGTTCAGTGAGGAAGTCATTGTAGGATGTCCTTGATCTCTATTGGTAGAAACCGCTGCTCTGGATGTGAGGAGCATAGCCCATCCTGGTCACTGTGTTTTGACTTGGACTCCACGGGCTATAGGTGTGAGGAAAGTTTGGTAGTGGCTCAAAGAGGTTCATCCAGTCTGTGATTTCAATAGTAAGTCTTGAACTCAAATCACCCGGAACCAGAAGGTGTGAACTAATGTTGTTATGTAGTCTCAAGAAAAGGAGGAAGTTACAGGAAAGAATACTTATCAGTGAATAAAATGGGACAGGGCACTCCCTGCCCTTCAGAGCAGGAAGTTGGTGTTTTCCTTATTGAAAACTTAAGACAGAAAAACATCCTCAAGTGAAAAGAAAAAATAGAAGCAAAGGCTCAAATGCCTGGCAGCATTTCTCCCTGCCCTGTCAGGTGCTCACCAGACAATGGTGGTCAGTGAGCAAGGGCCTGTTTCTTCTGCATCCATGGTCCCTCTCTATTTTGATTCAAGCCAGGTGGTTAAAAATTAGATATGTTTGGTTGTCTGGTTAAGTGAGTGTCCTTCCTCCACTTCCTGGTTCTGTGATAGACTATCAGGGAGAAAGCAAGGAAGGGTTTGTTTGGCTCACACACCTAGGTCATTTGTTACAGCGTGGTCAAGGTGTCAGGAGCCAGAAGCAGCCAGCCTACAGTCAGGAGCAAGGGAGGGGAGGAGAGGGGAGGAGAAAGAGAGAGAGAGAGAGAGAGAGAGAGAGAGAGAGAGAGAGAGAGAGAGAGAGAGAGAGGAACGTGCTCAGATCACCTTGCCACTTCTGCACAGCTCAGTGTGCGTCATTAATATTTTCTTCACAGGTGCGCCTCTGTGTCAGTCTAAGGTAGATAACTCTTTATTGAGATTCCCTTTCCAGGTGGCCCTGGCTATGTCACGTCAATAATCAAAACTAACCCACACAGTGGTTGTCTCTTTCTCTGTCTGAGGGAATTTGAATGAAAAATAAAAACCCCAAGTACTTAGATTATGGATTTTTAGAAAGTAAAGCAGAGATAGGGGCTAGAAAAAAAAAAAAAAACGGCTCAGTGGTTAAGCTCTCATTAAGGTCTTGCAGAGAACCCAGGTTCAGTTCCCAACCTCTCACACAGGTTGTTCACAAACCAGCTCCAGGGAGTTTGGTGACACCTGTTGGCCTCTGTGAGCATTGCACCCTTGTTCCATACACACAGCGATAGGCATGTAGGCAGCATCGGAAGCGATAACGTAAGATCAGGAGCTGTGAGAGACAGGAACACGAGAAAGGAAGGGGGCAGAGTATAAACACAGGACCAAAAGCAGTGGACTCGTTAAACTCGTGGGATTGAGAAAGCAACTGAGTGAAGATAAACGGGAGGAAGAGGAGTCCCAGGGAGACAGATTCACAAGCAAAATAAAGACAGCAAGAGTGGCCTCTTCTTGACTCGAGGCCTGTCTGAATGAGGGACCTGAGCAGCAGGTCCAGATGGGAGTAGGATGCCGAGAGGTCACCAAGAGAGGGTGAAGAGGTGATGGGGAGGGATCTACAGAAGGACACTGAAGATATAAGAAAGATATGGCAGAAAGGATGCAAGAGGAAGCCAGCGATGTTCTCAGCAAGGACCATCTACTCTGTGTTCTGCAGAGGCTGCTGGGCAGATGGGTGTTGGTGAACCTGTGTCTCCCTTCTTAGCTTAGCTTCCATGTCCTATGGAATGAAAGCGGGAATGGAAAGGATTCCTTCCTGTGTTCCTAATGCCTGAAACAGCATGCGGCAAGCAAAAGCTCTCAATATGAGAGAATGATGAATAAATATTAACAAATGGAAAATCTAAACACTATTCTACTTCCTAAGACATGCTTGTCTTTGCTTGAATTATTTTATTTCAGCTTAATGGCTCAGTTTTAATTTTTAAAACATGTTTATTTTTATTGTATGCATATGACTGTTTTGACTACATGTATGTAAGTATGTACACTGTGTGCATGCTTGATGCTCACCAAGGCCATGGTCCCCTGGTGCTGGAGATACAAATTTTTTTAAGCCACCGTGTGGGTGCTGGGAACGGAACCCCAGTTCCTGGAGAGCAAACAGCAAGTGTTGCCAACTGCTGCACCCTCTTTCCAGGCCCGTGATTTGGTTTCTAAATTATCAGTCTCCAGTGTCTGTCTACCTACGTTCAGTGGATTACTCACAGAGCTAAATGCTAAGTTGTACAAGAGTAAGGCAAAGCTGTACCCGGTGCTATGTTTACAACAAACAGTAGCTTTTTCAGTTCTGGTGGCAAAGGTACAAACAAATGAAGTATATGCATAGCTGTGAAAAGGGTCACATTTCCTTCAAAGCCACTTCCTAGTTGGTTCCTGGGATTGTAAAGGTACAGAAACACAGTTCATTTGGAAATGAACTCAGGCATTTCCTATACTTTAAAAGGCAGATGAAGGAAGAAACGAGTGACTATCCTATCTCCTTTAAAATGGAACCGTAGCCTATGTACATGGAATAAGAGGTTGTTAGCGACATCAAGAGTCAGGAGATGAAACAATGAAGACAGACGGAGTTCACTAAGGAATAATACAAGGCACTCCCAGGCATGATCATGGAGAAGGGCAAGAGAGATCACTGTGGCGGATCACAGACCACACTCTTATGGGGTGAGAATAGACAGGAGACAGAGAGACCATTGTTGAAGAAGACACCCTCATAGGGTAAGGATGGACAATGACCAGAGAGACCATTATGTCGGGCTTAACAGTTTGAGGGCTAAGGGACGGATAGCTTCCTGGCTTGGCATTTTCCTACCCAAGGATTGCAACAGGTAAGAAGAAAGAAGTAGTCGGGCGGTGGCGGCGCATGCCTTTAATCCCAGTGCTTGGGGGGCAGAGGCAGGTGGATCTCTGTGAGTTCGAGGCCAGCCTGGTCTACAAAGCGAGTTCCAGGACAGGCTCCAAAGCTACACAGAGAAACCCTGTTTTGAAATAAATAAATAAATAAATAAATAAATAAATAAATAAATAAATAGGATTCATAACCAGGCTTCTTGTTTGGTGGTAACTTTAAGATATTCTGGTTTTCCATGAGGCCATGCTTTCAACCATAGTCAAGACAGAATTAAGAGTCCACTCTTTGATTGTGTGGCAGTGTGTGTCTCACCCCACAACTCAAGAAGCAGAGGCAGTATGCTCTTCATGAGTTCCAGGCTAGCCAGAACTACAGTGAGACCCTGCCTCAAGAACCAAACCAAACCAAAATACCACCACCAAACACCAACGTCATGCGGTAGGGCAAATTAAAAGATGTTAAAGAAGTCGGGTGTGGTAGCCATACCTTTAATCTCAGCACTCAGAGGCAGAGGCAGGTGGTCTCTCTTTTTTTAAAAGGTTTTTTTAAAATATTTATTTATTATGTATACAACATTCTGTCTCAATGTATGCCCGCACGCCAGAGGAGGGCGCCAGATCTCAGTACAGATGGTTGTGAGCCACCATGTAGTTGCTGGGGATTGAACTCAGGACCTCTGGAAGAGCAGCCAGTGCTCTTAACCTCTGAGCCATCTCTTCAGACCCCACAAACAAAAACAACCAACCAAACAACCAACCAAACAAAACCCCAAAAAACAAAACAAAAGGAGTTGAAATAAGTCTATAAAAATGCCCGTGTTTTCTCAAGGGGAAGTATCTTTCCTTGATGAGCCAAAATAAAGCTACCTCCACCTTATCCTTGGTTAAGTCTATAGCTATCTTTAAAATTTTTGTTTCTTTTTTTTTTTTTTTGATTCAGTGTTTCTCTGTGTAGCAGCTCTGGCTGTCCTGGAACTCACTCTGTAGATCAGGCTGGACTCAAACTCAAAGAGATCCACCTGCCTCTGCCTCCCTGAGTACTGGGATTAAAGACATGCGCCATCACCCTTGGTTATATTTAAAATGTTAAAGACTAGTAATTGTAATGCTTTTTTTCCTTCTAAGTGTGATTCCTCACATTACTGTGTGAACAGGAATATAGGGCATGGGTTCCCAAACTGCATTATAAAGGCTTATAGAGGAGGAACCAAACCTGAATGATCTTCAAGTCTTCTGATTTCTGACTAGTTACCCAACATAAACTCCTTTTTTCTTGTGCAGCAAAACTCCTCGGATATAGTTACCAAGCCTAAATGCTTAAAGCCGTTCAGCATATTGCAACACAAAGGTGAGTTACAATACAGCCGAAGACTGTAAAAGGTAAGAAGAGAGATTTTCAGTAGGAAGAGAATCTGACAGTAACTATTAAAAGATGACAGTACCACAGGGCCATACATCTGGGTTGTGTTCAGGGCTGATAAAGCAATACTTGGAATTTGATATTCATAGGCATGTACACACAATACAACACACACACAATACACACATACACTACACACACCACAAACATACCACATACACCATACACACTTAAAATACACACAACACACAAAAAACATACACACAGAAAACATACCACACACACAACATACAGCACACACACACCAATACAATACACAACACACATACAACATACACACACAACACACAAACACCACACACACCTGCAACATTGATGATCAAGATCCTAGGGTTGAGGAGTATGCTTTGACCAGCCCCAGCTAACCCCTTGCCTCTTATGCCAGCTGCTGAGCAGACAGCATGGGACGATGAGCTTATGTTTACTGATGGACACCTATTATTTTCTAAATTAATCTGGGCGGGGGAAAACATGACACCTCGTGAGGTTGAGAAAGTACTGTTCCCACCTGAATTCATACACTGATGACTACTGGAAATGTTGAATTCATACACTGATGTCTACTGGAAATGTAAACATTGTGGAGTCTCTGTGCTCTTGGAGGAAGAAGTAGAAGAGATATATTGTGTTTCAAGCTAAGTTGTAGCCATACTTAAAAGCTTCAGTCCCATTTTACATTGAATTATGATAACATCATTATTAAACACATTTAGATTCTCATCAAAACTATTTAAATTCTACTGGTGGAGTGCTTAGTTCAAACTGGGACATCTGTATTATATCTTCTCCTCTAAAAGCTCATGGGTCATCGTGAGAGGAGGCAGAATGATTGTGAGAAATGATATAGTGGTTATCTATCCCAAAACAGTATTTGCTGGACAGGCAGGGTCATTGCACACATAAAAACACAGTGGTTGTGACTGCATGCACAAGAGCTGCACAGGATCAATGCAGCCAACTTTCTACATCCATGGAGAAAGGGTTTATGGAAATCCCTAGCTGAAGAGTCAGCTTTTCTTAAAGGTGTGGTCATTAAAAGTCTGTCTCTATTTGTTAATTTTCTATTCCTGTGACAAAATATCATAACCAAAGAAAAGTACAGAAGAGTTTATTTGGGCTTGTGGGTCCAGAGGGTTAGAGTCCATGATGGTAGAGAGGAGACAGCGGGTGGCAGGAACTGGATGCTCACATCTTGAACCACAACCAGGAAGCAGAGAGAGAGAGAGAGTGAATTAGAAATGACATGAATCCTTAAATTCTCAAAGTTCATCCCACCCAGTGACACACTTCTTCCTCCTATAAGGCCACACCACCTCAACCTTCCCAAACAGCACCACTGACCGGGGAACAAGTATTTGCAAGCCAGGGCCTATGGGGTACGTTCTCACTCAAATGTCCACACTGCACATGTCCAGTAGATGGTGCTACAGCTCTGCACATGCAGAGAGCGCATAATGAGCTCAGTGGATTTCCAAACAGAGCACATAACACTGGTAGGGAAAATTGGAGGATGGGGACAAACTGGAGGATGGGAATGGGGAGGATTTGCTCAACATTCATTATTTGCAGGAATAAATTTCTCAAAACAGTAAAATGGTTTAAAAAAATGAAAAAAAAAGTGCTTAAATTCCAGACACAGTTCAAGTGTTGGGAAAAGTGCCTACCCCAGCCCCTTGCTTCCTGTTTTCACTGCCTCCAACCAGACAGACTGCTTTGAACTTCACCTCTCCAGACATTTGTTCCTCATCAGTGGGAGCGGGGTGGGCAGGGGCAGAGAAAGACAGACAACTTCCAGGGCTCTTTCCTGCAGACTACATACTGCGTTGAAGTCTATGCTATCTAATTTTCCAGCTGTAACTGAAACCCGTGGTATTTTCCATCTGTTGGGCTAGATAGCGGGCAAATGCAGGCTCCTATGGTGGCGGTGGATGGCTGTCCCTCCTAACCAAGCAGGCATCGGCTGCAGTTTTCCTAAGCGCATTCCCAGAATCAGTCCCAGTTTTAGGACAGTCCTTAGGCTTATTGCCACTTTTATAGTAGAATCAAGAATAGCAACAATGATGCCCCTTGTCTTCTTCTCTCCCCTCAGGCACGTATGCCCTTTCTCACACTGGAGATTCCTCCAATGAGATCACATTAACCCAGTTTTTATCAACGGAATAAAGATAAGAGTCGTAATCAAGGACAAGATCTTCTTCAGAGCCACCTGGCAGAGCAGACACTCACGGAATCAGATGAGATTTTGTGGCATAGGAGCCTGAGGACAAAAATGGTCACGCTGGGGCTGGAGAGATGGGCCAGCGGTTAAGAGTACTTGTTCTTGCAGAGGACCTGGACTCAGTTCCCCCACCCACCTGGTGGCTCTTAACCATCTCTTCTAGGGGATCTGCTGCCCTCTTCCGACTTCTGTGAGCACTGCATACATGTGGTGCATAGACATCCATGCAAGCAAAACATTCATACACGAAACAAATAAACCTTTTTTTTTTTTTTAAAAAAAAACAACAGCAAAAAAAATAAGTGACTTCAGTGGTTTAATCCTGCCTCCTTTATCCTAAATTAAACAGAGATGAGATTAATTACTAAGTGGGCTAAGAAGTATCTCACATTGTTTATCTAGACAATGACTGAAAAGCCCCTGGCCATTTTCTCCAGCTGTGAGGGAAAATAAAAACCCCAGTAATATAACACCATACATTTACTAGACTACCTGAACAAACAAGCCAAACCTCACCCCAGGTGCAGCGCATAATTCCATTCATCCTGAACCCTAGGCAACAAGATGGTCTATAGAAAGAGAGCAGAACTGTTGGCTTAGGGTCAGGTGGTGAATTACACAGAATAGGGGAGGAGCTTATGCGTGTCTTAATTGTAATAATGACTTGTCCTTGTATCCACCCATCAAAACATGCTGCACACCACATGCAGACAATACATGGAGTTCAATGTCAAGAAGGTTTTTTAAAGGCAAAAAGATGGGACAGGTACAGGACAGAGCAGTGAAGTTGGTTCATACTCAATTTAAGGAGCAATCATGAGCTAGGTAATGGTGGCACACACCTTTAATCCCAGGATCAGGAGGGAGAGGCAGGAGGATCCCTAAGTTCCAGGCCAGACTGGACTACAGAACAAGTTCCAGGACAGCCAGGGCTACATAGATATACACACACACACACAGATACCCTGCCTTGAAAAACCAAACCAAACCTAACAAAAATAAAAAAAACAAGAAAGAGAGACATAGAGGGAAGAGGGATGGAAGGAGGAAGGAACAGAGAGAAAAAGAAAGAAAGAAAGAAAGAAAGAAAGGAAGGAAGGAAGGAAGGAAGGAAGGAAGGAAGAAAGAAAGAGTCACATGATCAAGAAAGAAAGCTGATTCTCACAGGTTGTTTGTTTTCTGAACTCCACACACTGACCACGGTGTATATATGTGTATATATGAGTGTGTGCACAAATATACACACCTGCACTCACACATGCACACACAACAAATTAATGCATAATTAATGACTTTCTAAGAAAAAGAAAGAACAATGAGAGTTCCTGACCCCTCCCTAGGCCAAGTGTCCAGATAATTGTCCCTGCCCCCCAAATCTTGGAAGTAGATTACATGAATAGGTTAGAAAAGTTGGGCCCCTGGGACCAAGAGTTAGAAGTAACTAAGGGAAGTATTGCTACCATCCTTAAAAGAAGGGGCGGAGTGGCACTCACAGAGAAGCAAGTCTCGTGTTTTCCAGGCAAGAATCCAAACAAGCATCTCGAAATATCTAATTCTATCAGGAGAGAAGAAAAGACCAAAGACACTGGCTTCAGCCAGGTATTGACGATCGATCGTCTATCCAGATCCTCCCAGGGGGAAGCCAGAGTCATCATACTCCTCCCCAGGATGCCCAGTCAGCTTTCTGCATTATGCTCTGGGTATAAACTAAGATCACAAGGAGTTTCAGGAGATCCACTTTCCTAACCCAGAGACATTTCTAACGTCCTAGTTCATCCTTCCATCGACATTCAAGTGGAGCTCTCCCCTCATCAAAGAGCCTTCTTTCTGCAGCAGAGACTGTCACAGAAACCCAGAACTGGTCAACATGCAGAGAGCAACAGACTCGTGGGTGCCCATCACCAACCAATCCACAACACAGTCCTGCACCCAAGGCCCAGGGAACACTGCAGAAGAGGGGCGGGAAGAGCCCGTGAGTCTGAGGACCGCAATCTTTCCACCCCTGTTCTGCAATGTGAGGGTGGTAGGGAGGAGGAATCTGGGAGGAGTTGTATGGAGGAGGGGAGAGGGACTACGATCAACAGATATTGCATGAAACTCTCAAAGAATTAAGGCAAATACTATGGTGGGTTTTTTTTTTTGTTCATTTTGTTTTGTTTTTTTAATGTAAAAGCCAGACATGAATTCCTTCAACTCCATTACACACGCACAGGATAGAGTGAGTATCTGGGTCCTTCAGACCAAACAGAGGTTGCTCGCAGGACCCAGACCTCCAGTGGCCTCTGGGATCTGCAGCAGCTTGACTGTCCTCCCACTTTTCCCCACGGGCCTTTGTGCTCGTCACTCAAGTACGCTACATGGGTCACATGTTACCTGAATCTGCTTCCTCACGACGCAGCTCCTTCCAGCCCACACTCTGCCTTTAAAAGTTGAGCTGCCCTTTGTCTTGAGGCCCGAAACTGCCTTTGGGCTCCTGCTGTGGCCCTGTGGCCTGAAATGAGTGACACTCCCACCCTATATGGCAAATTCAAGCCCCAAGTGTGTGTGTGTGTGTGTGTGTGTGTGTGTGTATGTCTGTGCGCGCGCGCGCATGCGTGCATGTGCACCCCCGCTTACATGCGTGTGCTCTCCTCTTTCCCTCCCTAAAATCTCATAATATACCCTCACACAACTGTGACGTAAAAGCAGAAGAGGGGCTGTTTGGAGGAGTGGGGAGCATAGTGTAGGGGGAACCCATTTTTTTGTATGCTAAGGAAAACATTAATTATTTTTTTTAAATGTTTATTTTAACTTATATGTATGATTTTTGTCTGCATACCCCATGTGTGCCTGTCAGAAGAGGGTGTCAAAGCCCCTGGCACTGGAGTTACAGATGTGGGTGCTGGGAATTGAACTTGTGTCCTCTGCAAGAACAGCAAGTGCTCTTAACCCCGGAGCCATCTCTCCATCCCCTGTAAGGCATTAATTATTCTTTTTTTTTCCTTTTTTTTTTTTTTTTGTTTTTTTTCGAGACAGGGTTTCTCTGCAGCTTTTTTTAGAGCCTGCCCTGGAACTAGCTCTTGTAGACCAGGCTGGCCTCGAACTCACAGAGATCCGCCTGCCTCTGCCTCCTGAGTGCTGGGATTAAAGGCGTGCGCCACCACCGCCCGGCAGCATTAATTATTCTTAATTAAAGAAAATGTAATTTTAAAAAACTGGAGGTTGTTTGGATTCGGCATAGTCTCTGTGTAAACTCTGAAATTTTATTTTTCATGAGGAAGAGTCAGTTTATTTCTCTGCTATTTCCAGAGCAAACGAAGAGGCTGAGAGATGGCCACTCTAGAAAGATGGCCACTAGAAAATGACTCAGCCCAAAGCCAGCTTGAGCAGAAATTCCCAGATCCACTTCCTTCTTCCGAAAGACGGAGATTTTGCAAGAAGGCTGCGGTATTGAGCTGCAGTTACCCGCATTAACCTGCAGGGGGCAGGCTCCGACCAAGAAACTCACCCAGACACCTTGACAGCCTCACTGGACCTGACTACCTCTCTAGCTCACAGAAGTGTAGGGGTGGGGTGGGGTTAGTGCTGCTATTCTTGTTAGGAATGGAGCTGCATCTTTGCTGGGTTTACTAGGGGAGTTTAGGAAGCTCAGAGCACAATAGCTCAGCTGAGTGTCAAACAATCCCCATCCCCCTTTGTGTCCTAGGGTGCTGGGAAACAGAGCGAACCACTTCTTAACAAAGGAGGAATCAGCCACATTCTGCAAGCAATTTTCACGGACTAGCAAGCAGCCTGTGCGGGTGGGACACGCCTTGGACATCTTGTGTGGATACAGAGTTAAGTCAAAGTCCTTAGGCCACACTGTGGGAGACTATCTTGTGCTTTTCAGATCCGACTGTTTGAAAAGATTTGAGCTTCCCCGGCCCCTGAAGTGTCTGTCTTGCTCTTTTTGTAGGTTCGCTTTTGTTCCTGTTAAGAATAAGAGCAGCTCCGCCGGCGCAAGAAATCCAATTAGGTCAAATCAAACCAAATCAAAATGCCCATCGTTTTATTAAGGATGACGCTCTCTGGTGGCTGAGCGCATGGCAGGGAGACAGGACAGGAGGCCGAAAACCATGTGTTCCTCCTCTAGGAGGCCCCTTAAATACCCTGTGGGACTGTCTTCCCCCCCCCCCCTCCCCGGGAGGGGTCAGGACCTGGCATGCTGGGATTTGGAGTCCTGAGCAAAGCAACTCCCAGGCCAGGGGCTGGGGCTATGCTCCCAACTTAACAGTTCCTAAGGCCAAACAAGTTTAAACAGGGGATTTGCAGTATAAACAGAGATTTCTAATTCAAGCACTGCCGGAGAGAGGGCAGAGCCGCTGTGTGATTAATGCCTGTCCGACTTTGTTTTCTATTGCCATGCTAAAGACCATGTCCAAAAGTGACATGGAGAGAATAGGGTTTATTTGGTTTACCCATGCCTACCCCAGTCCCCAATACTAAGGGAAGTCAAGGCCTGAATTCAAGTGTGGCAGGAACCTGTAGGTAATAAATTTACTAGCTTGCTGTCACGGCTTGCTAACTTGCTTTTTCGTACAATCCAGGGTCACCTGCACTGGGGGCAGCACTAGTCACTGAGGGTGAGCCCTTCTGTATCAATCGTTCATCAAGAAAATGCACCAGAAGCCTACCAACCTGATGGGGACATTGTCTCAATTGAGGTTCCTCTTCCCAGATGACCTTAGTTTGTGTCAAGTTGACAAGAAAACTAAGCTGCTCTAGGACAGCTCTTCAGCCTCTGTCCTGGGGCTCAGGCTCACCCTGGGGGCAGGAGATGGTCAACAGATCCCACCCCCCATCTCTGCGATTGCTGAGTCACAATCAGTCTCCCCATGCCTTTTGACCCTGTGCCCCATAGCTAGACTGTCTACTATCTAGGGCACGCATACACACGCCCATGGAAATGGTATTAGGTCTTTCTTTAACTGTGTTTCCCGGGAGATTTCGTTGCGCACACTCTTGTATATAAGTACGCTGGTGAGTAAAGGCAATGTCGCCTGAATCCCACCTCAGTCTTTCTCACCCACCACCCTACAGCTATGGCTGTACTCAATTTACACCCTAGCAGGATCTCTCTTCTTCTTCCTGCTTGGCTTTGCCTCAGAGAAGCAGCAAAGACCGTGCAGCTTAGTCCTTTTGGGCTAAAACTGAACACTGAGGTTCTCTTTGAAAAGACTTCTTACCTGCAATGGGTGTGGTGACAAGTGCCTGTCACTCAGCTCTCTTGAGGCTGGAGCAGGAGGTTCATGAACTTGAGGCAAATCTAAGCTACACAGGAAGACCCTAGCTCAAACAGCAAAAGTATATAATTTCTAATACCAAACCATGGGGTAACCCCGCCCCCCGCCAGATTCTGTGTGTATGAGCTCGCATGCATATGTGTGCTTTGAATTGAGCCTGCCAGACAAGCATGCTACCACACTACCATCAAGATATATATCTTTCTGTCCCCACCTTCCACTTTTTAGACAGAATCTCATTTATCCCAGGCTGGCCATAGCATCTCCATGTAACTGAAGATGGTTCTACCTCCTAAATGCTTGGCTTACTGGGACCATAGCCTGCTGCTGGTCTCTCCTGTGCTGAGAAATGAACGCGGGTCGTCGTGTTTGCTAGGCAAGCCTTCTACCAACAGAGCTGCATCCCGTTCAGATTCTCCTGAAAACTGGAGCCAGGTTGGAAAGAGAGCTGGATCTGGAGAAAAATACAGGAAGAGTCTCACACCCCAGTCACTACTGCTCACTCAATAAGAGGTCCACACTTCCCCCAGTCTGAACCCTCGCTAAAGGAGTCAGGATTCCGGTCCGTAGATCGACTCCAGTGAGGTGAGGATTTTCTCCAGGTCAGGGAAACCCTGGGAGACCCACACCCAGCTTTCTCTATTGTTTTCACAGTTCAGTTTCTTGTCTGTGAAACTGCAAACCTGCATTCAATAGATAACCTCAAAGGTCCCCTGGATTCCCGCCTTTGTACGGTTCTGTGTCCCTTCGCAGTTAACACCCTGGGAGAAGAGGAATTTGTCGCCAAAGACTGCCAGCCAGCCCAAGTGGGTTTGCCAAGGCCTTATCTTGCTGGGTAGGGACCATCGATACAAACACTGCCAACCGCTGTTATATGCCAACTGCATGGGATGTGACACCCGATTGGAATTCTGACCTGACGCTCTGATCCGTAGCAGAGAAGCTCCTTGCTATGATGTGCTGCCAAGGGACACATTGGTTTTGTGGATAAGGCTTCCTGGTTCTCAGATCTCAGCCCCATCCCTCACCAGGACCTGGGGAAGGCGGCTTGTGAATTCCATAACAGTATACTACCAGGCTCTGCCAAGGATAACTGTGCTGGCTGAGAGCTTCACCCGGTACTGGCAATAATGCGACTGTGTTCCCGGAGTCGGCTGGGCCAGAGAACGAGCCCATCTACCATCTGTTTTACCAGAGGAGGGAATGCCATGAAGCATCCATTCTACCATCTACTGTCTGTTTTACCAGAGGAGGGAATGCCATGAAGCATCCGCTCTTGCCACCGATGTTGAAAGGAAAAATAGGAAATCACATCCATAAAGGCACAGTTGGAATTTGTTGTGACTATTGTTTATATAGTAAAGTCTGCAATAATAATTTATATGACTTGTTCATGACCTGATTGCTGTTAGACTAGAAGATGATTCTTCAGGTCTCAGTCCGACCAGTAACACCCATACCATCAAGCACTTGTTAGAAATGCCATGTGTGGGCTGGGGAGACGGCTCCATGGGTAAATTGTTTGTCGTGAATATGTAAGGATCTAAACTGGATTTCCCTGAATCCATGTAAAAACTTCTGGTACCGTAGTGCATGCTGGGAATCCCAGTGCTGGGCAGGCAGAGACAAGACGATCCAGCCAATATGGCCTATCCAGTGAGTTCCGGTTTCAGTGAGAGATCTGGCATCAGAAACTAAGGTGGAGCAGGCCATGGTGGCACACGAGTTTAATCTTAGCATTCAGGAGGCAGAAGCGGGTGGATCTCTGTGACTTTGAGGGCAGCCTCGTCTCCTTAGTGAGACCTTGTCTCAAACAAACAAACTAACAAAAAAGGAAACAAGGGAGAAAGACTAGATACTAGCCTCTGGCATCTGCACACATAGGCATATGCGCCTGTGTGCACACCAGCACCGACATACACACGCAAAATAAAATGAAACGCAGACACCAGGGACCTGCCTTTCCACACACTGTTCAAGTAATTGCTGCCTCCTCAGGGTCAGAGACACTCACCTGGAAACTCTAGAGGAGGCTGTTAGAGACTGAGACATGATTAGGCCCCAAGGGAGGATCTGAAGCCGCTGTGTAGGGGGGTGGGGTTAGTAGTTTTATGAGCCATTTTTTCTGATTGATTTTCTACCATGGCTGACATTTCTCTGAGCTTCAACGGTCAAGAAAATGTTGGGAACTATCTGAGTCAAGATACTGCATGGAGGTTTTCCAGGCAATGTAATATGAGTGTTAAGGATGGAATGGATGGGAGGCCTGGCTCCTTTACTAACCTGAACTAACTCGGTTACCGTGCCAAGCCTTGGCCACATTATCCTAAGGAAGCTTATGGGTGGAGTTTGGAAGGGAAACCCGAAGTTCTTTAACAGGTCTATGGTGAGGGTTCAAGAGGAACATGAGGGTGGATTATTGAAGGTAAGACATTTCGTAGAGGAGTTATCAGTGGCATGGGCAGACAGATAGATGGACAGCAGCATGCTTTGAGGGGCTTTGAGGCAAGTTCAAGCTCCAGACAGACAGCATGGCCGGGACTCTGAGGAGAAAGATATGGGGCTCACAGGGCAGAAGCGGAGTCTTTTCTTAGACCTTTCTGAGAACTAGGGTTTTCGCAGTGTGACTATCAACCCCCGCTTGGATGTAAACCCTAGTACCTAGCAACCCGCTGGGTAGATATCCTCAGGAGATGCCTCAGTGTGGGCCCTCTCAGTATCTGTGAGAGCAGGAGAGCCGCTACAGGCCTGCATTCCACGGTCAGAGCCGTGGGTGCCTACACACTTAGCATTCGTCATAGACTTCCTGTTACTTGCTGAGTTCCTGACAAGGGGCAGCTCTTATTAATGCTGCTAGCGTGAGCAGGAGCAGCAGGAAAGAACGCTACGCAGCTCTGTTGTTAGCGTAACTCAGTGTGGCTAAAGGAAAGGCATCACTGAGCGGACAATGCACACTCAAACCTCTTTTCTGTCACTGACGTCCTTGGACTGACTGTGGTACCGCTAGCTGTCAAATGGGAAAGATGACAATGACCTTGCCAGGTCCTTGGGGGGCTTAGGTGAAGTAGACGGAGCAGTTGTTTGGTGCTTGAAGCACGGAGGATTATTAAACAGCACCTCAGCTTTTCACCGTCTCCTTCTGTGGGGGAGCAAACTCAGGTATTCAAGCATGCTAGGACAATGTACTGATATTCAATATCCTGGACCACGCCAGGGTCAGGACTTCGGAATTAAGCATCCCTTCTCCCTCCCTCCTAGCCTTCCTGAAGCTCCTGTCAGTACCCCCAAAATTTGGGGTCTCTGGACACTGGGCCCGGCTAACTACTTCTCTTTCCACTGTGGTCACACCAAATTGCTTCACACACACACACACACACACACACACACACACACACACACACACACACACACAATGGGGCATTCTATTCATGGAAAATGCCCGCCTAAAGCTAGCGCTGGAGTTAGTTCAGGGCTCTATCAAGCACCTAGGTTCAGTTCCCTGCACCCACGTGGAGGCTCACAGTGGCAATTTCAGTTACAGGGATCTGACATCTTCTGGCTTCCATGGACTTCCGTACACACGTGGTATACATACACATAAAATAACAGAATCAGTCCTGATTTTAAAAGCTGGAAGGGAAGTCTGTGGGAAAGGCCAAGAATAAGAAAGAAACATATTACCATTCCTTGTTTGTTGTCCTATAGAAAACATTGATGGCCACTCATCAGTTAAAAACAAAAGTAGCAAAAGAAGTCTGCCCAAAGAAATAAAACTGAAAAACTACAAACCAAGATATTTTTTTCTTGTTCTTTTTTCCCCTTTGTTAACACAAGACAGACTTTTTAAAGCTGATGAAGTGGCTCGGCAGGTAAAGCGACCACTGTCAAGCATGAAGACTGTGTTTAATCCCCAGGACCCACACAGTGGAAGGAGAGACCAGCTCCGGAAGTTGTCCTCTGACCTCCAGATGGACCTGTGGCATGTGTGCACGGAGGCACACTCTGTTCACACATAACCACACACTTAAATACACAGATAAATAAATAAGAAAGAAAGGAAGAAGGAAAGAGGGAGAGAAAGAAAGAGAGAAAGGAAAGAAAATAGGGAGAGAGGGAGGGAGGGAGGGACGGACGGAGGGAAGGAGAAAGGAAGAAAGGAAGGAAGCAAGGAAGACTTCAATTTAAGATAGTGTTTCTCAACCCTCCTAATGTTGTGACCCTTTAATACTTACAGTCCTTCATGTTGTGCTGAGCCCAACCATAAAATTATTTTGTTGCAATTTCATAACTGTAATTTTGTTCCTGTTATGAATTGTAATGTAAATATCTGTGTTTTCTGGTGGTCTTAGGTGGTCCCTCAAAGGGGTTGCAACCCACAGGTCGAGAACCACGGGTTTATGACCTCTTCAAGCGTGTGCTGGGCTCTCAGGTTTCTATTGAAGTTCCTTCCTACCCAGCTCTCTCCCTGCCTTCCTTTTCTGCTCCCAGGAGGCCCAGACGCCAGCATGAGCTTTTTTTCCGGCCTCTCCCTCCTACAGACCATATAGGAATGTATTTTTCTTATCCTGGCCTTGCAGGTGCAGGGAGCGCCCATGCAGAGTGGTAATATACGTCTGCTCTAGTGTCGGAGTGAAGCATAGCTTCCATCCGGAGTATAATCAGAGGACTCACAGGAGGTGTGACTATGAGGCAGGGGGATGGACTCTTTCTTCCCAAAGGAATTTTGCTTTTGTTTATTTGTTCGTCTGAGGAAGTTCAGGACGTCTCTAGAGCACAGATGGTTGAGCTCCTTAGCTACCGCATCTTTTACACTTAGCCATACATCCTCTGGTAATTAATCTCTCCACAGCTTCAGGTCCTTGGCTGCGACATAAGAAGAGCCCAGGGCCTGCCTAAGGGTTGCTGTGAGAATTCAATCAATAGGGCATTTAACAAAATCCCTGAAACACAGTCAGTGCTTGGTATATGCTCGCTATTAGCATCTGTTTAATTATTAGTGTAAAACTGCATGGAAGATAGCAAAATTTCCTTTCCCTGTTAGACTCCCCCTCCTAAGTTCCTCATCCTATTCATCCTGCCAAGACATAACCTTGAAAGTTCAGATTAGCTTTTTCAAGACTGGACTGAGAGATAACTCTTGCAGAGGACCTGAGGTCCCAGCAAGCATGTCTAGCAGCTTATAACTGCCTATAATTCAACTCCGTAGAATTTGACACCCACTCCACTTCTGGCCTCCATGAGCGTCTGTATATACATTCTTGTGCATACTTACACAAACACAACCCTCCCACATGCAAGTGAATAAAAATAAAATCTTTGTAAAATAAATAAAACCCTACTAGCAATACACCCCCCCACACACACACACATATATTCACACCCCTGGGCCAGTCATGATAGGACATGCCTTTGATATGACATGCCTTTAATCCTAACAATGGGAAATCAGAGGCAGGTGGATTTCTGTGAGTTCAAAGGTAGCCAGAGCAACAAAATGAAACAAAGTAAAAAAAGTTCAAGACCCCGTCACAGCTGCTGATTTGTAAGAATCAGTGATGTCAGCATTAACCGATGGTAAAGAGTGCAGCCTTGACCCTGAGGGTAACTCAAGGGAAGCTCGTGTTTGCTCAGCTTTCCTCACACATTTCCCTAGCATTGGGTTCTGCTTGCCAGCCCCCACAGCCTCCCTTCCAGGCCAAGTCCCAAGTCAAAGATGACTCTAACCTCTCTCAGCAGTGAAGTCAATCAGCTGCTGCTCTGTATTTAGCAATACACAGAAGACACAGACCTGGGCAAGGGGCAGCTAGACGATGCAGTCAGTACCCTGGCACAAGGTGACAACTTCTATAGTCAAGAAGTAAGGATGGGTAGCCTTTTACAACCCTTCCTTTTCCTTTTGGAATGCTTTTACTGGGTGAACCCAAGGGCACTATAGTGTATGTGTATGTATGTATGTGTGTATGTGTATGTGTGTGCATGTATGCGTGTGTGCATTGTGTATATTTGCATGAGTGTCTTGCGTGTGTAAGTTTTCATGTTTATGTGTGTGTATGCATGTGTGTGCATGTCTGTATATTTGCAGGAGTGTGTGTGTGTGTGTGTGTGCATGCATGCGTATGTATGTATGTTGTGTGTATGTATGTATGTGTATGTATGCATGTGTGCATATTTGCATGGGTGTCTATTCATGTGTGTATGTTTGCATGTTTATATGTGTGTGTGCATGGATGCATGTGTGTGCATGTCTGTATGTTTATGTGAGTGTGTGTGCATGTCTGTATGTTTCCATGAGTGTGTGTGTGTCCGTCCATGTGTTTCTGTTTACATGTGTATGTATGTGTGTGTGGAGGTGTGTGTGCACCCTCGTGTATATCTGTGGGTGCACATGTGTGTGGAGGTCAAATGCTGACCCCGGGAGTTGTTCCTTAGGAGTCATCCACCTTGTTTGCAAGATAGGTTTCTTATTGTCTGGAACTTTCCAAGCAGGCTAGGCTGCATTACCAGTAAGCCCCAAAGATCTGTCTCTGATTCCTCAGCTTTGAGACTCCAAACACACATCAACACCCAGCTTTTCCACACGACGTCTGGGATCAAACTCAGAACTTCCAGCTTGTGCAGTAAGACCTTAACAAACTAAGCTCTCGCCCCAGCCTTCAGGGTCCATAATGGCTCCACAGTATGTTCTTATGTATGTGTCTAGCATAGCAAACTCAGTCCTAAAGCTGCGGAAACAGACTCGGTTCATCTTGAAAGTGACAAAAATAAGATCCAAACTCAGGATGCTCTTTTTCCAATTTTCTTCTCCTTCTCAATCAGGAATGCCAGGGCGGTTTCTGGGGCTCCTCGGCTTCTCCTCAGCTAATGCTTTTCTTTTAAACCACTAATATAGCTCTGGCAACAAACAAACAAGCACAAAACAAAACAAAACCTTGATGCTTAGTGGTAAGTAAACTCACGCTAGTCGTGGGTTGTGGTTGAGAGTTGAATCTCCGGGTCAGCTCATATTCTTTGCAGCCCAGCAGCTATTCAGGCTGTCAGAAGTTCTGATTCTTGCCTCCTTAATTTTAACTGCTAGGACCTGAAAACAGACAATAATGTCAAGAAGAGTGAACAAGGTCCTCAACCAGCTTACAGACACACCCCAGGAAGCTAGGCTTCCAGGCTGGACTTCCTAGTGGGAAGGCACTCTCTTTCCCCTGGCAGTGAGAAGGTCACAGCAGAAGCACTTACCACATTTATTCTCAGTGTGTCCCCCTGGGAGGTGGGAGCAGAGAGAGGAGATCCTTCTCATAGACAAACAAGCTAAAAAAAAAATCCACTGGTGTTGGATGTTGGGAGCATGTGAGGAAGAGAAACTAACCAAAGGAAAAAAGATATTATTTTTATTGCTGCTGAAACTGAGTCTGAATTAAAGGTCAATTCTAGTCTTCTAAAGAAAAGCCAATGCAGGCGTAGACTGCAGCCTGTGGGTCCTTGTTCACAAGTGTAGACATAGAGACTGTGTCTGCAGCTCCTTGTTCACAAGCGCAGACATAGAGACTGCAGCCTGCGGGTTCTTGTTTACTGAAGAACTTTGAGAGAAAGGCATGTGCTAGAAGACCTTTGTGGCTTCTTCTATCTGTCAGAAGGAAGAGATCAGGGAAGGAGAGAGAAAAGCTGAACTATCAAGTTGTAATGACTTAGTGTGTGTGTGTGTGTGTGTGTGTGTGTGTGTGAGAGAGAGAGAGAGAGAGAGAGAGAGAGACAGAGACAGAGACAGAGACAGAGAGATAAATAGACAGGCAGACAGACAGAGACAGAAAGAACTGAAGGTGCAAGCAGAGGCCAGAGGAGGGCATCAGATCCCCTGGAGATAGAATTACAGGCAACATGAGCCACCCAACATGGTGCTGGGACCTGGATTCAAGTCATCTGTGAAGGGAAACGAAGACATGACTGCTCCTAGGGGTGTCTGAGAAGGAGGTTGTTATTGTTGATGTGAGGTAGAGAACAGTCAGAGGCACCTGGAACGGGGAGCTTACTGGGGAGCGTATATATATATATATATATATATGTATGTATGTATGTATGTATGTATATATATGTATGTATATATATATATGTCTAAGAATCCTAAAATCGGAATCTTAGTTTCTCCTCTATAAAAGGGACAGCTTGTAGTCATCAGACCTCTCCCCCATGAGGATTTGGGTATGGCCTTCAAGTACTGGACTTAAGCAGGCAAGTTTGGTGGCAAGCGTGCTTAATCCCTGAGCTTTCTCAGAGTCCAACAGATGTGTTCTTATGACAGGCAGCGTCTTATCTGCCCTCCTCCACAGGATATTGAGGCAGAAAAACAATGGAGAAAATCCCAAAGACTGGCATAGTCAAGTAGCAGTGGGGGGAGGGGTGAGACTGGCAGCCCTTAGTCTCTACCTCAGCTTCATTCAGTCAAAGGAGCATGCTCAGAAAAACCTGCATTATAGGGACCTGGGAAAGATTGCTACTATCCAGGAAGTTTTTTGGGATTATGCCTTCCAGAAATGACGGGGAAACTCCCCATGATACCTCAACAATACAAATGCTTAGACAAGGCCCGATCAATAACACCAACAGATGTGCTATCATGGAAGGGGAGAAATCTCATGGGGTTCCTAGACAAAGAATGACAGATAATGAATGACAGATGAGAGGGGGAGAATTAGTCTTTCCCAGGGACGAGCCATCTAATGGTTCATTCAATACCAAGCATTCAGCCCTGAAATCATACACACACACACACACACACACACACACACACACACACACACACACGAACACCAACACTAAATGGATTCAACCTGTTGTATTTATATATTTATGCATATATATGTATAATAATAATAAAGAAAAGGAGGCCATGAATCTATGGGGTGGAGGCGCATGGGAGGAACTGGAGAAAGGAGATTTCAGAGGAATTGGAGGGAAAAAAAATTGAAAGAGGAAAAGATGTATTTATATTGTAATTAAAATTAAAAATTATTAGTTTCTTAAATTAAAAGGTCCTTGGGGACCACAGCTCTTGGGGCCAAGGCACAGGGGAGGAGGCATGGTATACCTCCAGGCCCCATTCTCTCTGCCCCATAGCAAAACCATCCCCTCTCCTGGAACCATGCACAGAGCTCTCTGTACCACTCATGGCAATAAAGGCACAGGAAACAGAAGACTTCAACATCTGCATTCCAGGCCCCCAGATCTGCCTCTGTGATAACACAATGGCTTGTTTCCATGTTGCTGCAGGTTGTGTACTGATGCTGTCATGCACTTTCCACCTTGGGAGCATGTGTGTGTACATGTAAATATGCAGCAATGTGTATGATTTATTCTTTCAAGTAAACATTTGCATTTGGTGGGAAACAAATACGACTCACATCTTACTGTAATCTTGCTCTAAGGCAGGTGATATTTGCAGAATTGGTGCTTGGGAAGCCACTGTAAAGTCTCTGTAGACATCTGGGACCCACTGCGGTGGCTTTCCTACCGTTCTAGCATCTTGTGCTACAAATGGGGTATGTCTCTGAACATAAGGCTGAAAGGTGAATGAATGATCAAAATCCAAATGAAACAGAAAGAAAGAAGATAATTGGCATCGCAAATCAGTAAAGTGACCCAAGTGTCCCCATTGATAACTAATCCTACCTTAAGAGCTGTCTGTCTTGCCTTTGGTTCCTGGAAGATGTTCTGTACCCTCCTCCTCCAGACCCCACCTAATTGTCCCGTTTAGGAACATATTTGTTTACATGGGCCATGCTGAAGAGTCTAACAATATGATTTAGAGGGTGGGAGACCAAGTTCATTAGTTTGATATGTAGAGAAACTGAAGATCAAAGGTCATCCACGTGATTCCCTTAGACTGCATGATTGATCCTCCCTAAAATCTCTGGGTACATCCTCGCTGGCTGAGGATGCGCAGTGATTTCCATATGTCCTTGCCAGGGAGAATAAGCATCCTAGTCTATGGCCAAGAGTCAAATGGAAACATTTAGAACGTTCTTTGATTCTGCTTTTGCCTGGCAGCATATTGTCTTAAATACACACACACACACACACACACACACACACACACACACACACGCGTGTGTCTCACATAGGTGATCTGAACTCCCAGCCCACCTGCGTCTGCTCCCAACTGCTAGCCTAGTGCTAGAATTAGAGGATGTGCCATCACACCCAGCATCCGTCTGTCTATTTTCTCATCGTAATAAACTGTCTCCATGAACACCAATGCTTCCTGTGTGAGTATGGCAACTCCTCCTGATAGCTAGTAGGAACGCAAAATGATCTTGGCACTCTTGAGTCTTTACAGTTGGCGTCAACGTGAGGGTTATTTGGTGGACTTTGATAGACTTGGTGGGCAAACAATGTCAATATTTACTTTGTTACAAGTTCTTAATGATTTTAAAGTGAGACACTGATTTAAAATAATAACTTTTGGAAGCAATAAAATTACATTAAACCTATCTTATTTGTAAGATGCCTCAGGGATTAAATGAGTCTCTTCATTGATTCATTTATTTTCTAGATTGTTTTGCTATTGTTTGGCTCTTCTCTCTTGCTGCATTTGCCCTGCTCTTCAGTCCTCCTGAGGAGAGTTGAGGGAGGGGCTCCTCAGGAGGACTGAAGAGCAGGGTAAATGCAGGAAGAGAGGAGAGAGCATGTATGGCTTAAGGTTCTGTGGGAGAATGAGCCAGGATAAACCAACGCACAGCTGTGAGAGCAGTGGAGGGGAATGAAGTTAGAAGGTACCTGTCACTTGACCTTGAATCATCCAAGATGCTCACAAGTCTGTGAGATAGGAAGTACTGAGATTCCCGGTCTCCTGAGAGGCTTGCTGCTGATATTCAGGGAGCCCAGCCTCGAGAATAGCCCTGGAGCCGGCGGGATGGCTCTGTGGCTAACAGCCTTGGTTGGATTGCTAGAACCAACATGGTGGAAGGAGATTGCTAAGTCCCATACATTGTCCTCCAGTATCCACAGTGTGCTGTGACACTCATGCACTCACACATGTGCACAAGCACATGCGCACAAACCAAATAAATAAAATGTAAAACATAAAATAACTGAAAAGGCCAACTTTGAATGGTAGCCATTCCCAAGCACTCAGAGGAACCAGGTAGGACAATACACCTGGGGGCAGAGTCCAGTCTATTTGTTACAAAGATACTTATTAGAATTGCAAGAACTTGAGAGTTCTTACACAGCGCTGTAGGTGGCCATAGCTCACTTGGTAGAGTTGTTGTCTAACATGCACAAAGCCCTGTGTTCAATTCCCGGTACTACATAAAGCCAGGAGCCGTGGGGCTTGTTCGTAACCTCAGCACTCAGGAGACAGCAGAAGAGAATGAGAAGTTTAAGATTGTCTTTGAGTACATAGTACATTTGAGGTCAGTCTGGGTTACATACAGCTCCGAATGATGATGATGATGATGATGATGATGCTCCATGCTAGCAAGATGCCTCAGCAGGTAAAGGCAATCCGCCCCCGTCCCCACGAATAGTGTTTTTAAAGTTCTTATACAAATCTTGAAACATTACTGGGACTTACTATGAAAAACAAAAAAATAATTAATGCCTTTAAAGTACCTTAACTCATATAATGGGAGCTTCCAAATAGCTCCCCAGCTGCCACCAAAGACTCATGTGCACAACAGATATGATAAATGCAGTGTCAGAGGATAAATGATGGGTGATGGATGCACGGGTGAAGGGATGCTATTACCGTTTCATTGTATCATCTGAAGGTTAAACCCAAAGGTCTATTATTGGAGGAAATGGGCACTTTCTAAAAGGATAAAGTATTCAAATATGAAACACCGGAGGATTTGTATAGATTTTTGGAATGATTAATGGAAGATGCTGTATATCAAGAGAGAATGCTCCTCTAGCAAAGAATGGAAAATAGATGTGTGACTTTTTGCCTTTTTTAAAATTGATTTTTATTGAGCTCTACATTTTTCTCTGCTCCCCTCCCTGCCTCTCCCCTCCCTTTCAACCCTCTCCCAAGGTCCCCATGCTCCCAATTTGCTCAGGAGATCTTGTCTTTTTCTACTTCCTATGTAGATTAGATCTATATATTTCTCTCTTAGGGTCCCCATTGTTGTCTAGGTTCTCTGGGATTGTGGTTTTTAGGCTGGCTTTCTTTGCTTTATGTTTAAAAAACACTTATGAATGAGTACATGTGATAATTGTCTTTCTGTATCTGGGTTACCTCACTCAAAATGATGTTTTTTAGTTCTATCCATTTTCCTGCAAAATTCAAGCTGTCATTTTTTCTTCTGTGTAGTACTCCATTGTGTAAATGTACCACATCTTCCTTATCCATTCTTCAGTTGAGGGGCATTTAGGTTGTTTCCAGGTTCTGGCTATGACAAACAATGCTGTTATGAACATAGTTGAGCACATGTCCTTGTGGCATGATTGGGCATCCTTTGGCTATATACCCAAAAGTGCTATTACTGGGTCTTGAGAAAGGTTGTTTCCTAATTTTCTGAGAAATCACCACATTGACATCCAAAGGGGCTGTACCAGCTTGCATTCCCACTAGCAATACAGGAATGTTCCCTTTATCCCACAACCTCTCCAGCATAAGTTGTCATCAGTGTTTTTGATCTTGGCTATTCTTACAGGTATAAGATGGAATCTCAGAGTTGTTTTGATTTGCATTTCTCTGAGGACTAAGTATGTTGAACATTTCCTTAAGTGTCTTTCAGCCATTTTAGATTCCTCTGTTGAGAGTTCTCTGTTTAGGTCTGTATTTAATTTTTTATTGGATTATTTGTTCTTTTGATGACCAGTTTCTCCAAAATATACAAAGAATTCAAGAAATTGGACAGTTTGATCCATGAACAAAGATATAGGACCCTTATCACTCAGACTCCAACATAGCCCTGATAATAATTCTTCTCACTGTGTGTTCTAGCAGGCCACCTTCTTGGGCACTTGCAAGCCCCAAAGGGGTTCCACATTCAGAAGGGCTCACACTTGGTTTAATTCCGTATTGCCCTTGTCTAGAAAGTCTTAACTTCTTAAGAAAGGGACTTACGTTTTATTCTTCACTGGGCTCTGCAAATTTCACAGCAGAGCAGCTCTTATGGAGGTGGCTCCTAAGAAAGCTGATAGAGAGAGGAGCTGAGAAGCCACGAGGGGGCTAAATAGCAGAGAGGCATGCCAACGCTGATTGCTAAGTGCTTGTGACTGGACATGAGTATAATCTCAAGGAAACAACGCTGAGCATGGTAACACGACCCCAGGACTCACTAACTAGCCTACTCGCCAAGTTCCAGCTGATGAGAGAGAGACAGAAATGATGTCTTGATAAACACGGCAGAGGTCTCCTGGAGAGGGACACCAAAGTTGTTGTCTGGCCTCCATATGCATATGTGTACACGTGCATGAACACTGTACACTTGAACTCAATCCCCAACACACACCTATCGACCAAATTCTCTATCACAGCCGCTGTCCTCGTCTGGCGGCTTCTCTGCCCTATCAGTAGTCCTGGTCTTGGGTGGTATCATCAGCTCCTTGCTTTCTCCAAATCTACCATATTCTCTCACAATCACATCCTTTTCGCCATCAGAATACTTCTTCAGGCTTTTGGGGTCCCCTTCCCAACAGCTCATAAGGAGAGCCCCACATCTGCCTGATAAAAACCTTTCCCCAGCCATACAGGGTACCTTCCTTCAAACGTCTTTAAAAAGAATTTTACATTCACACACACACACACACACACACACACACACACACACACACACACACGTGTGTGTGTGTGTGTGTGTGTATTTAAAGAGAGTATGTTTCTTATGTCTTTTTCATACTGCCTTCATATAAATTAGTCCTTGTCCCCTACCCCTCTGTCTTCCCTATCCTCCCTGCTTAAACCTTTCCATCCCCAACAACATCCCCTCTCTACTCTCTTATGTCTCTCCCCCATTCCTTAAGGCATCTCTCTCCCAACAGTCCTTTTCTAGTTTCCTGGCTTCTACAGTAGTTCGAGCTAAGTACATAAAATTCAGTGTTAAGACTCACACATGAGAGAGGAGGACACATGGCGTTTGTTTTCTGCACCTGTATTACCTTACTCAGCATTTCTTTCAGCTTTATTTGTTTACCTGAAAATTCCATGATTTCATTTTTCTTTACATCTGAGTAAAATTCCATTGTGGGCCTGCACCACGTTTTCATTATCCCTTCTCATCAGCTGATGGACGTCTAGACGTCTAGGCAGAATCCGTTCTCTAGCTATTGTGAAAGAGGGACCATGAGCCCTGGTGAACAAACATCTCCGTAGTTCTCTCCTTTTCATTCCCACTCCAACTTCCCGACCAGAGAAAGAGCCTGAGCTGACTGCACAGCTGGAGCTAGGTGTGCTCACAAGATTCCTGCTGACACCCCCACCCCGGCAATAACCAAGGCAGCAAAGGACGAAGTGCAGCTCAAGGGTATATGCTCACCTTCTCGCCCTTTACAGGTGTGTTGTATGGTTGTTCCTGCAAACATTTGGGGTTGAGTCAGAACACTGCGGGATGGAGTGGTGTGTAAATCACACACAGCCAGAACTCGAGACAAGCAAACTCTGTCGCTTACTGTTCAAAGTATATACCCTGGTGTTCAAAAAATCCCCTTCTATCAAACCGAGAATGTTGCTGTGCTTAATAAAGAATGACTTTCCATTCCCAATGTTTATCAAGTTCTCCGTGTACTCGCTGGTCTCTTTTTTACAACTTACACCAGAAGCTGATATGTAAGTGAAAATCAATTTTATGTTGCTCACAGTCATATTTCCTGATGGACTGGGTCAATATTTGCCTTACTGCTTCAGAAGACACGAGCAGAGTGTTGGGATAAATGGATCATTTATCTTCGATATAAATTTCCTGGGAAATTTCAAAACCTTCGCCTTCTCAAGGCAGGACCTTCTTAGTTTCCTTGCCAGTGTCTAGCCTGTCTGGAGGTGTCTGGCCTTCCAGAGGTGGGCATGAGACTAAAATAGAAAATACCTATCACGTGGCTAAGACTTGTGTCTATGAGGGGAGAATTAATTACCTTCTATTAACATTATGTCATATTTATGGCTGTGCAAAAAAGATTAGTTTTAGGGAAAAGAGGTTACTTCCGCTTCTCCCAGGCACAAGCTTTGTTCTTTTCCTCCTTCCTGAGGACACAGTGTCATTCAGTCTAGAAACACGGAGCTGGGTAGCCAAAACCTTAGGATGTTTTCTTTTTAATAAACAGGAATAAACACGCTCAGAAGTTCTCTTGTCCAGTACTGTGGTTCCCACTGAAAATTTTCAAACAGAAGTTTGGAAAACAAGTATGTTTCATAATCTCTCAATTCTACGTAGCAGTCGTTGTGATGGAAAGGACAGTTCCAGAATTCTCAGTTAAGTGTAAACGTTCTTCAGGAGTCTGTCTCCCTAGAGCAGAGACTCAGTCATGGCCGTGGGTATAACTATGTGTGTGAGCACGAGCCTCATGAAGCTCTAGTTATTATCCAAACTGAGACATGTGTCTAAAAGACAGCCAAGGAAACGTTCTGAGGTCGTTACTTACTCATTAAACAAAAGAGGTGAGCGTTTGCTGGGACATGGGCTGCCCCTTCTGTGCCTGTGTGCATAGCACGCATATCTGACCCATTGTACACGTTCCCACTCAGTAAATCAGGAATAAAATCCTTCTCAATTAAATACTACCAAGCTGCATCCAGTTGAGCAAACCTTGGGTATCTCCAATGTAACCCACGTATGTGTCCACAAGTAGATAAAATCTAAGGGATTCCATCTGGGAACCTGTGTGTGTGTGTGTGTGTGTGTGTGTGTGTGTGTACTGAGACAAAATTAAGTGTATTTTATAATTTGATTCAGGAAATAGTATCTAAAGTGAGGAAATAAAAAAAATTCTCATTCAATGAGTAGATGGATAGGATCCTTAATTTCCCATTTGCCAATCTACTTTATCCCCTGAAAATGAGCAGTTTAGAAGCCTGGTTGAAATAACCAACCAATTCTATGAGCGTTGTGTGTTGTGTAAAAGAATGCTTTGAGGGTCCTTCAATAACTACCAGGCAATGCTACTTTATCACCAGGTCCCTCGGGCCGGGGGGACCATGAACGTGTTGACAGGGAAACAGTGGCATTTATTTTCCTTTTCTTTCTCCTTTTTGTAAGGCTGAAGGAAGGACAGAGCCGAGTCACTGCCACTGTCTCATGTTTTCCTACCTGACAATTACCCACTTTCATGGGACTTGGAATGGTCTGGCCACATGCCCAGAACTTAAGTCATTACTTGTTCAGGGAAGATCTCTGAAGATTGGGAGTCTTAGAGCAAGTCTTTTGTTTTGTTTTGATTTTTATGCACATGATTTTACTTCAGCAAACTCAGGGATACTGCCTTGTTCGTGTTATATCAGGTACGGATGCAGGGTCTTTGGGAGGGGAACGGAGACTGCGTCAGGATGCGGCCAGATGAGAAGAGTCTCCCCAGATGGACAGGAGGATTGGGCAATGATTGTTAGAAGTGGAAGCCCCTAAGCTTGACTTTGAAGACTGAGCAGGCTACCCCAGAGCTAAAGCAAAGCTTAGATGCTTGAGAATGGGGAGGACCAGTGTTTAACCTTGGAAGAAGAGAGTGCGCCCAGTGGGGAATCCCTGCCAGAGTCTGCACATGGAGTGTGAGTGGCTCACACTGGAATTTCACAGATGGCAGAGTGTAGAGGAAAGGCAGGAAGGGCATCACCAAGATGCAAATATCTGGACATGGCAACTGGCATTAGTCATAAAGAGGACAGGAAGAAGTTGGAGCTTACATTAAATTCCTGGCACAAAGGACAGGAGAAATAGCCCTGTTTGCAGGATGCTCTACCAGGTAACATGGCTTCCTTGACACTAGGATAGGCATCTCAGGAAATGTTATTCTGAATGAACTTTTCATGCTCTGAAAAATAAACTTGCCCTGAAAAAGTCAAGAACTTTTGCCTTCATTTTTCTTGATAATCTGAACGGTTTCTTAACGTGGTTTTTGTCTTTGAAAAAAGATTATGTACAAATCTAAATTCTGGAGTGGCTCTTAAGGTACCTAATTAGTGATATCCATGAAAAATTATAACTTTCAAGAAACACTAAATAAATCAAGATAAATAAATAAAATAAAATTCTTACCTTTGAAAAAATTGATTTGTAGCTTATGGGTTTTTATATAACCTACTTCAAAGACAGAGTATGTGTTACTTTAAGTTACTAGGAGTCAACTTCCCAAGGTTAGCTGTAAGGGAAAATGCTTGCTACGGGAAGGCTCTCAAGAAAGAGAACACGAAGGACAAATATGAAACATCAAACAGTAACTCGGGGACTGAAAAACAAAAGCTGGATAAACGGAAAACACTGAAATAGAACTTTGAACATTAGGTGACAGTTTCAGAAGAACAGCTCCATGCCCAGTATTTACCCAATCGGAATGATGTTTTCGTGACAACAAAAGACGATATTTACAGAAAATAATGAAAAAAAAAACTTGCAGATTAACTGGAAAAGCTTTTGAAATTTGATGTTAAACTGGCCAAACACATTAAATCGGTTTTAAGAATAATCATCATACCTAGATTCAGAATTTGTACAAGGGCAGAGTTAATAATAGCTACTGAAATAAAAATATCTACTGCATAAAAGTTAATGACCAACTAAATAATGTCATCATTAACTGTGCACCTACAATGTGGTAGAAAACAAACCTTCCAGTTGAAAAAAAACAAGAAAGTAAAAACATATAAATGCTTCCTGGGATTTGTATCTGCTGTTAAGAAGTAAGTTTCAGATCTTAGAAAAGTTGAAAGCACAGCTTAGCTTTTTAGGCACTGGTTTAAAAGTCTGTTGAGAATGCAGCTCAGAGATTTTCTGCAGGAAAAGAAATATGCTGGGATAGATATTCAGCACAGCTTATGTTTCCGTAGTTCTAGGGTCTGCACCCAATGTCCTATGCACGCTAGGCAAGCACTCTAACACTGAACCATATCCCTGGCCCTCAACATGATTTGAGTTGGTTATCAAGAGACGAACTCTGACTTCAAGCACACAATACTGTGGGATGATTCAAAGACAACACAAGATATTGCTTGCAGCCACCAAAAGTTGGAATAAATAAGAAACTAAACCAGGTATAACAATGGTAGCGTATATGAAATCCTGCATCATGGAAGACTGAGGCAGGAGGATGATGAGATTGCAGCCATACTGGGCTACAAAGCAAAAGTAACGCCCAATTTGGTCATGTATCCACTCGCAGACATAGCGTGACAACAAGGGAGGAAAGCCGCCAAAGCAATTTTAATTTGTTTTATCTTATGTTGAGACTGAACTCTAGCCCAATTTAGCAGGCTCATGGTAAACATGTTTCAGATTCTCTCATGCTGGGGTTACAGGTGTGAGCCACCACGCCTACTTTAGATTTAATGTAGACATGTCGTCAGATGTACCGGAGAGAGCCCTAAAACAACAAAGGCTTTCAGGCAAACAGCAGTCTATGGCAACCAGCAGAATGCTGCAGGAATCTGAACACGAGTTGTCCACATTTTATTTAGAATGGACTGATGGATTGTATGTTGATATGCTCTGTTAAAAATATTACAAAAATCTATATAGGTTTTACTATTTTATATGTAAAAAGATTCTAGGTTTTTTTTATTAAATGTGTTTAGACATGATCTCACTTAACACAAGCTGAGTTCAATCTCACTGTGTAGGTAAGGACGGTTCTAGGATCCTCTTGCCCCCACTTCTTAAGACAGCACCATCATGCCTAGCTTTTTTTCTTTCCAGTTTTCAGTAAGAAATACTACATAAGACACAAAATGGAATTCCAATAAAAATAAAAGATTTCCAGAGAGAAAAATTTTATCAGGCTTTTCTGGTCATGAAAGATGTAGAGTGTGGAGTCCATTGATTAGCAGTTCGAAGAAACGCTGCCATTTCCCATCTTCTTCCATCCCAGCTTTGGGAAGCTTGACGGTAACGTTAGAAATACTATGTGAAACTAGACTCACAAATTCACAGCCCTCAAGTCCCTGCCACCTATAATCAGACTTGGTTCTCTTCACCACAGAGGACAACCAAAGAGCAGGATGAAATCAGTAAGGAGTTACACCATCTAGCGGGAAGCAAATCCAGGTTTCCTGTGAAATTAGGTCAAATTCGTGACCCATGGTAACTCCCCAAATTGCTCATTTCCTCTGTGCACATTGGGACCTTTTAGACATCCCACTTCAATGGAGGTATCTATTTCTCTGAGCTGATTTTTTTAAATTTTAATTTTTTTTCCAGTACCTTTAAGTATTTATTAGAGACACTATGAAAACCATAAATTAACCACATAAAGCAGACACACTGAACAAGAAGTTTCAGCTACAATGATACAAAATTACATATTAAGATAAGTGTGTTGTCTTCCTTGTTCCTTAAATGTTCTTTGAAAAATTGTAATGGTTTTCTCCTAAACAAGGCATAGTGGAGCAAGCCTGTAAGCCTAGCACTTTGGGGGGAAAAAAGGTCAGGGCGTTCTTTTCCAACTCAGGCTGCAGGAGACCCCCAGCTCAAAAGATTTTTTTAGCGAATGTATTATAAATTAGCCAACTAACTCTATGTTAAATTTTAATTTTAAACCTAGTTTATTACTAAGATTATAATGACTTTTCTGTGTTTAATTTTTGTTGCCTAGGGAAACTAAAAAGGCATTTGATTTCTTCAGGAACTCCTTGATTCATGCTTAGTTCACTCTTTCCTTCTCTTACTCTGTGGTTGCTAACCCAAAGAAATCCAAAAGTCCGTGCACAGGTTCGGAAAGTACAGCTAGAGCCATATACATAATCTCTGATTTCTGTTTCCTTCAAAGGACATCCTTGTTCTCAGGACTGAGTGAAGTCACAGCATCCACTCTAGCTAAGTGTCCTTGACACAACACATAAGCAATGGTATTGATTATTCTTCAAGAAATGAACTTACTTTGGAATTTATGGAAAATGTGTTCTGCATTTCCTAAAATATGACTGGGCTCTCCATTCTCTCTCTCTCTCTCTCTCTCTCTCTCTCTCTCTCTCTCTCTCTCTCTCTCTCTCTCTCTCTGTGTGTGTGTGTGTGTGTGTGTGTGTGTGTGTGTGTTTGCGGAGGTCAGAGGAAGCTCCTGAGAGTTGCTTCTTCCCTTCTACCATGTGGGGTATCAAGAATTGAACTCAGGTCATTAAACTTATTGGCCAGCCCCTCTATATGCTCGGCCACCTCCTTGGTCCATGAATTAAAAGAAAAGGAAAAAGAAAAAGAAATGACTGCTAAATTGTCTTATCCTTAGCCACAACCCCATCCTGTTTTCTTTACATTCCTTTCATTTCTTTTCATTTTGTTTTTGTTTTTAGATCTGGGGATCAAAACCTAGGGCACTGGGGCCTCAGCATCTTACACAACTGCTCTGTCTTTGAGCTGCATCTCTAGTCCCCCAATTTCTATCAGATGTGAACTGGGAGGGGTGTGACTAAGACAACAGTCGACAGAAATTCTTTGCGAATGATATATTATCAAGTAGCATGAAAAAAATCTTAGTAAGGTCAGCATGCTAGAGTTAAAGTGTTTTTAAATCTGAGTAGTTATGAAACAATTTAAAGGCTGAGACTGTGAACGGCTTGGGCTCAGAATGTGTCCTGCTTTTTCTAATGGTGCTATAGGACCCAACATAGAGTAGGACAGGATTGGAGGCATTGGGAGAGAAAGCCATCTAAAGAGAGGAGTCCTTGGAATCCCAAGATCGTGCCCTAGTTTCACTTTTGTTGCTGTGATAAAACAAACCCCAAGGAAAAGCACCATAGAAGGGGAGAGGACTTGCGATGCTTACACTTCCAGGTTAACCCAGGGCTGGAGGGAAGTGAAGGCAGGACCTCAGATAGCAAGTCCCGTCATAGTCAAGATGGAGAGCCACTGGAGACCCATGCACCCATGCTGTCTGCTTCTGCTTCTAGCTTCCCTCTACTGTTCTCCTGTCTCATAGCACAGGACCCCCCTCCTAGGGAATGGGGTGACCCACAGTTGGCTGGGTCTTCCTACATTAACTAACAATCAAGACAATCACCCACAGAGAGATGCACAGGCAAACCTGATCTGAGAAATGGCTTTGTTGAGTCTCTGCTCAGGTGAATGCAGACTGTGGCACGTTAACACTTAACAACTAACCAGCACAAACATGAATAAAGAGCATAGAGCAAGTTCCTGTTGATCCTGAAGAGAGCAGAGCTGAGAAAAAGAACTGTTTCTCTGAGAACTGATGCATCATTGAGACCAAAAGCAGACGCGTCATCCCCTGTGAAGCATGAGTGAGTCCCCTGTGAAGTGTGAGGGTGAGTCTGACAATGGCAAATCCCAGGACATGGTTTCCATCTGAGGACAGCCCACATCCTGGAGGGAGTGCTCAGCTCACGGAGACCCTGAAGACAGCCCATTCCGGAACACTCGTCAGTCCGGAAGATCAAGGACTCAGGGGAAATGGTTTGCTAAGATGCTTAGTATTTATAGAAAACACTTAGTAACCAAGACCCAAACAAAGAAGCAGAACATTCTGGAAAGTGCGTGGAACTTCGAGAACTTGCCAATGTTGCTTGTGTGCATTTTTCTATATATCAGCATTGAGTCACCAGTGACTACAAACGAGGCCTTCTTGGTTTTTCAGTCAGCAATAGAAACTAGTCAGTCTCCCGTCTCCTCGTCTATCCTGTGTACCTGATGACCTCATGTCTGCCAGCATCCACAGTAGTTCATAAATATATACACCACTGTGTGCGACAAGAAGGGATACAAGGCTGGTTAAGATGTGGCGAAGATGCTTAGACTGTAGACCAAACATGTACACACCAAGAAGTTAAAATGCACAACTCTGGATGGATGTTTATTTTTGAAGGTACCCTATTTGGGTTGGATAGAGGTCAAAACTGGCACCCGCTGAACACTTGCAAGGATGGATGGAAAGAAAGAGACTGAATTGCTGTGGATTTTGAGAACTTAGCACTTTAGATAGTAGTGACAGATGGGACCAGAACAAAAGAAAAGATGCTCGGAAGCCCTGGGTAAGGAAGAGGAACCCAATCACAGCTCATAGACAGAGGCTTGAGGAGAGTGTCACCACAACCATCCCCAGTCATAGCACACCGACAGAGGCATGAGGGGGCACCTGCTATAACCATCTGCTGGGCAACAAAGTCAGCGTGACTTTAGGACATGGGCGACCAGTGAGCACTGAGAAAGTTTTCTGAGGTGTGACCTTGCTATCCTTTTTTCCTTTCTCTGACATTTATAGAAGCCTGTTCCACCCAAGCTGGATTTGGGGAAGTGGGAGATTGTGGGGTTTGGTTGAAGAAACCAAGAACCACAGCTATGTGGTGAGTCATTCATTAGGGTTCCATGGTGATTGGCACTGAAGAATGTGACTCTCCCTTCACCCAGAGGATTGAGAGATATGGGATCTGGCAGATTTTCCATGAAAGAAGTTGTTAGAACTGCAAGCAGTCATTTTCATTCTATGTTAAAGAAGAGCTATTTGGTCATACACAAGAACAAAATTGTATCACTTGCCAGAAAATTGATAGAATTGGAGGTAGTGTGATAAGCCAGACTCAGAAAAACAATTTCTCATATTTGTGATCTGGGTGTGGGTCAGGGTTTTGCTCAGGAAGGTAGATCTAATAAAGAAAAGTGGATGGTGGCAGAAATGAGACTAATAGAGTAGCTATGATCAAAGTACATTATATACATGTAATGCAAATGTTGTCACGAACCCCATCCATTGTTCTGTACAATTAACACAGGCTGTTGAGGAGAGGAAGCTCTGTATTTAGGGAGAATTAAGTCAAGTTAACCTCTGCTGATGGCACGCAGTAAGGTCTTAACTAATCTTTGGTACTCTTATTTTTGTTATTTGAATAGATAGATTGTAAAGTCAAAGACCTAGAATGTAAGACATAAGACCAGGGAGATACATCAATCAATAAAACCTTGTTTTCCTTTGTTGATGGGCATGCCATGACCACTTGGCAGTAGGATATCTCCAAATAGTTGTCTGCATGGCTAGAATTCCAATTAATTCTGTTTTTAAGAACCCCTGCCCAGGTGAAACAAATGCCCTTATCTTATCAAGGTCGTTTGGTCCAAACCTGGACCTCTTCCCCCAGATCTGGTAAATTCCTGCTCTCTTGTCTTATGTAGTCCTGCTTTATGCTTTGGCATCTGTCCCTACTGAACCGTCTAATGGTCCAGCTGACAGTTCTATCATGTGATTTTGTTATCAGCACATTTTTTATCTACATATGAATTGACTTCAATATGATATTTCAACCCACACCTGTGGCAAATATTGATCAAACCCACCTACTTCTTAACTTGTTTTTTAAATATATTTATAATTTTTTTGTTAGTGCTGATGCAATGCACATATAGAGGCCAGAGGGCAATTTGTGAGAATCGGTTCCCTCCTTCTACCATGTGGGTCTTGGGATTGAAGTCAGGTTGTCAGGTGTGGTTGCAACTGTCCCTATTCATGGAGTCACCTTGCTGGCCCTGCACACACCTCTTCATTCCCTTCCCACTTCTTAGTGATCAAGACTGTGCCCTTGTCTTAGTCACTTTTTTGTTGCCGCGAAGAAACACCATGACCACGGCAATTTCTAAGAGAAACCATTTAGCTGAGGACTTGCCTACTGGTTCAGAGGGTGAACCTTTCACCATCATGGTAGGGAGCTTGGAAGCAGGCGCACAGGTGTGGAGCTGCAGCAGGAGCTGAGTGCTTGCATCTTCTCCACAAACTGGTGGCAGAGAACCAGGATGACTGGGAATGGTGTGGCTTGATCCCCAGTGCACACCTCCTCCAACAAGGCCATACCTCCTAATCCTTCCCGAAACAGTTCCACCTGTTAGGGATCAAGCATTCACATATGTGAGGCTATTAGGGAGCATTCTTCTTCAGACCACTACACCTTTTAAGAGGAACTTTTCTCAACTTCCATACACCAGGAACAGAACAAAACAAAGCATGGGGACTTGTCTTCCTATATTGGGTTTATGTTACTTAACATAAATATCATCCATTCTACTACAAATGTCCAGGTCTCAGTGTTAAGTGTAACAGCACAAAGAACCAGTGTATGTACCAGCCTTAGTTTTCTTCCCCGTTCTTCTGTTGCTGGGCACCCAGCCTGATTCCATATCCTAGTTGTGATCTGTCCTACAATGAACATGGGCACACAGGCATCTCTGTTTTGCTGGTTTGCCTTTCTCTGTGTATGTATCCAGAGGGGAGCTAGCTGGGTTACATACCAGATCTATTTTTAGTTTTCCAAGGACTCATACCTGCTTTCCACAGTAGCTGTAGCAATTTACATTCTACTGACAGTGTGTAAGAGCTCTGGTTTCCCTACATCCTTCCCAGTCTCTTTTTCCTTCCTCCCTTCCTCCCTTCCTTCCTTTTTCCCTTCCTCATTCTCCCTCTCTCTCTCTTTCCTTTCCTTCCTTCTTTTTTTTGCCCTTTTGGTAACAGTCACTGTCACGGGGGTAAGATGTTATCTCGTCATAGTTTTGATTGACATCTCCTTGACAGTTCATGATATATATATATATTATATATATATATATAATATATATATATATAATTTTCACACAGTGTTGGTTGTTTCTTCTTTTGAGCATTGTCAATTTGTCCATTTTTAAAAAGTAGGTTTTTGTTTTGTGTTATATGAGTTTTGAATGGCAGCTGCATTTTCCCATTCTCCAGTTGTCTCTTCAGGCAAAGTTTCCTTTGCTGAAGTGCTCTCTCTCTCTCTCCCTCCCTCCCTCCCCCTCATAGTTCCCACCTTTTGTTTATTTTTCTTTCCTGAACTTTTAAGGTTCTGTCCAGAAAAATCAGTGTTTGCTCTGACGGCTTGAAGTGTTTCCTCTGTTCTGAATTCCAGGTCTTATATATTAAATTCATCTATCCATCTTGAACTGATGCTTATATGGGATGAGGGATAGGGGTCGAGCTTCAAACCTCCCTGTGTGAATGCCCAGTCTTCCCAGCAACATTGGTTACATGCTGCCCTTTCTTTAGCATAAGCCTCTGGTAGCACTGTTAAGAGTCAGGTGACCAAGGACTGACACACTTACTCCTAAGTTTATGATTGTTCAATTGTTCTGCGTTTCTGCCTCTGTGCCCAGTACCACGCTATTCTGGTCACTGTGTCTCTCTAGTATATCTTGAAACAAGATATCTGGATGTTTATGGCTTTATTCTTTTTGGTCAAGATTGCAATGGTTATTCAGGGTCTTTTGTGCTTCCACATGAATTCTAGGTTTATGAATTAAAGCATTGCATTGAATTTGTGGATGACCTTGAATGTAGACTGATGTGAGATTTCCCTTTGTATGCTGTGAATATGTTTTATTACCATTGGTTAATAAAGAAGGTGCTTTGGCCTGTGGCAGGGCAGAATAGAACTAGGTGGGTAAACTAAACTGAATGCTGGGAGAAAGAAGGCAGAGTCAGAGAGATGTCATACAGCTGCTGGAACCTTACAGGTAAACCACGAGCCTCATGGTAAAATATAAAATAATATGAATGGGTTAATTTACAATGTAAGAGTTAGCTAGAGATATGCATAAGCTATTGGTAAGTAGTGTTGTAATTAATACTGCTTCTGTGTGATATTTCTGATCTGGGCAGACAGGAAACCTACGAACAGCTTCCACCTACATTAGCCATTGAAAAAAATATTAATTCTTCTGATCCAGAAACATGGGTGGTACTTCATTTTTGGTTTACAATTTCCTTTTTCAGTGTTTCGTAATTTCTATTATAGAAGTCTTTCCTTGGTTACATTTATTCTTATTTATTTATTTATTTATTTATTTTTGCATTTGTTGTAAACAAAATCGATTTACTGGTTACTTTCTCCATAAATTTACTGCCAGTTTGTAGAAAACCTATTGGGTTTTTTGTGCTGATTTTACATTCTTTTACTTTACTGAATTAGTAATCATTTGGTGGAAGTTCTGATGAAAGTTATTGTATATAAGCCTTCATCTCTTCTGCCTGTAGGGATAAATTGACTTCCTTCCTAACTGGATGGTTTTAATTTCACTCTCTTGCCCAATGGCTCTGGCTAAATAGTCTAGTACTGTGTAGAATAAAGGTGTCAGGAGTGGAAATCCCTCTGTCATTACTAATCTTGGAGAAATGCTTTGATCTTTTCATCTTTCTTATGGTGTTGGCTTTGAATTCATCATCTATAATCTTTGCTGTGTTGAAGGACTTCTATACTTATTTCAGGCCTTTAATCATAATGTGTATGGGGGCACGTATGAATATGTATATGCAAGTATGAATGTCCATGTGTGTTCATCTAGAGGCCACAGTTCCATGTCAGGTGTCATCCGCTCTCATTTTCTCCATTGGATTTTTTATTCAGACGAAGTCACTGTCAATGAAGAGTTGTCTAGAATGACTGGTCAGCAAGGCCTCAGGTTTCACCTTTCTCTGTTTCCCACTTCTGGGATAACAGGTGTACACCAGCCACCACAACCAAGTCTTTACTTGGGTGCTGGGAATCAAACTCAAGTCCTAAGTTTTGCACAGCATACATTGAGCCACCTCCTCAGTCTCTTGATGCTGGATTTTATTGAATGACATTTTATATCTATTGAGAAGACAGTAATCTTTATCTGTTGATTTGATGCATTATGTTACTCTTATTGGTTTGCATATGTTTAATCAGCCTTGCATGCCTGGAAAGACACCAACTTGATCATGCTGAAAGACATTTTTATATACTATTTAGTTTGAATTGCAAGTATTTTGCTTGAGAAATTTTGCATCAGTGCTCCTCAGGGATATTAGTATATAGTTTGTTGTTATTGTGTCCTTGTCTTGTTTTAGTAACGGGGTGATGCTGGCCTCAGAATGAATTTGGAAGAGTTCCTTTTATCTCCATTTATGGAATGGCTTGAGAAGAACGGGGATCAACTTCTTTAAAAGCCTGCAAAATCCAATAGCAAACGCTGATGTGTGGCTTGGTTGACAGTGTTTACTTGAATGTTTACGACCTTGGGGTCGTTTCTAAGCATTGAAAAAAAATCATATGAATTCATCTTTGAACCCATCTAGGCTTTCTCTCCTCTCTTTTCATGATCACTCCTTATGGGGATAGAGAGATGATTCAGCTGTTAGAGCACTGGCTGAGCAGGGAGGTGATGGCACACGCCTTTAATCCTAGCATTTGGGAGGCAGAGGCATGAGGATCTCTGTGAGTTTGAGGCCAACCTGATCTACAGAGTGAGTTACAGGGCAGCCAAGGTTACAAAGCAAAGTCCTGTAGAGAGAGGGGGTGAGGGGAAGGGAGGAGAGAGAGAAAGAGAGAGAGAGAGAGAGAGCTCTCACTGACTGCTCTTGCAAGAGGATGTAGGTTCAATTACTAGCACTCACAATCATTTGTGAGTGACTCTTGTCCCAGGGAATCCAATGTCCTCTTCTGGTCTCTGAAGGCACTGCACCCACTTAATGTAAAGCCACACATTCAGGCACAACACTCATGCACATAAAATAAAATGGGGAGATCAATCCTTGTCACAACACCCTGGGGTTCACCGGAAGATGATGATTTCAGAGCCTGAGCAGATCAGGATACTTACCTAGTGGTTTATAATCCTGGGGAGATTATGATGCTTTCTCGCAGCTAGCATTGCCAAGTAGAACTTGTTGGAATTCTCTACATGCCTGCACAAGAGCAACTCCCGGAGGTATGGAGCCAGAGTGGCAGACGCTGGGTATTTCTCTTTTTCCACGGCTGTCATCTCAGTTCTGTACTCTTCACAAGGTTCCGGACTCTCTCTTGCTGATCTCTAGGCCTTGCCCGCAGTATAGTCACTGACCTCAAAATGCCACCTGTTGCTTTGGTTCTTCTCTGTGCCCAAGCAGGTGAGAGCTAGGTGTTCCCATTTGGCCACTTGTCCGCCTGTCATCTTACTTTAACGGTCAACATGCTTTGTTTGTTCTCTGCTTTTAGTTTAGATAGTCAGGAACCATCAAAAACCAGCCAGAACACTGCAGAAAAAGAGCCTGCCATTGGAAATTGTTGGGACAACACACCGTCAGCCAGGTTTACATCTGCCTTCTTCCAAAGATCATTTTCAAAACAGCAAAATCAGAATTCTTGCCTTAATATGACATAAATACACAACAGAGATTGCCTCTATCTCGTGAATTAATAAAGGGGATGTAAGGGATTAAAATTTTCCCAAGGGAGATCTGAAGAACAGGTATAATTATACATAGACAGTCAGAAAAGCTCAACTGGATTTGCTAATGCATGCACATCTGGACAGTATCCTATAACGAGCGAAAATGTAATGCTTAGAATAAGAGTTTGTACAGAGAAAACCAATTACACTGAACTCCACCAAACAAAACGAATCTCCATTTCTAAGATGAGAATTGTTTACTGTACCACTAGTTTCCGCATGAATAATTATAAAATGGTGAAAGATAACTAAAAAGATAGGCCCCTATAGATTCATACCTCCTCACTAAAAGATCTGCTAGGGCCGCTCAACATTCTGCTGACAAGATGATGCTGTTTTTGTTTCTCCTTTAAAGTCTTCCACTGTCTTTCCTGAGGCTCCCATTTTTAACGTGAATAGTACTCACTGACTAGGAGCCAAACTTAGGAGTGGCTAAGAAAAATTCAAATAACTCATTTAGCCAATGCCTTTACTTGATTTTAGATTTGTGTGTATGGGGCTGGAGAGATGGCTCAGCAGTTCAAAATGCTTTCCGCTCTTCCAGAGGACCCAAATGTAAGTCCAGCATTCACACTGGAAGGCTCACAACAGCCTGTAATTCTAGCTCCAGGAGATCTGACCCTTCTTATGGCCTCTCCAGCAGGGGCCGCAACCTGTGCGTGTGCACCCCCTTCCCCGACACACACACAAATTAAAACAACAACCAACAAAATAAAATTTTCCAATTCTGAGCACAAAACCGGCTACTTAGAGTGCGCATGACCTAACTGTCTTTGCTCGTGCTGGCCTTGCTTGTGCTTTAATCAGGCAGCCCGAGTGGCGCTTCTCAGCTAAGAACAGCCTTTGTAAACAGACAGTGCAACCTCTTGATTCTGGAGAGCCAAGGGAAGGAACGCAAACTTACGTGCTTAAAGATTCCAGTGGTGGCTGTGATGTGTTCCAGGATCTCCCTTAGCCTCTGAAGGAGTAAAGCCGGAAGCGGAAGTGCAGAGAGCCTGGCCTGATGCTGCCCCTACAGGAAATGCTGGTGTGTGACAGCTCCTGATTTCCTGTCTTCTGGTAATGTTTTCTAACCTTTTCTCACCCCACCCTTTTTCCGCCTTCCCCATCTTCATCCTGACTCCTTCCCTTTGTTTACCCATCCTTTCTCTCCCAGTCTCCCACTGCCATTTCCTCCTTCCCGCTTCTCTCTTTATGTTTTAATGACCTTGTGCCTCCCCTCACCCTTACTAACTTTAGTCCCTTTTTCTTATGAGCATCTTAAATATGAATCTTTAAAATGTTTTTAACATTTTAAACATTTTAAAGGTTTGTATTTACTTTTATTTATGTACACGTGAGTCGCAAGTGTGCAGGGGCCCGAGGAGGCCAAAAAGTGTGGAACTAGAATTACAAGGTGGTTGTGAGCCACTTCATGTGGGTGCCAAACTCAGGTACTCAAGGAGAGCAGTGAGTGTTCTTAGTTGCCAGATCCATCCATCTGGCTCTATAACCTTTTCTTTTTTGAAGGCTAAGTTACAAGAAAAGATCTGAAAATTCCCCTCAGAGCTTGAACCCTATCTTGCTTCTTCCTCAGACCTGGAAAAAAAAAAATGGCTGAGTTTGTGTTTCAAGAAATGCTGATTCTTCCTTTTCCTTTAGATGAAAATTGCAATAATCCCAAGACATTTCCTTCTGTAATATATTTTCCTCTTCTCACCAAGCCAGCTCAAATGTGTTCACCTTGTCAGTCGAACTGGGTTGAGGGTAGAAGGTAAGACACATGAGTGTCTCGTCAGTGAGAGGCATAGCTAATGTTAAACATTGATTTATTTTTGTTTTGCTTGCATGTATGTTTGTGCATCGTATGTATGCCTGATCTCCACAGAGGCTAGAAGAGGGTGTCAAATTCCTTGGGGCTGTAGTTACAAACCATTGTGAACAAACATGTGGGTGCTTGGAATTGAACCAGTGTCTTCTGAAAGAGCAGGCAGTGCTCTTAACTACTGAGTCATCTCTCCAGCTCCAGCATATATAACTCCTAAAGAATCATTTTCTGACGACTGGCCATCACCTACTCGTAACGTAGTCTGCAAAGATATGACAAACTATGGCAGTTTTAGTAAACATGAAATACCAGTCATGTTTCCCCACAAAGAAACTGTACTCCATTGGCCAGAGTTCAAGCTGTAAAACCCTAAGAGCAATTGTGTGTTTTCTTCTGAGTCTTGTATTTTCTCTTCCTCCTAAATATCCTCTGTGATGGTAATTTATAAATATTCTTCCCAGTAACGCTCAACTTATAGAAACCAAATATTTCTGAGTTGTGGGTCCTGGGGATATGATCCATACCTCAGAAAGCAACAGAGATGAGATGGCAGCAGTGGGGGACAGGGGTGGGGACAGGTTTCCTGGCTTTGTGAGTTGTGAGGGCAATGATCATAGTTTGTGGGGAACAATGCCAGGCATTGGGTTAGTAGAGAACCTGCTCTGGGGACTGTAAGAGTCAAAGGACATGGAGCAAGGAGTCTGTAGTCTGCATGGAGTAACTCATCAGTGAAGAGAGAGCGGGAAGGAGGGAGGAAGAAGGAGGCACACAGAAGAAAACCTTGAGGTAAAGCAGATGTTCTGTGTCATGGTGTAGTGTTGGGCTTTTCTTCTTAAAGTAGTACAAGATTTTAATCATGGGGAACGTATCATGGAGCTGGTATTTGAGGGCAGTTTCCCTTGTGGCTGGAAGAAGAAAGAAAGAAGAAGCCAAGATATTGGCAAGGAGTCACCTGGTGATTTTAAGTGACACTTTGTAGTCTGTGTCTGTTCTGGGGTATTTGTACACTGTGTGAAGATGTGTCACTGTGATTGGTTTAATAAAGAGCCGAATGACCAGTAGCTAGTTGGAAGATGTTAGGCAGGATTTCTGGGGACAGAAAGGAGTCTGGAAAAAATAAAAAGATGACTTTACCAGCCAAACATGGAGAGGAAACAGAAGTGGCAAAATAGAAGAGAGATAAACTCCACATATAGAATATATATCAAAATATAGATAGATAGAAATATATATTTATATATTTATATGTAATATAGAAATATTTATATATTACGAATAAATATTTAATATATATTTATAGATATATATATAATATATATTGAAATATATATAGAATATAGATTAAAATAAATCATAAGATTTAGTTAGGAGAGCTTTCATGATTAATAAGAAGTCTCCGTGTTGTTATTTGTCAACTGGCGGCCCCCCAAAAAATCCGAATATATGTATCTTTTCACACCCCCAGTTTCCGAATACATGTATCTTTTTTTACACCCCTAGTTTAGCGTTTCCCTCCATGCACCTGCTTCTATTATACATCACCCCACAAAGTAAAATAAGGGGAGTCTAAGCCTCTTGAAGTCAACTCATTTAGAATTTCCAGCATCTGTCTATGGCTGGGACCAGCTAGGTGACTTACCCTATGTAGATTTATTGAGCCCTGAGCTCACAGAGGCCTCCCTCCCTCTCTGTCCTTGACTGAGTCTTCTGTTGCCACCCTCTTGAATTTTTACACATTTGAATGAATGCCTTTCGTTTTTAGTTTACAGTGAACTTCCCACTTTGTGTAGAGAGGGTCCTGCTTACAGGAACTTATGGGAAGTAGATGACCAGTAATTCTTCAAGCTCTGGCACAAGAATGGCTTGGGAATTACTATATTTTTTTTCATGATTAATAAAGAGCATCATGAGCCTTTCCATAAACAGAACAGTGCTTGTCTTTCCTGAGGGCAGGGAGACCCTCTTCCTGAGCCCATGCTGACACGCTTCTCACTGGCTGCTCTGCCACACAATGTCTGGACCATGGCCAGAAGCTGCATGGAAGAGGACGAAGGCACTCTTGACTTTTGCAAAGTTAAACACTTGGGGAAACTTCAGGTAAAAAGTATTAGGCTAAAGATGAAAGCGGCTGGCCTGTAAACTCCCTGCCTGTTGCCTGCTTCTCCTTATTTTCATGGTTCTTACCATGTTTATTCTGTCCTTTCTCAGTGGCCAAAGGACAAGTTTAAAATTTCTGATTTCCTCTGGGGAGCCTGAGAGAGGCAAGAGGCACCGAATACAGGAAATCATGTGGAGAGAATTTCTCTTTTATTACAGTCCCCAGATTACTTCCCTTCCCCAGCCTCCGCCTCCACCTCCAGCCACAGTGCCTCCCAGTTTCTTCCTGCACCGAGGGACAGCTCACAGTTCACCTCTGCCCTGAGTTCTGGAAACCTGGGAGTATCTGAAGACTGATCTGGAGAAACTCAACCCTCCTCAGGTTACCTGAATGAATGGACCGCCCTTAAGCTACACCTCCACTCAGAGCTCTGGGGGCAGAGCTTCCATATCGCAGTAGATGTGAAAAGGCTTCCCACTGCTGAAGAGGAAGGTAGGTGCTTGTGTGGGTTTTTTGTCTCCTTGGAAGTGAGGCTAGCTACTCTAAAGCAGATGGACGGGTGTTTGTCTACCCAGTACTCTGCTGTGGCTGCCTGTTCTCAACCTGTGTGCCCTATGAAGATTCGCTGTGTTAAAGATTGTGTGGGTAAATAGTGGTGGCCAGAGGGTATTCTGGTTGGTTGTTTTGAGTTTGCGTGTCTTTGGCTGGAGAAGAGTGATCCAGCAAAGAACATGAGACGCAAAGCGTGACCCTTGTTTTCTTTGGAGGAGTATCTCATTGGGGGTGGTGTGTTTTGGCTTCTGTGTGACGAAGGGGACATATTTGTGCTCTGCCTTGCCTCCCCCCCCCCGCTGTGCAGACCTTTACCACAAGTGTTTTAACTAGTTTTCAAGTTAGGAATATAGTAAGGTGGATAGAGAAGATGCTGGCAACGGTATAGGTGGTTTTCGCTGACATAACCATGCTTTTAATCTTATTTTTATCTTTTAAATTGACATGTTGTTCAGGGATTTAGTGGACATCTGTGTTGTCTTTCACAACTTTCTTGCTCTTCCTGAGATTCCCTGAGCCACATATCCAGTGAGAGCTACAAAGCCTGGCTTTACCTGTTTGGCGTGGAAATCCTTTGTAGGCATGATGCTTGTCTTTTACCTGGCCGCCTCGGCTGGGTGTCACTGAGGTTCACGACGATGCAGCCGAGTCCTAGGGAAGGCGTGGCAGATCAGTTCACGGAGTTCTGATTTGGGTGGGGTGTGCTCATGCTTCATTGTTTCCCGTCCCGCTCATCAGCAGCCTTTTCCTTGAGGAGAGAGATTTGCCCTGATTCCAAAGACTGTCAGCCAGTGGGCTCAACTCTTTCCCCTCTCTTCCTTGGTTAAGAGGCCTCATTTGTTTGTTTTTGCCCCCGCATACTTAGCTTTGGCATTGCCTTTCTTCACCCATCCTCTGTATCCTGCGACAGAGTTCTTGGCAAACGTAATTGTGCCATTGTGGTTCTCCTGCTGAACTGTGTCTATTATATACACCCCGCTGCCTATAGCTCTACTGCCTAAGAGGCACAGGGACATTTGTATCAGGCATCACCTAAGGGCTCCTTAGAAATGAAGACACCCATCTCTTCACTAGAATAAGTCTGTGCTTCATCCAGACTGCCGGGTGGGTGACACGTGTACTAAATCTTGCCAGGTCCTGCCTGCAGGGAGGGCAGATGACTCTTTCAAGGGCTGCTCCATAACAGCCTGCCAGCCTCCCCTCTCACCTCCTGGCTTACCAACTGAGCCGCGTGCCACTTCCCTCGTCTCTGATCTCTGCTCTTCACCTGACTGGTTGTGCTTTTGTCTCTGCCTGGACACCTCCGTTCGATGCCCCCCCCCCCCAATTACCCACTACAGCCTTCTTTTACTCTCATGCCCCCCACGTTCAGTCCATGCCCCGACTAAGCACCTGTGTCTGCTGCTTTTATGGCATACAAAGTATGGTTGCTATGGGTTTCCTCATCCTTGACTAGACTCGGGTGCTTTATTTCTGAATCCATGGCACTCACCACCACATCTGGCATATCACTTGTATCAATCAGTATCATCTGAGTTCCTGAGTGAATGAAGGAAGGAACAAATGAATGTGTGAACTACTATAGTAATTTCAATGAATGGTCAGAATGAGATGTATAGTTAGAGGCTTAGTGGACTGTAAGTGTCTGTAGCCATCTTCCCGTACTCCTTTGTTCTGAGACTTTGCCGGACTCAATTATTCACCAAGTATTTTGAGGATATACTGTGTACTGCATTTTTTTTTTAAAGTCTCTACATCTCCCTGGATAGCTGACGTCTCTGGCTAGGCACTTCCTAATCCCTTCTCCCCATGCTTTACCACACTAACTCAGAGATTTACTCTCTCAGCCCTGTGTACGGAGCACCTTCCGCTCTCAGGCGGCTGGTGGTGCAATAGGAACGTGATGGCAAATGAATCGATGTGACCCTGAGCAAAAAACCTTTCAGCATCCTCCCTCCTACTCTTCCCTCTGCCCTCTAAAGAAAAGAAAGAAAAGAAACTGAGAAAACAAAGAGATCTGGTGGATCACAAATGTTAACATGCGCAAGTAAGGGCTTTTAGATGTCATAGAGCAGAAAGACTCCCATTGTGTTCTGGGGTCTCTGGCCGAAACTCCTGCACCTGTGGCTGTCTTGCCAGGTAATTTTGGGTGTACAACCCTTCTCTAAGTCTTGGTTTTGTGCAATGGTGGACAGGGAAGCTTTGGTGTCCTGTTATACAGGGGTTGGGGTGCCTCTGTTCTCAGATTGGCTCATGATAATTGTTTTGAGAGAGGATCTTATGTATCACAGGCTAGCCTTGAACTATGTAGCCAGAAATGATCTTGAACTTCTGATGCCCCTGCTTCCACCTTCAAGTCTTGGGTTCTCATGTCTGCCCTTATCACACCCAGTTTAGACTGTACCATAAATGGTACCTGGGTACCATGCATGCAAAGCAAGGTCACTACTAACTGATTTACCCCTCACCTCTCATGATAATCTGAAGAGCAGTGAGCTGCGGTTCTCCGAGGCAAAGTCGCAAAGAGACCCTAATGGAGTCCTTCTTGCTCTGCCTTTAACCCCAGCCGTAGGTGTCCACATTGCCCTTTAGTGTCCTTTCCTAAGGCATAGCAGCCACTCCAAGGGAGCTTGCAGGAAAATGACACTTTCTACGTGTACTCAGACCCAAATGCTAGACTTGGGGTGACCCAAGCCACTCTGGCCTTCTCGAGTGACTTCTTTCTCTATCTTTTAACTCTCTTTGTCCTGATCCTCTACCACTGACGTTTCCTAATAAAAGCCTTCTGGACGTCCAGAACTCTTGCTTGCTTCCTGTTGCTCACACCGCTTTGCCTCTCACTTACTGCACCTTTGTACAACAGCCTTCAGCTCGTTCCCAACTCCTCAAGTTTGCACTCTTTATAAATAACAGGCAATAGCTCTAGTCATAGAAGGATGTTATCCTACATGGGAGGGTTCTAATGAACGACTATATAGATTATGCATGAAACTTGGTTTATATAATACAATCTCTCTCCTCTCTTTCTCTCTCTCTCTCTTTCTCTGTGTGTGTGTGTGTGTGTTTGTGTGTGTGTGTGTGTGTGTGTGTGTGTCTTTCTCTCTCCCTTTTTTCCTTTTGTGCCCCTTTGTTTTCTTTCTTCCTTCTCCTCCTCCACTACCACCCTTTCTGAGCTGTCTGCTGCCCAGGCTGGGCTCCCTCTTAGCCTTGAACTCTTGGTCTTCCTGCCTCTCTCTAAGTGCTGGGATTCCAGCTGAGTAGCACCTCACCTGGCTGAACATTTCTTTCTTTTAATTGCAACCTTTTACCTGTGGGGTAAAAAGAGGTAAAGCCAGTTTTAAATCCCTTGTTGTTACTTCCTTCCTTAACTAAATAGTTGTACCTTGCTAAACCCCAGTTCTGTTTCTGAAAATCGGTACTAACACACAAGGTGAAGAGAAGATGGATGGGCTAATGTGTGTAACAAAGTTGCTTGGCTGAACTATACCAGCAGAGCTGGGGAGATGGCTCAATAGCTAAAATGCTTGCCTGGAAGACTTGCGAGCCTGAGTCTGCACAGCCAGATGTGGCAGTGCACATCTGTAATCTTAGTTCTGCAGGGAAGGGGAGGCACAGAGACAAGTGGCTCTCCAGAGCTTTCTGCTCCCTAATCCAACCTAATCAATAAGCTCCAGATTCAGTGAGGAGACCGTCTCAAAAAATAAGGCAGAGAACAACAGAGGGGCACCCCAAAGCCGGCCTCAGGCATATGTGAGTGTGTGTACACCCAGTCACACCCAGTCACACCGACTAAAGGAGTGCTTAAAAGAGGCTAAGATGGTAGAGTGAGGATAGGATCACCCGTAGAATAAATAGCTGAAGGACACGCAGGTGTTGGAGGAAGAGCTACACCATGTAAAATGTAAAGATTGCCTTCAGTTACTCCAAGGTCTCTAGTACGGAAAAAGAGAAAGCCGCCAGATTATGGAGTAGAAATTATAGGGTAAAAGATCTCAACTCAGTTTGTGGAAGGATTTACCCACCATTAGAATTGTCTAAAAATGGGTGAGTTGTCTTGCGGGGGTGGGGAACACCCTGTCCTGGGCAGCATTCCAGCACCCCAGCAGACCAGCGACCAGGGTGTTCCCAAAGGGATGCCTGGCTGGGTGGGGTCTGCGCAATGACATTGAAGGTCCCTTCCCGCTCTTGAGAATCTCATGATGTCAGTGCCCTAATCCAAGCCACCAGATTAAAAAAAAATCACTAGCTGGAGTGACGTGAGCTGGCTTCTCACTTGCTAGCCGTATTTTTTGACTGCAATAATTTAAAAATAGGACCTTTGCAACAATAGCGTAGTCGGACTTCCAGGAAAAAGGCGCAAAAAAAGGAATGAGACCACTTGGGTCACTCGGGAACTTGACTGTGGCTTGGTCTTGGCCTTTGCATTACAAACACATTCTTATTTGGTAGGAAACTGCCGAGTTTGGTGACATTTTCGGTCAACATAGAATCAGGCAACTGTCACAAGCTCGTTTTTCAGCTATGAAACAGGAGTCCTTTGTGGATGTACATATAGGCTAAGACTTTTGAGCTACTCAGAGATCTGACTGAGACATATTGAGGCTAAATTGTTCCATGCTTTTCTGATGCCATGAGTCTGGTGTCTGACCTCTGGGGAGAGACGGAAGCTAGCTGGGGTGCGCTGCCTTCTCTAACGTCAAGTTCTCCAGCTTTCTACCCACCCTTCCTTCTTATAAAGATGAGCACATCGATCATAGCCTCTCCGCACCGAAAACTTGGAGCTTCCTAGAGATGTGAGAATCAGCCTAAGTGGGCTCAGGCTATCTAAACTTCTGGCTAGTACTCAATTCTCCATAGACTCAGGAGAACTGGCTCTGCTTGCAGTCTGTTTAGGACCCTCACATCCTTCTGAGGATGCTGGGCTGTATTCCAGCACGCCTTTGCTTCCTAAAGTCTCACACTGAGATCCCAGGGGTAGGAAAAAGAACAGCAACCGTCCCTTCAACAGAAGAGAGCACCAACAAAGGCGGCAGTTTGTGGTGCAGAAACAAAGGCACAACAGTTTATTCTGCAGGTTTACCGAGCTTGGCTTTCTTAAAGACAGCTATGCAATAAAAATTCCCTTTGAAATATAATCAGCAGTGCAGGGCCACAATATAGAACCTTTGCAGAGTGATGTGTTTATTTATAGATGCTCTTTGGCTATGCAGCATAGCAAAGCAACTGTCTGACATCCACAACGTGGCCCTGGGAATTTCCTCCAACAAGGCTGTGCTTCCGTCCATTGTTGCAGTACAAAGAGCAGAAGGAGGCTTGAGTGGGGATCTTGTTAACCCCACCTAGAGGGAAACATGGAGGCTGTCATCCCCTTCAGTCAATGTGATCCCCAGTGCAGGGGGTCAAGATGGAGGTCATCCTCCACTCTGGGTAAATGCAAATGAGGAGATAGGTTTGATTATTTCGCCTAAAAATATCTCAGACAGAGGTGATGGCAATTCGACAATAAAGGTCTGCTTTCTATTTGCAGCAAAGGATGCACCCCTCACCAGTCCTGGATGCTGGATTCTGGTGGAGTTTTGATACAGGGTGGCATTTGAGGAGACAGGTTAAATTGTATAACAAAGGTGATTTTAAGCATATTATTGTAGAAAGAAAGCCATAAGAGTATACCCACAGCCCCAACACACATGCACAGGTACTGGCTAATGCAAGCAAAGGTCCTCGAATCACCCAGAATTTTGCAATTATTGTAGGCTTGGATTTGTTCATCTTCAAGATAAATATAAAAGATCTCATATTTCATTAGTTTGGAGATAAATAAGCTACTATATTATAAGCTGTCAGACCTTAACTAGACTTTTGCTCAAGGTTCTACTTTATGGTTCTACTTTGCTAAAAGTTCCTTAGAAGTCATTCCTATGAAAGTATTTAACAACCAGATTCCACTACTGTAGGCCAAAAAAGCCCAGAATATCAGTTAAGCTCAGTATGGGGGCACACACTTCTAATATTAGTGCTAGGGAGGCTGAGGCAAGAGTAGCTCTCCAAGTTCAAAGTCAGCCTGGGCTACAGAGAGAGTTAGTTCTAGGATATCCTGAGCTACATGGAGTGATCTTTTCTCAAATCCTCCTAAACCCTGGCTGTGCTGAGAACTTCAGTAAGTGACGTGCTTGCCTTGCAACGTGAGAACACCAGTTCAGTCCATGGAGCACCTGTAAAAAGATGGGTACGGTGGAGCCTGTCTGGCCCGAGGACTGGGAAGGCAAAGGCAGACAGGTCTTTGATGCTCCGCTGGCCCTCTAGCCTAGCCTACTTGGTAGACTCCAGGCAAATAAAAGACTCTATGCCAAAAAACAAGATGGACAGCCTTTGAGGAATGGCAGGCAAACTTGCCCTCTGCCTACTGCGTGCACGTTCACTGACGTACGTGTGCGCGTGTATACAGCCACACACTCAAACTCTGAAATCAAAACAAAAAGTTATTTTACTTGATGGCCCGTTGTATTTTAATCACGCTGCACATTCCGAGGGAGGTCTGTGCAGCATTATTTCAGGGCTCGGTGCCCTGGCTTGAGTCTGAGGGTCTCATGGGAGGAAAAGGTTGGTCTCACGTCTCCATGCCGCATTCCACACCTGCCCTGTGCCGTCTGTGATCATGATTCCAGGAGCTCAAGGCTCAGGCCCAGCCCCATCAGTCAAAGCCTCAGGGAGCAAAGGGGACCTGCTTGTAGAAAGAGCAGGTCAGTGGAAGCCATGATCCCTGGGCCTTGTCAGCAGGTGGCCATCCAGGTCCTTCTAAGTCCCCAGATGCAGAAAAATGTTTGCCAGCCCCACAGTGAGAATACAAGAATGCTGGTAAAAATGCCTTTCTGGGTTGTTTTGTTGGCTGGGTGTTTATTATCAGACACCCCTCAGGGGTTCACAGGGCAGGTTGCAAAGGTCCATGTGAGGCCTGGGAATTTCCTTCCATAGAGGCCGTGCTTCCTGTCTTTGTTGTTCCTCAAAGAACAAGTGGAGGCATTACTAGAGATCCCCACTTAACCTTCTCCTGCTGCTGCCTTGTGGCTCCTCATAGCTGAAAACACACACACACACACACACACACACACACACACACACACACGTAGCGGCGGTCGGAGGAATTTGGAAATAACCAAAAATAGTCCTTTTAGAATAAATTAGTTTTAATAAAAGGAGAATAAGGGAACTTACAAAGCCAAGGCTCCAGTGAAGCATAGGGTGAAGCGGGGAAAAAACAGGGGCGTCTATCCCCAACCCGGTTCTTTTTAAAGGTACCTTTCTCCCCTGTGGCAGCCACGCCCCTGAATGCAAGGATTGGGCCAGCTGCCCCAACACACACACACACACACACACACACACACACACACACACACACACTGGAGAGGATTTATGCATTACAACTGCATGTGTGTTTTTACAACATGCCTGTTCACGAGCATGAAATTCCAGGTGCTTGTGTGTGCATACACATGTATATGCACTAATTCAATGCCAGTTCTTTCTCAAATAAGAGTCAAGATCCCCACCTTATAGTATACTTTTTGACTAAAGCAGCGGCATGGCAAACTGAAAGGCCTTTTCATAGGATAGCAATGATTTATTGAACATACTTCTGCAATACTGTTAAGCACAAAGGAGATGCAAATGTTCTAGAAAATTCTAGAGCATATGATACACATATGTGCAGGCACACACTTTCATGCCTGGTGAGGGTGCAAAGACGTCAAACAATTGTCTGGGCTAAGAACAGGAAGGATTAGAAGAAGGCCTTGAGTTCTCATCTTGCCTGAGACTCTTCTGTGTTCTCTAGAAACATCGTCTGGAATTCTCTAAGTACCAGGACAGTGAGTGTCCCCATGCCCTTTCCTGCCCTTGTACACATGTGTGCAAGCACACTTTGCTCTCAGAAGGAAGGCTTGAAACAGTCTCCTGTCCCTAGCTCTAATTAAAATCACAGTTCTGGTCATTTCCCTTCCAAGTCTCCATTTTCTACACGGTTGAAGTGGTTGAAGTGACTGACAGCGTGGCTATGGTGCTGTTTTAAGTTTCATCCCGGGAGCATTTGAGCGTGAATTCTGCCACTTGTTTACTCTCCTCTCAGAGCCCAGAGAGTGGTTTGCAGAGGATGTCTGAGGGGGAACCATGGCGACTGTGGAGAGTGTGCGCAATGTGTCAGCGCAGCAGCTGTCCGACCTCCTTTCTCCTAGGAGTCGAAGGAATGGAGAACCGCCCGAGAGGGCGCACGCTCTCCCAGCTGTGGGTTGTGGATGGGATCCCACAGCCTCTGCTGGGCTGTCAGCAGGAAGTATTGCACTGCTGTTTGTTCTTAATAAATTAATCCCTTTACAGTATTTATTGTGTGCGTGCTCGTGTGTGCATAGGTGCATGCGTGTGTGCAGGCGCATGTGTGTGCATGCATGTGGAATCCAGAGCGCAATATCGAGTGTCTTCCCCCATCTCTCTCCACCTTACCTTTGGAGACAAGGTCTGTCGCTGAACCTGGAGCTCCCTGTAATTCACTTCGACTGTCTGGTCAACTGGATGTCTGGATTGCCCTGTCTCTGTCCTCTCTTTGTAATCAGCACTGGGATTACAGGTGTGCACTGCAACACCCAGACTTTTGCATAGTTTCTAGGGATCTGAACTTGGGTTCTGATTCTCATGTAGCAATATTGTACCAGTTGAGTCAGCTCCCAGACCATGTTTTCCGTTTTTGCAATACAGCAGTGCAGGAGAACTGTAAATGTCAAAGGACCAGAGATGCCAAGCAAGGTGAATACAGGTATGATAAGATGTGGGTAGAGTGAAGGACAGAAAGCAGATTCCCGGGTCCTCTGGGCCCTTGAAGTCAGACCCTGTATACAGGCGTGTAGGGGTGGGAGGCAGGAAAGGAAAACATGCTGCCAGTTGCATATTTTCCAAGTAGCATCTTTTATGGTACCCCCAAAGTCTGACACACATTACTCGTGTGTAAGAACCGTTGTCTAGAAAATCCCCCCAATGTTGGTTTAGCAGTTTACAGTGGTGCCATAAGGGCCCCTTCACACGTTCTTTGGGGTGAATGTGATGGTTAGTTTGTAAACCTGACACAATCTAGCATCACCTGGTGACAGAGGCTGGATAAGGGGCTGTTTACATTGGGTTGACCTTGTGAGCATGTCTGTGCAAACTGTTCCGTGTAACTGCTGTGGGAAGACTCAGCCTACCCTGGGCAGCACCATTCCCTAGTTAAGGAGCTGGGATCATAGAGGAGTGGAGGAATCAAACTGAGCCCAGGCTCAGCAAACGCACACACATTTATTCCTGTCTGTTCTCGACTGTAACCTGTAATTGTAAAAGGAAACAAATCTCTTTCTTGCCTAAATCCCCCTTCCACTGCCCCAAATATTTCAACACAAAAATGAAACTTTAACAATAGGTTCACAATTTTCACTCTAGGCTCAGCTTTACTAGAACATTTACCCTGCTGAATGTGTAGCCCTGGCTTGAGGCACCGTTTGGAAACTCTACCTTGTTCTGTTCCATCTTTTGTAATATTGCATTCACCCCTTCTGTTTGTTTGCATCTTAGCATTTTTGTGTCTTGGAACACAATAAAATGTAGCGGCGAGAACTGGATTCGGGGCTCAGATTCTGCCTGAGCTTTTTCAACAGGTTTGGTTTTTTTTCCAGTCTGTATAGTTTTTTGTTTTGTCTTAAGCCTTGAAAAGTTGTTTCGTTTATATCAATTTTCTCATCTGAAGTAGAAATAGTTTACTAATTTGTACAATATTATGAAAGTTAAATGACAAAGTACATAAAGTTTTATCAAAAGCGCTCAGAACATGCTTATGATGAGATTTGTTCCCAAGTAAGGACAGGAATCACTAGTAACACCTCCACCAGCAGGAAGGTCTGTAATTTTAGGAAACCTGTAACCTGTGGACGGGTTCGTTCTTAAAGCATTAAGACAATATTCTAGGCTACGGTAATAACTTGGTGCTAGAATACATGCTTAACTTGTAAAAAAAAAAATACCCTACATTTGATTGTTAATATGGGAGGGGGAATTAAAGACTGAAAACAAAGAGGAAAAGGAAAATACTCAGTTCTGTTTAGCCAGCAAATTAATGTTACTCCCTGATGTGAATCCCTTACTCAGAAAATGGTAGGATTTAAAAAATAATAAATGTCTGCCTAGAATCTGAAATGGTAGCTTTAGTTTGTAATCTGCTCTTGGGGTGGGTGGGGCTTTAGTTTGTAATCTGAGCAGTTGGGGAGGGTGGGGCTTTAGTTTTAATCTGAGCACTTGGGATGGGTGTGGCTTTAGTTTGTAATCTGCTCTTGGGGTGGGTGTGGCTTTAGTTTGCACTCTGAGCTCTTGGGGTGGGTAGGTAGGCATTGAAATAGGAGGATCACTGCAAGTTGGAGTCCAACCTGCCCTACATAGAAGTTAAAGACTATCCTGGGCTATTCAGTGAGACTGTCTCAAAAACAAACTAAGAATATAGGGGGCTAGAGAGATGGCTCAGCAGTTGAGAGCACATGATCCTCTTGCAGAGAACCCAAGTTGAGTTCCCATCTTGCACATCTGGAGACTCCCACACCCTGCAACTCTAGTTCCTGAGATCTGATGCCTTGTTCTGGCCTTATCAGGAGCCTGCACTTCTGTGTACATAGCCACATAAAGACACACGTGCACATATGTATAATTAGAAAATACAATTAAATCAACCTAATCTACTTAAATAACCTGCCTGTGAACAGAGATTGCAACCGGACACTCAGTCACCTGGAAAGAGCATCTATAAAAGTCCACATGTTGTCTGTACCTTCTCCTTAGTTTAGCAGCAATTCAGCCGTCTCTATGTTCAAATCAAATAGCTGACTTAAAAGTTTTTAAACCAGAGAACTGTTTTATTTGAAGTCCACATTAAGTAAATGCTTTCATAAATGATATTTTTGGCGATACATTTGCTTATTTATTGTGATCGATTAGCCTTCAAAATTAACACACACACACAGACTTTATCAAGGGCTTGGCTAATATTTCTAGCTGATTGAGATTGTTTGGCTCCATTTTAGCCTCAAAAGCTAACCCATCAAGCTTGATCATCTGTAAATGCATAAATTTGCACATTCGTGGAGATACATGCTAGGAATTTGTGGTGGCTATGTATGTGGGGGTCTTAGCTGCGAGATTGCAAGGCATCATTTGTACCAGAGGAAGAGAAAAAGGAAAAATATTAGTAACCTAGAAAGAACTGAGACTGTTTGGAGAGAGGGAGGGAGAGGCTAAAAGGTGTGAATTCACTGTGCATGTGCACGTAGCTAAGCAAAAAAGCATCTTAGGCCTTTCTGGAACTTTCCTTGCTAGCAAAGAGGCCCTAACACTTACCAGGCTTAGCTCTCAGCACTTCCTGGGCATAATGCCATTTAATATCTCCATTTCACAGGTGAGAAAACCGAGGACTGCAGAGGTTAAATAACTTGCCTGGCCTTCTTAGTTAATAAGTGGTAGAACTGAGGCTTTTAGTCCAGCAGCATGGCACCACGGGCCAAGTTCTTGTTTTTTCTAGGATTCTAATAATAAGCCACCTCAAGGATCATTCACAAACATGAATGAGCATCCACTTCTCTGGACCGCGTACTATAAGGTGCTGGGCCTGAAAAGTAGGCAAACACCGACAGGGTAGGAATGCCGCAGGAAGGCGGAGAGCCTAAAATAGATCTTTTGCAAAGCAGCTCAGTTGGTGTTCTGACAGAAGGAAGTCTGGGTGTGCTCGCTCCTGGAGAGGATTCCCACAGTAACCTTGAACCAGCCCCCGAAGGACAGGGCAAGCCAATGCAACAGAAACACAGGCCATCTTCAGGCCAGGGGAACTCATTAGCTGCAGGGCTCTTGGGTAAGAGGAAAGGAAGGAGGCATTCATGTATGAAGTCATCATTTAGACTGTCATAAATGTTTAACTCTTGTGAATTGTGTCTCAATAAACCTGGGTAGGATTGGCAAAGCCTAGGAGGAGACAAAGCTGGATGTGGAAACAGAAGTTCTAATTACTAAGGGCATTAGCTGGAGTTAAGTGTTCGTGCGTGCACGCGTGAGTGCTTGTGTGCCGGCGTGGGTAATTGCGTATGTGTTGGGGTGCATGCGTATGTGTTGGGGAGAAAGGAGAGATGCTCTGTGGATTGACCCAAGAGCACCTCTGTCTGCCAGAGTTTCTCTCGTGTCTCACTCCAGGCTGGGAGCCAAGCAGCATCAGCGTCTTCTCAAGAGTGAGAAACTACAGAATAAGGCAATCCTCTGTCTCTCCATAACCATTAAATTCCCATGTGCCCTGGAACCACCGCAGAGCTTGGTAAAAGGCTAGATACCAAGCCCCGCTCCTGGTTTTAGGTTGTAAAGTCTGGGGGGGGCGCAGGATTTTGCAGCACTACCTGATGGAATCCACCATGTGACACCCACATGCTAGTCTCTCACGTGTGAAGGCAGGAACTTCACAAAATAGTTTGGATCATCCTTAATTCATATTACTTAGAAATGTCCTCAGAGGAAGGTCACTAAATCTCTTCTTTGTGGTAAATGCCTCTTTTATTTTTTAAACGTTTCTGTAATTAAATAAAACCCAAATCCAGATATTTCTGATATTCTGGTTCATTTTGGTCTGTAAGGAGTCAAAATATGGTGACTTCTAGGGTTCTTAGGAATTTTAAGAATTGGTCCTTTGAAACCTCTGTTTGCAAAGCAGGAAGTCAATTGTTGCCCAGAACAAACACTTGAATCAAGCAATCTGTTCCTTTGGAGGGCTTTCACGCTACAGAGTTTAAGCAACTTTCCATAATAATCCAGAAGAGTTTGAAACTGAGTCTTTGTGGCCTGGACCATGGAGGTGAAAACAGGAGGTCTGTGTTCTGTCTCTGAGTGCGGTCTGCTAGCAGAGACAGAATATATCCTAAGGGCTGTTATTTCCTCCTGGGTAGATAAGGCAGGAAGAGCTAGGAAACCAAGATCACTGACAAGGAAGGATTGAAAGAATGGATGGGGAGGAATCTGTGTGCTCCTTTACTTCCCTCCCCCTTTGTTTACCGGGGTTGGGGTAGAGGGAGTGCTGAAGCCTTCCCAAATCTCTCAGCTGCAGGTCAGGAGCCCAGATGCCACAGAAGAACAACTGAAATCTTTTATACTTAAGATTTAAAGGGGAAGCCAGGTGGTGGTGGCGCACGCCTTTAATCCCAGCACTCGTGAGGCAGAGGCAGGCGGATCTCTGTGAGTTCGAGGCCATCCTGGTCTACAAGAGCTAGTTCCAGGACAGGCTCTAAAATAGCTGCAGAGAAACCCTGTCTCGAAAAACAAAAAAAAGAAAAAAAAAAAAGAAAAAAAAGATTTAAAAGGGAATGTTGGGGTTGTCAAGATGGCTCAGTTGGCATGGTAGAAGTAGAGGCCCAAACCCCAAAAGTTGTCCTCTGACCAAAATGCACAAGGGGATGCCACTTTCAAAGCCACCAGAATGCTGTCATTTGGCTAACAGAGAATTTGCAAATGGTTTGCTTTGGATCAGAAGCTGAGGGGAAACATTTACTGAGCTGAAGCCTGGCCAGAGAGAAGGGAAGTAAATTCTGCAATATCTCCCCTGGGATGCTTCCTTATACCACCCCCCCCCCCATCAGCAGGTAGCAGGGTAGCCTTCCCTGAGAGCTCCATCCCTTTTCTGTAGCAATGCCTTCTTGAGGACATGGTGGTATAGAATAGAGCACTCAGTAGGACACAAAAAGACAAAGAAGGACTTGGAGGTGAAGCTGAGACTAACCAGTACTCTTCTGTTGCTATAGTTACCGCTTCTCCTTGGGTTCTGGACCAGTGCCTCACATTCAGATCTTGGTTGGGGTTAGTACTACAGACAGACGTAGAAGGAAGGAATGAGAGATGGATTGGCGTCTAGATGACCCAGTGCCTGTAATGAGTCTCTCAGACCTTTGCTTTCCTGTTTAAGTATATTGCGTGAGCATCTGCACTTTGCTAACTCCAAACAAGGTCCCCAGCCCAGAAAGCATCAGTGAACCTGAATGTGTTACCAAGGTGTTGGTGTTCTGATTATTGGCTGGTGCGAGACACATTAGAGAATTTAGGCATAGCTGACCTCCACCTGCTTGGATAGGAGGAAGTTCAGGGTTCCACCCTCACCACTAGGTTGCTGAGACTGAGTTTTCTCATCTATAAAATGAGGATGTGCATGGTCCGTCCTCAGGATCTGAGGGTCTATGGGAACCCGACCCTGTGATGGGCATGGTAAGCAAGGGCAGTAGCAACCGCTTGGGCTGTTTCTTCATCTTTTATAAGTACAACATTTTTATTAATAAAATTAACATTTTATTAATAAACATAATTATTAATAAATGAATTTATTAATGAAATTAATATCTTTATTAATTTTTGAGAAACTCATATGTATGCAATGCATTTTGGTTATATTCAACCCCATTCCTCCTCCCTAACTCCATATCTTACCCCCACCACTCTCCCACCCATCCCAACCCCGAATCATTTTTTCATTGCTTTTGAGTCCAATTTGTGCTGCCTTTATACTCGTGGGTGGAGCCACTTACTGGAGCGTGGTCTAACTACCAAGGACAACACCCTCAAAGAAAACTGTCTCTCCCTTCCTCAGAAGCCATCAACTGCCTGGGGCAGGGAGGGAGGGTCAACAGGAATTGGGGGAGCCCCCTTCTCCCCTCTACACTAGAATGCTTCCTGGCTTGGTTGTATGCAGGTTTTGTACAGGCAATTGCAGCTCCCAATGAATGGTCTGTTTCTCACACTAAATGAGTCCTGTGAACGTGAGAGAGGTGTTGCCAAATGTTGCCAGAGGCGCTGCCTTCTGCTCTGGGGCTGTCATTCCACACTCATGATTAGAGAGGGGTCAGGAGGTAAGAAACAGCCTGTCCTGGGCCATTTCACCCCTGTTCCCCAGCAAGACTTCCTGCTTCCTTCCCTTCGGGGTCAGGTGGAGTCAAAGCTCACTTGCCTCCAGGCGCTGCAGACCACACTTTTTAAAAAGTGACCCAGAGGGCTTGGAACTGAGAATTTTGATGCTTTCCTTCCTCCTAGTTAGGAAGATGTTTCCAGATGGAGCCAGTAGGGGGAAGTGGGGGTACTGGGGAAAGGAAGAGGTAGGATTAGCTTCTTCTGAAGAGGGTAGACCCTGGTGAGTCTTTCTGGGTTCATTCCCTAGCACTTGGGGGAGAAGGAAGGCTAGCTCAATAAAAAGAGGAGAATTTAGGTAGAGATCTGGTCTAGTTGTTAAGTATACTACAATGCTCTGCGGTCCATAGTCATGTGTGTATCTGCTGCTTCCTTTATTCAAACTGCAATGTGATGTTGGAGTGTGTATGAGGACCAGGTGCACACACACACAAGCACGCACGCACACACACACACACACACACACACATCTGTACCTTCATGTATGTATTTGTGTGGCTAGACTAAAAATCTAAATGGCTTTCCCGTATCAGCATTCCAGGTCAGATGAGGCAAGCTGGAGGAGCATGGGTCTGGAATAGTCATATAATTGTGTACTAACCTCCAAGTCTAAAAATAGCTTCTTGGACCTGAGAGGCAAACACTGATAAACCAAAGTCAATGTAATTAGGAAAAGTCTTGAACTTGGAAACCCAGGCCCTCCCTTGTGTTAGGGTTTGTCATCAGAACTGTGGCAGGATGGGCAGTCTCCACAGGGCAAGGCACCAGTTTGCACAATGCTAGGTCACATTTCAAAGAGCAGTAACGGTCACCACAAACACCCTTCCCTTTAATTTCTTTCCCTGTGTGGAAAACAGTGTCGGGCTAGAACCCAAAGACAATTCACCTTCACGGTCACCAGCTTGATTAGGAGGACCACCACAAGGTCAGTTCCTGCATCAGAGGTCCTCGTACCAGTGAACAAAGAAGGCACCATTTCTGTGTGCCGTGCCCATGTAAGCAGGGGCATACCCATGATTTAGGTCTAAGGAAGCAAAGGATTCAGTTCACTTATAAGCAAGCCACTAGTGACTAATGCTTTTCCCCAGTATGAAAACCAGCAAGTTATTTTGAACACAAGTGAGCCACTAACATAGAGTATGGAAATTATGTCCTCACATATCTTAAATGATTCCCAAGAGATAACGAAAAAGTGGGGTCTTTGCTCCCCGTGAACCTTTCTTCCCGTTTCCTCAAGGTCCTCACCTCAGGTCTTTAGATTCTTCTTCATAATGTTTGAACCTTTTTTTTTTTTTTTTTTTTTGAGCTAGGGTTTCTCTGTGTAACAGCTGTAGCTGTTCTGGAACTAGTTCTGTAGGTCAGGCTTGGCTCGAACTCACAGAGATCTACCCGCCTCTGCCTCCTGAATGTTGGCATTAAAGGATTAAAGGAGTATGCCACACTGCCCGGCATCTCCTGACCTTTAAAAAAGCACAAGGAGTTAAACTTCAGAAAGTTTGATTCTCATTTGTGCTTCGAGTTCCATCTTCACCACTGCTACCCCCAACGATAACTTTGGGCTTCTTCTCAGTCAGCCTATTTTTGGCCCCTTTTATGACTGAATTTCAGAGCCATTGTAGCTCTTCATAGACGATATGAGTGATACTTGGCCAGTCCTTCCCATATTTCAGTCTCAAGCAAGCATCTTCATGGTGCCTGACATGTGATGTATTCTTGAAGCAGCTCTTTAGAAAGACTGTATCATCTCCAGTGGAATTGAGAGATGAGTTAGTACAGGGCCGTGCCTGTAGAACACAAAGGTAGAGAGACCCTGGAGCCAAGCCTTGGGTAGGTGGGTGGGGGGGGCAATTGTTACTACTGGGAAACCCTTTTATGGTTGACCAGAAGTCTATGCTGACTTGTCATTGCTACCCTTGTGTTGTACATTTTGGAAAGCTTATGGTTTGAACTTTCCCTCAGGAACAAGTTTACTTCAACCAAGTAATGTGTAGTACACAGAAGTGTGCTTCTTTGTGTACGGAGAGTTGGTCATACTTCTAATAATAGGGGTTTCTTTGGGGTTTTAATGTCATAGAAAACCTCGTGTGGCTGTGTTATTGTGATGGTTAATCTCTATGATCTATTTGATCTTAGAAATGCTTAAGAAGGATTATCGTTATTGGATTAATTAAGGAAAGAAAACCTGCTTTCTGTGGACAACACCGTTACCTTGGCTAGGATTTTGGGTTGTTTATAAAGGAGAAGGCCAGTTGAGCATAAGCAATGTTTGTTCTCTGCTTCCTGACTGAAGACTCAATATGGCCAGCTGCTTCTAACTGCTGCCTTGACGACTCCATCATGATCACTATGAACCAAAAGGAACCTTTCCTTACTTAAGTTGCTTTTGGCAGTGTATATTATCACCAACACCAAAGTGACTAAGACAGTTCGTAACCAAGTCCCACCCTGACATTACTTCTGACTGTATTGAATTATGCTAACAGCAGGTGTCCTAAAAAGCTGAAAACTGATGAGGTAAAAGAAAGCGTGCCTTTGATTCCTCATTTGGTGTAGGAGGTCCTTCTGTATATGTGTTGCTTTTATTGGTTGATGAATAAAGCTATTTTGGCCAAGAACAGGGCAGAATAAAGCCCAATGGGAAATACGAACAGAGATAGAGAGAGAGTAGGTAGAGGAGTCAGAATGATACTTTGTAGCTGCTTAAGGAGAAAGACGCTGCCTAAACTTAATGGTAGGCTACAACCTCGTGGTGATACAAAGATGAATAGAAATGGGTTAATTTAAGAAATAAGAGCTAGTTAATAAGAAGTCTGAGCTAATAGACCAAGCAGTGGTGTAATTAATATAGTTCCTGTGTGATTTTTCAGGTCTGGGCAGCCAGGAAATGAAAGAGTTGTCTCCAATTACACTCATTCATCCATTTGAAAAACATTAATTGAACACCTTTTTAATAGTTGCTAAGCATTTTGAACCACCTTTTATCCCCTTTTCTTTGTTCCTCCATGTACGTACATATGTATGTGTGTATGTGTATATGCACATGTACATGAGCCACAACATGTGCCTTAGCATGTGAAGGTGAGAGGACAACTCAGACATAGATCACCAAATTAATCAGTTTGATGTAGGAATTCCCTGTCTCCACCTTCAGAGGTTGAAATTACAGGCAGGCCACCATGCACACCTGGCATTTACCTGGATGCTAAGGATCCAAATTCTGGTCCACACACTTGCTTGCCAACGAGCGTTTCTTCCTAGATCCTTCTTTTCATTTTGTATATGAGTTCTCCTATATCCCAGGCTGGTATTGAACCACTGTGTAGCCAAAGATGACCTTGAATTTCAAAATATCCTGCCTCCCCATCCCTAGTGCTGGGGTAACGGGTGTGGACCACCATTTCTAGTTTATGGTGCTGGGGTTGACCCTGTGGCTTTGTGCATTCTAGCCGGTGATGGCTATTCTTGGTTGTCAACTTGACTGCATCTGGAATGGAGGGCGTATCACCGAAGGATTATTTGCTCCATTTGAAGTAGGAAGAGCAACTTCTAATCCAGATCTCGAGGCCTTCAATCGGGGTCACTCTTTCTGCTGGAAGCCTATGTAAGGACATGGAAAGGAGCTTTCCCCTTGGCCTGCTTGTTCTCACCTTGTTAGGACATCCCTTCCTTTCCTAGAACAAGAATCTACTCCTTTGGGACTCCAGCATATATTTGAAGACCAGCTGAGACACCCAGCCTTGTGGACAGAACAGCTACTGGATTCTTGGTCTTTCCCTTTACAGCCAGCAATTGTTTGACTAACCAGATTGCAACCTATAAGGCATTCTAATAAATCCCCATTCTCTCTCTGTCTCTCTCCATATATATGTATATATTTATATATGTGTGTATTATTATATATTATTTGTGAAATGAATTTCTATATGTTTATTTATGTAATATAGTACATATAAAATGAGTATATATAAAGAGAGAGATGGAAAGAGAGAGATTCATTTTATAAGCCTGTAACTCTAGAGAACCCTGACCAATATACTAAGCCAGCGCTCTACCAACTGAGCTAGCTCCCCAGCCCTTACTTTTTCTTTTTGTAACTGGTGATGGAGCTGGAGAAGAGGTTCTTGCTGTGACAGTAGCAGAGGAGCGTTGCCTTGAGTCAGGGAAGAGAAAAGTGCTGAAAAAACTTTCAAAGGAAAAGTTTGAAAGGCCATTCTAGAACATTCTCATCCTAGCGCCTAGAGAGAGAAGCAGTGAGACCAGAGAATGGAGAAGGAAGGAAGCTATCATGAGAAGTGGGAGCATTTTTTGTCCTAAACAACGGGGAAAACAAAAACCATAGAGACCCAAGTGAAGCAACAAGGGACTGTTCTATTTAACTGACTTTTCTCAAGTTGGCTGCTAAGAGTGAGGCGGGGGCTGTGAGGTGGCCAGTTTGAAAAACAGCGTCAGTTACAGAATGGCCTGGGTATGTGACTGTGGAGATTTCGCGGAGAGTTAGCAGGAAGCGGTGAATGTGTGTGCAAATGCCATGCGGCCCTTGGGTGCTTCTCAAACTCCTGCCTCTTGATCTGCTTGCTTCTCTTTAACCTCTGTCCTCTAAGGCTCTTTTATATAAAATAAATTCCAAACGTACACCAGTTCACACTAATATGCGACCCATGGGGAATAGAAATGGACAACAGGTCAGCCCTTCAAAACTATGGGTCAGAGGACAAAATGTTCTTCCATTTAAAACCACTTGTTTCTGAAAATATAATTTCAGAACTGGAGAGGCAGTGGACATAGGTTTTTCTGTTTGCTTCAAATCCTGCCACTGAGAGGCTGAGAAAATGGCTCAGTGAGTGAAATGACTTTTCACCCCAACACACATAAAAACCAGGTACCCTACCAGGCATCTTTAACCCCTGTCCTGGGGGGTCCTGGGTAGGAACAAGTGAATTCCTATGGCTCATTAGTCAGTCCAGTTTAGTGGAATCAGCAAACTTTAGGTTGAGGAAGAGATGCTGTCTCACAAACTAAGGTGAGAAGGTACTAAGGATGACACCTACGTTGACTTTTGACTTGTACAAGCACACACACACACTCTTGTGACAGAAGTGACCATTTCTGCTCTGCTGTCACATGGTGCCGTGTAGTTCAGTCCACTATTGTGCCAGTCACTACAGTTTCAGGTCAGGGGTATTACAACGTGCTAAAATCTGCTCGGCATCTTCCCATGGGAAGAGCTGTCCAGTTTATTTAATGTGTCCTTTATTATTAATAATACTGTTTGGCTCTAATTAAGTCAGGAATCCAGGCACTGTGCCTCATGCTTGTTATCCTAACAGCCAGGAGGCTGGGACAGAGGATTCCCATGAGAGTGAGGCCATCCTGAGCTATGTATCATGACCCTTTATCAATTAAAAATACATAAATAAGTAAAACAAAAAGTTAGGACAAATCATAAAGAAAAGACCACTAAAAAGACTAATCTAAGCTTGGCATCATCTCTTTCTGTATTCATAAACGGCCCTTCCATCTCAGATATCACACATGGGTGACCTTTCTACTTACATCTATTTAAAAATATTACAACTCAGAAGCAAGAGATAAAGGGCATAACTGATGTGGGAAGTGGGGATTCTTTGGGCTGAGTAACCCAGGAAAATATCCATGCCTTTAGGGGTTCTCAGGCACCAGAGGATGGCTCCTAACGGCTGGGTTCTGCTTGGCTCTAGAATCCACTCTGGTGTGGGCCAGCTTTCTACTTCACATGCTCTTGTGATGCTCACCCACTATCTGGCATCATTCTAGCTAGCATCAGGTGAGAGCCTAGTGGACGCATCAGAGCCACTATAGGCGCGGGTTATCGAGGGAGGACCAGGCAACCCCGCGGCATTATCTGCTCTTGATCTTAGGTTGTATGGATGGAGCTCTTTCTGGGACGAAGCTGGCTGGCTGACATGCTAATGAGAAAGGTTTGGTTGTGGACATTGAGAAAGAATGTTTTGTCTTTATCCTCTACGGGGCTGCTGTTCTGAGAACTCCAGAGAGGCTGAGACCTGGGTGATGTGTGTGATTAGGAGCTGGAGAAGCAGGAAATGAGTCCCTGATGTTTCCTGGCAGCAGAAATGACGTTATTAAGGGAACTGTGGTTTGAACATGTATAGAAAATGCCACTATCTGTATTAGTAAACAGAGAAGGGATGCATGTTGGCAGATAATCCATTGCCCTCTGCAGGACAGAGTTGTCATGTGACTTTACCTCTGTGACTCACTATTATCTGCTTCCCTTTCCATGGAAATTAAGGATGAGGGAATATGTTTGACGGGAATGCCACTGGGATATAGGGTTAATAGTACTTCATGGAAAGACAGAAGAGCTAGCTCTGACACTAACAAGAGACTGTCACCTCATTTGTTCTTAAAAAAATGTTCACAGTGCAGCTGTCAGCCCAGCAGAGACAGTTGTGGGTCCCTGCGAGATCCCTGGGTGGTTTACGAGCGGTGGCCCATCCCGGGCGGGCTGGTGGCCCCGGTGTGGGTCCCTGCAAGATCCCAGGCCCCGCTATGCAGCGAGCGGGCAGCCAAGTGGCAGCAGGTTCCCACCAGTAGGTGGGTGCCCGCCGGGAGAGCCAAGCAGGAGCCAAGCGGGCGAATGGAACCCGAAGGCGGGTAAAAGACACATAGACACAAAAAATAGACATATAGCTTTATTAAAGGAGAGAGAGAGAGAGAGAGAGAGAGAGAGAGAGAGAGAGGGAGAGAGAGAGAGGGAGAAAAGGAGGGAGGGAGGGAGGGAGGGAGGGAGGGAGGGAGGGGAGGGAGGGAGGAGGAGGAGGAGCAGGAGCAGGAGGAGAAGGAGAGGAGGAGGAGGAAGAGGAGGAAGAGAAGCGGGAAGCACACATGGTCTCCAGGAAGAGAAGAAAAGCAAGAGAGAGAATTCAGGATGACACCAACAGATCAGAGGTCTCTGGGAGTGGGCGTGGAAAGGGGCGGGGACCAAAAGAATAACAACCTCCGTTAAGCTTTTTAGCTTCCTCATAACACAGAGAGTTGGGACAGTCACTTGATGTTTAGTTTTCATTAGCAACGTGACAGTCACCTGGAAGAGTCTTAATGAGGAATTGTTTAGGTCAGGTTGGCTTGAGGTTGTCTCTGTGGGGTCGTTTTGAATGTTAATTGACTTAGGAAGATCATCCTACTATTGGTGGTATCATTCCCTAGGCTGGGCTCGAACTCTATAAGCAAGCAGGTATCAAGAGTGTTTTGGTTTATCACTATGGTTGACTGTGGATGCGATTTGGCTAGCTGCTTGAATTCCTTCCTTGACTTCCTCCAAAATGATAGTCTATGACCTGAAACTGTAAGCCAAATAAACCTCTTTTCATCAAGTCTTTTTGAAAGAGTGTTGTATCACAGTGGCAGAAATGAAACTTGGCCACCTAGGCTTCCTTAATCTTTTATGATTTTGATTTTTCTCTTGCCATGCATGAACCTTTGGCTCCTATTTGTCTGGAAGTTTGGGCAATATGGCTGTTCAGTAGTCATGCTAATCATCTTAGTAAATTTGAAGGAAATTAATTCCTATCATAAAAAACTGTTTTTGTTTTTTTGTGGATATGTGGTTCGTGGGAGATGACGAGGCGCTGTAAAGAACTGAGAATATTGGAATGGGTACAGGAGACACACTTCTAAGTGCGTCTAGAACCTGGAGTCCAGTGTTTGCACACTGCACCCACTGTCAGTTACTGTCCATTATCTGTGGATGCACAGCATCTGCCCCAACATGCACCAGGAAAGCACCAAGGTGCCTGACCAATGTGCACAGGCATTAACATGTGGACCTCCCCAGACATTGAACACTGATTTATTTACACTAGCGGAGTTCAATTTGGTTTCAATCTGATTGTGGCTGTGTCCCGATTCTTCCCTCTTAGAATAAGAAAATATTAGTTTTTGATTTTACTGGAGCCCTAAGTTGAGAGACTTTAAACTTTTAAAGAGATTTTGGAGCTTTACAGAAATTTTGTATTTAAAAAGAGACTGGATATTTTAAAAGAGGCAGCTTTTTAAAGCTTTTGAATGTGTAAGGCTATGAGACATTTTAAGAGTATAAAATGTTTTATATTGTAATGTTGATAGGAATGTGTGATTTGGGGATTGAACAAGAAAGGAAAGGCCAAGTTTTAACAGTGGTGTGTTTATGTGTCAAGCTGACAAGGGTTTGTGGTGCTGGCTAGTTTTATGTCAGCTTGACAGAAGCTGTAGTCATCTGAGAGGAAGGACCTTCAGTTGAGAAAAAGGTATTCATAAGATTGGGCTGTACGGCAAACCTGTGGGGCATTTTCTTAATTAGTGATTGATGTGGTATGGCCCAACCTATTTTGGATAGTACCACCCTGGGCTAGTGGTCTTGGGTTCTATAAGAAAGCAGGCTGAGCAAATCATGAGGAGCAAGTCAGTAAGCAGCATGCCTCCCTGGCCTTTGCATCAGCTGCTGCCTCCATATTCCCACCCAGTTTGAGTTCTTGCTTTGGTTTCCCTCAGTGGACTGTGACTTGGGATATGCAAGCCAAATAAAACCTTTTCCATAAAAAATAACAAAGCAAAACAAAATTTAAAAAAGCATGTAGACCTCAAGAAGGAAAGTACAGCTTCCTTCTAAACAGCTTCCTTCCCAGGCCAAGAGACCCACAGCTTCTTCAACACCCTCCTCTCATGATACTAGGGGAGGAGGTGACTACTGGAAGGGTCGGTGACAAATTTAGTGAGTGATCCAATAACGCTGATGCCATGTGCATCACAGCTGAAGTACATGTATGACACACGTTATACCATAGGACCAATCAGCAATTTTTTTACCCTCCAAGAATGATGTCATCTCAGAGAACAGGAAATTGTGTTTGAGGGTTCATGTGGGCCTCCCCAAAGTAGAGGTCAATAAGAGGCAAGTGAGGGTTACTGCTGGCAACTGTCCAGAGCCACACCTCATCTTTCCCTCTCCCAGGAACAGGCCAGGAAGGTAGCATTACCCAGTGCAGGTTTCTACTTGGAGAGTGTTTGGGATTTCTGGCAGAGGCTGGGGTTTAGCGGAGGCACACAGTGGAGGGAAGAAGCGTCAGCTGCCATCGGCTGGTTTACAAGATGGAAGACAAGGGAACTGTGACAGCCACCACTCTCTGAGAGATTTATAGTAGCAGGCCCTTAGAAGAAGGGGTGTGTTAGCAGTGAGTGTGACCACAGCCTTGGAGGCGGCCGCTGAGCACAGGCGTGTCCGATGCCTTTAGTGCAGACTCTGCCAGGCTCTGCATACCGCAGATAGCAATAAAGCCATCTGTATGTTATAAAACAGCTTAGCTGTTTGCCCTCGCCTTCCTCACACAGAGAAAGGTCAGCAGCAGAGACGTGAAGATAGCAAAACAGAGCTGACCCTGGGCCACATTGGTCAAAAGGCTTGCCAACACCTGCTTATGGGTTGAAAAAAATGGAGCTGAACCAGCCAAGAAGTGGAAGTGGGAATGTTTTCCCAGTAGATTTTACATGGACTTTTACATACTTCTGGCTGTGATTTGTGGTGGCAAATTATGTTCAAGTAGTCTTCTCCACGGAATTAGTGGTTATTGTTTCTTCTCTTGGGGTCACTATTTTCTGACAGAAGAAAGGTAACCAGAGACACCAGTAAGTCTGTTAGGGTTTGGGTGTGGGTTAGCTAGAGGATGGCGATGGCCAAGACCACTGAGACAGCTCATTTGGAGGGAAGGTCAAGAATTTCATTCTGCACACATGCAGCCTGAGGTGCTGTTAACTCTCAGCTGGAAATGGTACTTCGGCAGTTGGGTATGTGGGTCGGAGTTGCAGGTCCATAATAGAGACAGGTATGTGTGAGTCATTACACAGACATTTAAACCAAAATGGAGATCGCCTCGGGATATGTGTCGACAGAGAATCATTCCAAAGTTGAAGCCATGGGACACTTACTGCGAGGAGGCGCCAGCTGTGAGAACCGACATGACACAATATAATTCCAGCAGCTTCTTCTTGTTGATCATCTACTACATCCCACTTCTAAAATAGGACCTGGGTATAAAATAAATCATACTAGTCCCTGCCCGTGAAGCACTTATAGTCAATGCAGCCAACTGATCATTTGGCTACTGAATAGCAGCAGCAAAGACTCCCCTGACACAGCATGAGATGGGTGGAGCTGGAGAGAGGGGGTCGGGGAGGCACTTGGCTGAGGGTAGGAGAGTCAGGAGGGTCTTTGGAGAAAATAAGACCCTTAAACTTAGAGAGAGGAAGTAGCATTTTGGGTGAAGAAGGGGAGAAGAGAAGACTAAAATGACTGGATCCAAGTTGGACAATGCATGTTGATGGCATCCGAAATCTTACCAGGGAGAGCAGGAGGTCTCTCTCTTTATGGTCACACCTGGCACATAAGGCACTTCTGTTAATGGGCATGGCTAACACAACAGATGGATTGTTTACTCCAACCATGTCCGTAGTTTGCTTGCAGAAGTTTGAGTTCTACTTGCTAACAACTGTAACATTCTAGAATTAAAGAGAACGGTGTCTGGGATGGGCAAAGCTACCTGCAGTCACAGCAAGGCAAGGTGCTCTGTCACAGCCGACTCTGAGCCGCAGCCGAGACCATATGGCAGTCCCATTTCCCAGCAGGCTTTGTTTTCCCTGCACATTGTGTAGTGAGCACAGAGTGTTCCTGGTGACAACAGGAGGCTGTGGGTAAGGGGAGGAAAGGGAAAGTCACTTAGTCGTCAATTCCCGTTTCACATCAGAGAGCAAACTGCAATACCACCATTAAGGTAGGTGAGCATTGTAAGAAAGAGGAAAGGAAGGAAGGAAGGAAGAAGGAAAGAGAGAAGGAGGATCTCCCAGTAGCCCACACTGATAGAAAGCTCTTTCTTCAGGCAAAAAAAAAAAATACCCAGTTCACGCCGAGAGCATAGATGTGGAATAACACTAACTATAGGGCTCATGCTCTTTTTGCCCAAACATAGTTTTCTATATTTTTTGATTCATATACTTGAATTCAACCAATCTTGGATAGAACATGTTTGGAAAATTCCATCTATGTTGAATGTGTACAGGCCCTTTTCGTTTGTTATCTTTTCTGAACAATACAAAATCAGTATGTAGCAGTTATATTGCATTGGCTATCGGGAGTAATATAGGTGATTTAATGTATGTGGAAATACACGTATAGGTCACGTGTGAATCCTACACTATTTTATATAAAAAACTTGAGCATCCTTCCTTAGGCTTTAGAATCTTCTGGGACTCCCAGGACCAACCCCTGAGGGGTGACATCACCTCGCTTTTGTCTCTAGTCTGATTACCATCACCATTTGCCCTGGTAGCATGGTCAACAGACAAAGTGTACAGAGGGAAAGGGGACAGAGTGGAACGGGGGAGAGACAAGATAGAGGAAGTAGGCTCCATGTCTCCAACCCAGGCTTCTAAACTTTTTATTTATCAGTTCATATAGTATGTGTGTACTCGCATGCACACATGTGTGTGCCAGGGCATGTGTTTGGAGGTTAGAGGATAATTTTATAGAGTTGATTTTTTTCATTTCCCTTTACATGGACTCCAGAGATCGAACTCACACCTTAGGCTTGTGTGATGAGAGCTTTTACATGCTGATCCATCTCCCTGATTTGTCCAGCCTAGGACTTTAGCTTTTCCAAATGATCTACAGCAAAGCCTATAAATTCTATATGGCTTTATCACAGTTCCACACAGTAAACCTAAGTTCCAATACCATCAAGTCATATACACGTGACTGTGTGAACAGACATTGGTGGGCTCTGGTTTGCATCCTTGCGGTCCGACTCTGGGGTCCTTGGCCTGACAGTACGCAGTTTTCTTTAATACTTGGGATCATCCGGGGCTGCTTTCTTGCCACGTAGATTTGTGGGCCCTAGCAGGCAGGACTTTTTTCAAACCTTGTGTGGACAGAGTTTCAGGAATTGAGCAGCATTTCCTACAAAAAAAAAGTTTAATTAAATTAATGACAACATCCCACATCCCATCTTTATTCCAGCCCCGACAGGTCACAGCTTCTCCTTGAGCTCCCGTGTCCTCCCCTTTAAAGTATGGGCAGGCAGGATTATGTTCCGTTCAGAAACTGACTGTGATTACAATTTACTCCTAAACCATACTGGGAGCTTGCTGGCTATCCCTCTCCGGGTCTCCTCATCATCAAATGCCGTTGTTGCCGCGAAGATGTCGGAGTGTCCCTGAATGGGTATCACTGGATCTAAAGTGTTCCCTTTCCCTGGGAACTAGGCATCCCCTGTGACGTGTTTGAAGCTCAGGTCTCCCTAAAGCTCTAGCCAGGTCTCCGTCTTCTGGGATATTTTTTACTTCTGACTTCTTGGTCCCGCTAGAGATAAGGGGTTGGTGGGTAATTTTAATTTTCCATACATAGTCTAAGTTCACAGTCATGCCTTGAGGGTTTAAATCAGGTATCCTGCACCACTCACTCCTAGGTACGAACCCATTTTTGGTTTGTACTATTTGTATTTTTTTTAAAAAAAATTCTTTTTACCCTCCTTTGGAGAAAGGAAAGCAAGAACAAGGGGCATTGCCCAAACGAGTCTGTCCACTCGCTGGAGAGGCTTCTCAATAGGAGGACCTGAAGGACTTCCCATGGGCGTGAGGGAAATTACACACGCCATCCGGGGAAGCGGACCAGGAAATCGCTTCTTGTTTTTCAAACAGCAGAGAGGCTCTGGCGGATGGCTCGGTGAGGCTAGGAGGAGTGCAGCTTGGGGGAGATAACCCTGAGCAAAGGAGTGGCCAGTCCTGTTCCCAATGAAGCCTGTCCTGCAGTCCCCTGACTGTCTGTAAGGCACCCCTAGAAGGCTGTGGGCCAATGGCCCCGCAGTGAAAAACAGAGAAGTTTCTAGACATCTGTGGAGAGTAGGCGCCTGGAGACAGCAGTGGTCGACAGGTAAGGATTTCTTTCTTTTTTATTCTTCTTTCTGTAGTCTGTGTCCCTTTGTAGCAAGACCTCTGGCAACCTGAGGCATTTTGACATTTTTTTTACAGCATTGTCCAGGGCCTGGTAACTTAGATCGTGCAAGATCATTGAGCTGTTGGAAGTTCCCAGTGAGGTCCTCTCAGGGTGTCTCCTTCCAGTTCTCTGGGATTCTTCAGGGTTTTCTCTTTAGTAAGGATTACTTTCCAGAACCGTCCCAAACTTGTTAGGAGCATTGGTAAACCAGTATTGTCCTTGTAGCCATGGGCTGTGGCGGTGGTCCAGAGCAAGAGGAGGTTGCCCTTGAGTTGGGGGAGGAGTCCTGAGACAGGGCTTGGGGGGTGCAAAGACCTCCAGGCCTTGGCTGCTTGGGTGGGGTGCAGAGACCTCCAGGCCACGGCTGAGGGGAAAGGAGCTTGTGTTTTGCCCAGTAAGAGTGTGTGGGACTCAGAACCAGACAGACTTGCTTTGAAGTTTGTAGAAAGTAGGAAAAATCTCTGTGGTGTATGGTTTTACTTTCTTTTTTTTAAATTAAATATGAATTTATATATATAGTATATAAAAAACAATGCAGTATGCAGCTCAGGAGGAAAGGCAACAGCAATGATCTCTGGATAAAGTGATGTTTTGATTGTATCTTTTTTTAGTTTTTATTGAGCTATATATATTTTTCTCTGCTCCCCTCCCTTCCCCTCCCCTCCCCTTCTACCTTCTCCCATGATCCCCATGCTTCCAATTTATTTTCTTTCTTTCTTTCTTTCTTTCTTTCTTTCTTTCTTTCTTTCTTTCTTTCTTTTTTTAAAGAAAGCCAGGCTGTGCAATTTCACTATAACTTTGTCCTTTCTAAGGGGCCCAATACAATGTTGTTGTTTTTCTAATTTTTGAATCAGGGTCTTGTGTCTCGCTACATAGCCCTGGTTGACCTGGAACTTACTATGTAGACCAGGCTAGCCCCAGACTTGTGATCCTCCTGCCTCTGTGTCCAGAGCACTGGGAAGACAGAAGTGAGCCACTTTTTTTTCTAATTGCAAAGGACTACATTCCTATTGTAGAAGACTAGCTCTTGACAGTTTTAAATTATCCCACCTCAATACATGTTTTCTCTCCCCTCCCCAATTATACCGCCAAGTATTCTCTGTGGTACCAGTTAAAGGCTTATTTTTTTTGTATCTCCTGGTTCTGAGAATGAGCCATGATGGGGTCTCACACGTTCTCAACGTCAGAGTCCTGTGGTGACCCTTATTATCTCCTTCTCCATGGAGGGACAACGTGACACATGAGGACTGTGCACATCTCACTAGTACTTAGAAAGTATGAAAAAAATTCCATTTCTTTTTACTATTTTTCTATTTTGTGGTGCTTTTGGTTTTGGTACTTAATAATATTAATAACAACTTCTTAAGGATGAAATTTTGACAGTTAGTGGTTTGGGCATTGCCTTTGAAGGACATCAGAGTTAGCCTTATTCTAGAAATAAAATGAGGAAATGATAAAGAGATTAACTGGCTACGCAGATATATCAGTCATTCGATAGCTAAATGGTTGACCAAGGGAAGACTTGGTGAAGGCGGAGGATGTTTGATTTTTACTTGATGGGTCATCTTCCAAATATTTTAATCTTCTGTAAAAAGGCAGCCTTCTCTCTTTGTCCCCACTCTCTGTGTTGTAAAAAAATAAAGGAGTAAGAAAAAATTCACAGTGAACAAGTCCTCATGAGTCACAGAGCACAAGAGGGGTCATCAGAAAGAAGAAGAAGACAGGGAAACCAGAAAAATTCCTAAGAGTAACGATACCTTGCTCAGTTTTTCGTTTGTATTCTCTTGACGTGTCTAAGACTTCTGCACCCCAAAACCGAGGGTCACTTGGGGCTGCTGGGTCTGAGATTCGGCTCTAGACCACCTGGCTCAACTTACTTTCACTGTCCCCCGCCAGAGCTCTCACCCGCTCTATTGGCCCGGGGGCACTGCTGCAGGAGAATGTAGTCACACTCAATGGCAGGTCAGGGCAGTCACGCTCATGCAGGCCGCCTTCTGAGTGGTAAGGCCGATCTGCCTCCAGTAGGTCTCAGTTCAGTCTCATAGACAACCTCTGTACCTTCAGAAGACACCCATACCTCTTCTTTCACGGTGCCACAGGGAATGCTGGTCTCTGATTCTTGTTTTATTGAATAAAAGGGGAGAAGTGCACTCACATTTCATGGAATACAAAAGTGAAGCTAACTGATTTGCCCAGCTTTACACAGCGACTCTCTTGAGGGTCAGAGAGGAGAATTCAGATCTCTTTTCAGCTCTTCAGCCCCCTTCTTAGCTAGGAATGTGAAGATAAAAGATAAGAAAGAATTGTCTCGAGCAGGGTAGCTCTGCAGTGTGCTTTGCTGGGGATCCTGAAAGTGTACCAAGTCATTGCATCATTTGGATACTTGCAGACTAGGATACCTGTGGTTACCCCAGGAGCTTCCCAACACCAGGGCAAGGGCCACACACTTCTCTGTTGAAAGGGACCTAAGCGGTGTGTTGTTTGCTTCTGGTCTCCCCGGGAGTTCCATTATGCTCTCAAGGCTGAGAGTGGTAATCCTGGCTGTGAAGGGTAGAGGGGTCAAAGTGAGATACAGACCATTACCTGGTTGTGATTCTGAAAAGCTGGGGCTGTGCCTGGCTGTAAGTGTCATGAGTTAGAATCCTGGCAGGCAAGGCTGGAGAGGACATTCCTGTCCCCACCCACGGCGGCATTGTCTTTCCCCTTTAAACTGAAGTGACCCCACTGGCTTGACACAGATGCATCAACTCCTGCTACTTGCAGATCTTACGGAGTCTGATTAGATGTCCCAGTAAACAGGATATGCTCAGTTAAGTGCGTGAACTGGCTGTGGGCACATGGTAAATGCACAAGGGATTCGCTGGTCCTGCGTTCACGTTGTTTGGCTCAGGCCAGCACCCTCAAAAGAACTGAAATTTGCTTACTTCCTAAAAGATAATCATACAAATCAAGACTTTAAAAACCCTAGCTTACTGGAATCAGATGTTGCCGAGTGGCTTGCTGGGTTTCACGGAGTTAAAAATGCAGGCACTCTTGTCCGGTAATGAGAATTGGAGGGGCATATGTTTATTGAGTGCTTACTGTGCTCCAAGCACCATTCCCAGTGTCTTGTAAACATTGCCCTTTTTCGGTTTTGCCAACAGGCCTGTATTATTATAATCCTGATTTTGTAGAAGAGCAAATATACATAGGTTAAGTAAATTGCTTAAAGAAAAAGACTAGAAGGTGATAGAGTCATAATTATATTTCAGGCAGTCTGACTTCAGAGTTCACGTACCTAATTATTGTGCCACACTCCAAAAACCACAAGAGTAGTGTCAAGAGATCCACAAGGCTGGGCCAGAAAAGCAGCCAGGTAGAGAAATGCAGGTGTGTATTTCAAGGAAGGATGCACACCCAAAGAAAAGATGAGAGACGGCATGTTACAAACAAAAGATAAGAGACGGCATGCTACAGAGTTTAAGGGCACGGGGTTTGGCAACAGACACTACCACTTGCTATGTGACCTGGGTATATTGTGTAATTGGTTTTTCCATTATACGAGGGAGGATAATGGTGCTTGGACCAAAAGAATAACAGAGGGATTTGTCGAGACTCTGGCTACAGCGGTTATGGTGGATGAGAAGAGCAGAGAAGCAGGGGGACAGGGGATGGAGAAGGGAGGTCACAGAGGAGGGGACAAGGTGAGAAGACAGAGGGTGTTATGGTGAGACACAGCATCAGCTCTTTTCTGTAAGAAACTTCTTATAATAAATGCAAAAGTCACATGGTCCCAGTGAAGACATCTCTTGTAGTTACCTCTGGAGAGAAACATGAAATAATTATGGTCTTTTCCCATTTTGTGTGGCATAGTCCTATTGTTAAAATTCTCCTCATGGGCTGGGCGGTGGTGGTGCACACCTTTAATTCCAGCACTCGGGAGACAGAGCAGAGGCAGGTGGATCTCTATGAGTTCGAGGCCAGCCTGGTCTACAAGAGCTAGTTCCAGGACAGGCTTCAAAGCTACAGAGAAACCCTGTCTCGAAAAACAAAAACAAAACAAAAAAATTCTCCTCATGGGAGAAATAAAAATGGAAGAGAATTAAGTTGATGACCAAGGATAGCCACACCACATTGCAAGAAGGTGATGTGGCCAGGGCTGGAAGGAGCAACTTCAGAAGGCTAAGATAGCTTTGTAAGTACATATATGCTGGAGTATTTTGTGTGTGTGTGTGTGTGTGTGTGTGTGTGTGTGTGTGTTTATTCATGCATTCCTGGAACCGTGTCGATACATGTATGAAAGCGAGTATGTTGAGGGTGGATCTCTACCTCTCTGTGTCTTCCTCAATTACCCCCCACCTTATCTTTTGAGTCAGGATTCTCTCACTAAGCCTAGAAGTCACCACTTTAGCTAGACTGGCTGGCTAATAAGCTACAGGGATCCTTCCAGCTCCACAGGGTCTTACAGATGGCTACTGCTGAGTCTGGCTTTGTTATTTGATGCTGTGGGATTGAACTTAGGTGCTCTTATTTGGCCAGCAAACACTTTTTAAAAAGACTAGCTCCCCAGCCCAACATCCAGCAATGAAATAGTTAAGGTCTGGCCCATCAGAGACTCCAGGCTGCAGGTCGGCACATATCATTAGTGTTATTTACCCCCTCACCCACTAACAGGAAAACCCACAGAACTGGGAAACTGAAACCTACTTCTTCTCAATCTGGTCCTGTGGCCAGCCACAAGGCTACCCCCTTCACCCCCCCCCCCCGCCCCGTCTGCAGTTGGAATGTCTTCTGCTTGACATTGTTCTCCCTGATGCAGGGAAACCCTTTCTGTGAAACTGAAGCTCTAAGATAGGATAGATAAGACTCCAGCTAGGAACTTCATGTTTTCTTAAAGATGACAATCTCTGCTGAAAGGTTAAAATCCCCGGGTAACTTACAAGGAGGCAAGAAAGCTGGAGGGTTATCAAGCATCAACACATGTGTCGTGTGTTTTGGAAAACTCCATCCCATTGTGGACAAACAAGCGCAGCTCTGTAATCAGATCGTCTCCGGGCTCCTGGGACACAATGCTGCCACAGAAGCTTATTCCAAGGCAAAGGAAAATTAAATGGGAAAAAAATGGTCTTCAATAGAATCCTTTAATTGGCATTGTGTTTTGTGTTTGTGTTGAATAAATATTGACTTTATAATCCTGCATGTGCCAGGGATGAGTCATTGAATTAAATAAGGTCAACAAAGATAAGTCTTATTGACTATGCCGTGGTAAATATAGGTCTGTTGGGAGCCTCTTAAAGCTACACTTAAGATTTTGAGTCTGCGCTTCTGTAGTTCTGGAGGGAGACTGTATATGAACAGCACCCTGTCCATACCAGATTCTCAACCATCATGCAGATGAATGAAGACTTCTTATTTACTTATTTATCCATTTATTTTTGTTTCATGTGTGTGTGTGTGTGTGTGCACTTTCACACATATGTGCAGGTGCACACCCTCCTGTATATAGAAGCCAGAGGTCAACACTGGTTGTCTGTTTCCATAGCTCCCTACCTTTTGGATTGGTTTTGCCTCACTGACCGGGGAGCTCTCTAATTGGCTGGCTAGACTGGCTAACCACCAGTGTACCCCAGGGAAGCTGCTGTCTCTACCTCCCCAGAGCTGGGATTACAGGCACGCACATCATGCTGAGTTTTCTTACACGGGTGCTAGAGATCGCAATTCTGTTTGGACACCTGCACAGCAAACACTTTGCCCATCGAGCCATTTCCCCAGGCCCAGAGTTGTTTTCTCTTTGTTTGCTTTCTCACAGCTCTGGGGATCAAACTCAAGTCTTTGTCAGGTAGGCAACTGCTCTGACATTGAGCTACATCCCCGGTAAACAAAGAAGCAATCTCAATACGTAAAGCTGTTCCTGAAACGAGGCACCATCACCCACTGCCCATCATCTAGGCAAGGAGCTTTGCTTTGCATTGTTCTCTTTTGGTATAGTCATAAGTGAACATACTGTTTGTAGTCTAAGTCTTGATTTTGGTAAGGATATGTTTTCAGAAAGAACCTGGTCTCTACTCTCGGACAAGGAGGTGAGAAATATAAAGAGATAGCTACTCAACTACTTCTAAAGGGGCCAATGGCATGTTTCCTTAGTGAGCCCAGCCAAGTTGAGTCAGAGGCAGGACTGCCCTTGAAATCACCCTAGTGTGAAATATAATTTGTTCCATTTATAAAAAAAAAATAAAACTGTGGGTGCAACATTATCCAAGCAGGTGGTGCACACTGAAGGACCATCACTCCCTTGAGACCACTGTGAGCAAATTCTGGAGTCCTGTGTGTGCCATCTGCAGTTCCTTACCTCCTACACAGTCTACAGCTCTTCCCAAGGTGATTGCCACCTCACTACTCCAATGAGACCCTTGTGAAGAGACCATCCTGTCTGAAGGTCCAAAGATCACCCTCAGCCCTTCTTCATGCACCTCTCAGCATGAATATTGTGACCACATCCTTTTTTATTTTTCCAAGACATGGTTTCCCTGTTTAACAGTCCTAGCTGTGCTGGAACTAGCTCTTGTAGCCCAGGCTGGCCACAAACTCCCAGAGATCTGCCTGCTTCTGCCTCCTGAGTGCTAGGATTAAAGGCATGCGCCACCACCACCTGGCCCCTCCTTCTTAATGTCAAACCTTCCTGGCTTACATCATTCCCTGCTAGCTTTTGTTCTTTGATTTAGTTTTCTATGTTTGTTCTTGGAAACAGTCTCACATGTAGCTCAGGCTGGCCTTGAGCACAAGATCCCCGTGCCTCCGCTTCAAAAGCACTGGAACTATACGTGTGCATAGACATGGCTGGCCTCTTTCCCTTCCTGCTGCTCAAGTCTCATTCCTAAATATCTGCATGCAATCATCCTCTCAGCCTGGACCTCACTGTTTGGAATTCTGTTGGATTTGGTTCCAGCCTCCTCTCCCACCCGACTCTTTCTTAAATCTTAGCTAATCCTGCGGTCAAAGTTGTCAGGTCTGCCTACCCTGGCTTCTGTTCACCTCGCAGAATCCCTGTCTTCTGCTGTGTTGATGTCCAGGCACTCTGACCCATATATAGCTCCTTAAACAAACTGTGATTTTGCCTACCTCAGAGCCTTTTCTAATTCCCTCCCCCTAAGATAGTTGAAAGGTATGCTTCCAGTTTAGATTATTTGAACACTATGTCTGGGACCCCTTTCACAAACCCAAGACTGACTCAGCTCCCTCTTACTGTTTGTTTGTTTGTCATTAGTGTTGTTTTCCAGAAAGTTCAGCACACTGATAAAAATGATCCACACTGGATTTAGGCTTCTTAACATTTAAATTCTTACTTAAAGTTGTTTAGGCACTATGTGATTCAGTGAATTTTAGATTGTGCCGTTAATTAGAGAGCATGCCTGAAACACTTCAGTGGGACTGTTATAAAGATGAAGCGATTAAATATAGCTGATTCTCAGCACTGGGTACATAGCAACTGCTCAAGAACTGTTCATCCTCCAGGGACTTGAGTAATTGTTTCTTTAATGATATCTGTCTGCTTCATTAGCCTCCAGGCTCTCTGGAGAGAGGACTGTCTTTGTGACTGCCACTTCCTTGAGCCCAGCAGAACACCTGGCACTTGTCAAGACCTAATAAATGGACACATGAATAGATGGGAGAGGGAATCATGGGACAGGGGAGGCCCAGGGCCTGCAAGGGTGTGTGTAGGTGTTTGGGGGTGAGGGCTGCTTATAGTGGCATCAAGGAACTAGCGTTAGAAGGCAGCCTTTTCCTGGACATGACGGGTGCATAAACGTTGAATGCACAGCGACTACTGGGCCTCTGAGATGAAGATTAATGAGCCAAGTAAATGGCAGGAATTATCTGAGTTTGTAAAATACCTAAAAATAGTTTGCTGATAAATAGTTTGTTACCCTCCACCCTCAAGAATGCTTTTTGTTTGACTTTTTGCTTTATATGTATGAACTCTGGAAAACTTTTTGCACTACTTTAGATACCTCTGTATCAGCCAACATCAGGATGGAAAAGCTTATTAAACACATTATTAAAAATAAAAGCCAGGTCATGGGGGACCTTGGGTACCAGTGAAAGTGTTTTTATTTTGAAAATCATTAAGAATAGGAGAAGCAGAGAAGGACTAGGGAGAAAGGTGCTCCAGAAAGACCCATCTTTCTGAAGAGATGGCCAAAGACAAAGCTACTGTTGCTGTGGTACTGTTGCTATGGTACACCGGTTAGGCAGGGAGGCCTTGGCCAGGACTCACATCAGAGGGAGATGGTTTTAGAAGTTAATCTGCAAGATTGCATCTGAGATGCAAAGCATGTAAGGAGTTGTAAATGTTTCAAACAGTCACCGAGATGCTCCAAGGCCAACTGCTGTCGCTGAACTTGCCGTCGTTGAGTTCTGTCAAGTCCTTGCCTTAGTTTATAAGAAAACTCTGGCTCGGAAGAAAAAGTGGCCTACACCGTATCCCAGGGATAACTGCTGGCAATGTGCGGCTGGAATTCATGTTTCAGTTTCCTGGTTAATTTTGAGAAAATTCTCCGTTTATTTTTGTTTCGATTTCACAAAGAAACTCTCGCGGCTTCAATGCCCTTTCTCTGGTGGTATAGGTCTCTAGGTGATCCGTTTCTCCACTGTCTGGTACTAGCAGCATGGCTCTGAGCCCTGAACAAAGCTTCCATTTTGATATCTGGACAGTAAGTAGGAAGAGTTCAGTAGCCCCACAGAGTTGAGGACCGTGGAGAGGGTTAAATGAGACAATCCTTTAGCTTTAAAGATGATATCTCACTGTAGCCGAGGCTACCTGTAAACTTATGATCTTCCTTCCTCTATTTCCTGAGTACTGGAAGGCTGTACTCTGTGCCCAGAGAGCATCACCCTTACAGAGAGGCTGGGCTGTGGTAAGCTACCCTTGTGGCTAGGGACTCTCAGCCCTGTCACCAGCTGCAACTATCCAAAATCCTATAAACATGGCTTACCTGCCTGTACGAAAATATGGCTAGCTGACATTTTAAGAATCATCAGTAGCTGCTAAGGTTCTGACCACGCCTAGCTAGCTGTGAGATAAAGTCAGCCCTAAGCTTTAGCATCGTCATCTGAAAAACCAAGATGGCTGAGTGTATTTGGTGAGGGGCAGACGAGAGAACGTGGGAAGACTGGGCAGTATGGAGTTTACCAAGCCAATCATTTCAAAAAGCATCTCACAATGGCCCTGTTCGGAACATCCTGCATCCTTGGAATAGTCCACAGAATCATCAGACAACCTAGATGTGACCATTTGTGATCAGGAGTTGAACTCTGCAAGAGACCTCTTTCTGTTTTCTTCTCCCTTGGCCACTTTCTCACCTCTAATAGAATTGGAGTTAGCCTGGACCGCTGCTGGGATTCTATAAGAAGAGTCAGTCTTCAATGCAGGGGTGTGTGTCTCAGGTCTGGACGAACGGGCTGGATTTTCGCTGTGCCTTTTCTGGTGCACAGTCACTCTGGAAGAGCCCATCACTATTGATTGACAGCCGAGGAGTCAGACATGACGTGGTCCAAGTTTTGCTGAGAATAGCCCTGACTTATTCCTGGAATGTGTCATCAGCCTGCACTTTCCTTTTTCTGTCTCTTCAAACTTCATAGACAGGAAGACTGTGTCTGAGTTGACCAGGAAGCTTCTCAGCACAGTGGGGTTAATCCTGGGAACTAGACCACATTTCCCGGTTGTTGTTCTCATGATTGGTCAGCTCACACAGCAGGTACCTTACAGGAGACTGTCCAATACTTTAATTCCTTAAGAGAAGGATCAGGAATCATAGCAGATCGTTTTCTTCTTTTCTCTGGGTCGTTTAGTATTTGGACTTTGCTCCAGGAATGTGAGAAGCGATATGTCTTTCTAGGGCCATGCCAACTTAAGGCCCCTGTGACCACGCATGGCCTTGAATGCGGGAGGCAGCTCCAGATCTCAACTAGACCAGCATGGATATTTTTCTCATTAACTAAGTTGCAAAGCCCCTTCTGGTTTCCGCATAGGTGAGCATGTCTGTGAGCTGGAGGACAGACACGTTAAGATCAGGGGCAAGGCAGGGAGGAATTTCAGCTTCACACTTCTTCCCTGACGAGGCAGGAGCCGCAGTAGCTGAAGGGACCTTCAGCTGGCACTGTGTTCCCTTTGACGAAGCCCCTGCCACACTAGTTGCCAGTTATTTAGAATATTGCTTCCCCTTCTGAGTTGTGATTTCCTCCTTTCTTTCAAACAATGCCCCATCTTTGCAGTGTAGCTGACAACTGTCCCTCATTTCAGAGAATATTCATAGGATAGGGTCCTGTCTGTATCTCTTCACACACACACACACACACACACACACACACACACGTGTGCGAATTAAACAATGTATCATTGTGTTTTTCCCTAAATATCTTAACAGATAGAAGAATGTCTACTTTACTAAGAATATTCTCAAAGGAGGCTAGAGGCAGAGAGATAGGACTGTATTGGCCACTGACCTCTGTCAGTGCATCTGTGGTGACAGTTTAGGGACTTTATAATTCCTCATGACTCTAACGTAAACGAACAGAAAGCTTCACTGGAGCATTTGGAAAATACAGACCTGAGGTTTGCTCTGGTGTCCCCTGTGTCTGAGTTCCTCCCTAGGCTCTCTTTCTCGTCTCTTATTTCTCACACCCTTGACTAATTGCCTCACTGTGGTACCGACCAGTATACAGTGTACTCTGTTGGGACCCAAGAAGACTGATTTGCCTTCTGAGGGAGTATCCTTTGGAGATATAGGATGGACTCATTCATCTTAGCAATAGCTGCTATCAGCAGCCTTCATCAGCCTGTGCCTACATCAAACACGTGCATAAAGACCAATTAATGTGTCACTCCGGTTTCCTGCAGCAGATGCATCTGGCCTGTGGCATCTACCCTCATAACTGAAATTGTGAAGCATTGCCCTAAAATCACTGAACCAAAGAATTTTAAAAATGCATCAATTGTCAGATGTGCAGACTGAAACATTTCACAGAGCCGTGCCTTTCCCTTTCTCACCGGGGAGGAGGAAAAGACAGTTGGCTCTTGACGAGTGACATACAGTTCTTCCTGACAGGTGCTTCTTGGCCCTCATCCATATGGCTTCCTGATCCGGAGCCTCTGGTGCTCTCTTCAGGTCCCTCATGGCTGACCTCTGCCCTTCACTGATCATTGGGCTGATAACCATTGTCATATTCGCTGTGCTTAGATATTTCCAAATTCTTTTCTCAGGAGCTCTTCCTGGCTTTAAATCTCAGTTGCGTCTCACGAAATTCTGAGAGAATTAAGGGAGGAAGTATAATGACCCCTACTTTGCAGGTGAAGTATTGGCATCAAAACACATAGACGATTTAGTCAAGGATACAGGTCACAATAATGCCCCTAATCCCAGACCCTAATCCAAATCTCCCATCTTGATCAGTGTCTCTTTTCATGGGCACACATCATGTGAGAGGGCAAGGCAGGTGGCTCAGTGGACAATGTACCTGCTGTATTACCATGTCGTTCAATCCTAAGCAGCCACATTGAAGCCCAGTACAGTCTTGAGCATCTGCAATCAAGCAGGTCCTTGGCCTTGACGGTCAGCCAGTTGAGTCAGGCAATGAGCTCTAGGTTCAGTGAAAACGTGGCTTCAAAATAGGATGGAGCACTCCAGAGGAAAATTCCCGACGTTGACCTCTGGCCTCCTTACGTGCACACATAGGCGAGCCAACCTGTGCACGCACTGTGCAGTCACACAAAGACAGAAAAGAAGGGATTTATACCAAGTCATTGTTCTTGGTTCCTAAATGTACTTGATTTGAGTGTATTGTTCTGATTTTCAAATACAACAATGATTAATTTGGTTATGGGAAGGCTTCTGTATACATAACCAGTATTATATAAAGAAAGTTTAAAAATTAGTTTGTCTCATAGGATACTTTACGGCATTAACATCATATATGTTTTGTACCATGATATAGTGCTAATAAAGTAAAACTGGTATTTTTATAACTAAATACTAACAAGTTTTAGTTAATTAATATGGTCAAAGGGTCAACTGAATGGGTTGCTTACAGAATTAAAACAACAACAAAAAATAGGCTAAGATAGACTAGGGTAGACATGAGAATATCCAAGTGCAGCGAATGTGGCAAAGGTGGGGCGAGTTCTCTGAATGGTGCAGTCTGTGTAGTGGCTTACAATAAAGAGATTGTCCCATCTCTCTGTGCATATCTATGTATGCGGGGTGTGCACACGCCTTGCTGCATGCGTGGAGACTGGAGGACAACCTCAAGGGTCCCGCCTTCCCTTGTTTGAGGCAGGTCTCTTTAATGTTCTCTGCTGCGTACACCAGGCTAGTTGGCTAGGAGCTTTCGGAGACTGTTCATTTCATTCCACATCTGTCCACAGCAGCGCTGGGTTTATAGATGGGGCTGCCACACCTGGCTTTCCCTGGGTGCTGGGGGTGCAAAATCCCGCTCTTGTGTTTCTGCAGCATGCACTTGGAGCACCGCACCATCTCCCAGGCCTAATAGTATCTCTTACAAAACTGCCCATCTCTTTTTCTTGTTTTCTTTCTTCAGCCTCATTTCCTCCTCCCTTTCATTCATCCTACCCTTCTTCATGTATGCAGGAACTGAACCCCCAAACCTGCTCCCTTTGTTTTACTTACTTGCATTAACACCCCTAAACACCCTCCCCTCCTCAGCCTCCCTGACGTGTTTATATCCCCACTGAGACAATGTTTGTTTCTTAGTTTGATCGTCTATGCCCTTCCCTTCCCCTCTACTGAAAAGGTCCTGTGTGATGTGGCTTTCAAGACCGAGTTTGTCAATTCTTTCCTTGTTTCATAAATCAATCGCCATGTCTCTAAAGACTCATATTTCCATTTCAGGCAAAACAACTCAAATCTGAAGAAATGAAATTTCTAAGGACAGTCGCGTTCTGCTTCGTGCTTATTGCGACGTGTTCTTCAGAAACGATGTTGAGCGAGAGCATTCAGCCCGTTGCTCGGCCCTTGGTGAGTCAGTCCACATCCACAGTGATTTCCCCATCGCCGTCCTTTGGTTTTCTGGGAAGGTGGAAATCAGCAACCAGTTCTTTTAAAAAGCAGTGTAGGAGGGGAGTTTGAGGCGTTCTGTACAGAAACGTAGGTAGTCCTTGGTGTATTTTCTGAGCTGCAACTTTCTGCAGTCTGAAGTTGGTGCTAGTGTCAGGAGATTGCTCAGCCCAGCCATCTCCACTCCCCACAGTGGGCTTTGAGCAGCCAAGGAAAGCTATATATACAGATCAATCGAAAATTGTGAATTTGCTTAAAACAGTCCAATTTAAAAACCGTGCAACTCGATTGCATGGTTCTTGGTGGTAAACTCTGTAGGTGACGATGTCATGTTGCCATCTCAGAGAGTCTAGAGATGCTAGGCTGAGGCATCACATTGAGGCTGGCAGTGGTGAAGCAGATTTGAAAAGCTGAGGATTTTACCTGAACATCAGACTGCAGCACAGTTCTAAAACCTTTAATCTCTGTGTGTGTCACAGCAAACGGTGAGCATGGCCAAAGGACCATGGGTAGCAGCTACGATTCTTCCCCAGGAAGAATGCAAGTTGTTTGTCTTTGGAAGGTGGGGAGGCATTCATCTAAGTAAAGGGAGGGATGGGTAGATTGCTCCACGTGGGATTCTTTATCCCACTTCTTATGCTAGAGGCAAGGCCCATTGCTGACGGGGAGGAGAGACACACAATTCTACATCTTCTTCTCTTCATGTACAGAATCATGCTAATAGTAGTACCAATTTCCTATGATTGTTATGAGAGTTAAATTAGTTTACCTTTATAACAGACATGGGAATATTCTGTTTTAGTCTGGGTGTCATTATCATTGAAGTTTTAATAATTCCCAGGTAAGTAAAAACTTGTCTTTGAGATTTTTTTTCTTGTATTGAACTTAATCTGAGGAGATTGGAACTTGATACAGGGAATATAATTTATTCACAGTGTGCTTGAGTCTTCCATCTTGGTTTCGGCGTTTTGCTTCATCACGGTATTTATTGGCTTTCATGATAACTTTCTTGAGGCTGTAACAATTACCTGACATAGACAAGATGAAGACGAAGGCTTCTGTGATGGCTCGCAGCTCTAGAGACTTTAGTCGGTGATGGAATGGTACAGCAGACCACAGAATGTGCACCACAGCAGCCGTGGCACCGAGGAAAGAGAATGCTGGTGTCTGGCTGCTTTTCTTCTTTCCCCTTCCTGCCCATTGCCACTGCCCCCTACCATAGGGCTGATGCCAGTCACACCAGGGTGGGTCTGTTCTCAGGCAAGCCTCTCTGGAAACGCCTCTGTGGTGGTACCCAGAGGTGTACCTTAGTCTCCTAGGGTGATCCTTGATCCAGGAAGTTGACAATGAAAAGCCATCATCTCAATGATTTTGTGTGCTTGCTTCCTTTCCTCATTTTAGGGTCTTTGTTTTGGTCTAGGTTTTCTTTGTCTTTTTCGTCTTTCTCTATCTCATGACTTGAGGGATACACATGTTTCTTCTCCCAAACCCCAGTTTGTGGGGTGCAACCTAGGTGGGAGATGATCAAGCCATTGTGGGGTGCAATTAAGGTGGGAGATGAGTCAATCTTTGTGGGGTACAACCAATTTGGGATGTGACCCAGGCTTTGTGGGGTACAACCAAAGAGGGAGGTAAGCCAGCCTTTGCGGGGTGCAACCAAGGTGGGAGATGAGCCAGCTTTTGTGGGGCGTAACCAAGGCAGGAGATGAGACAGCTGCTCATTAGATTGAGGAGGGAACATTTGTGCCTGTACAGCACTGGTTACTCAGAAGATGTGGTGTCTCAAGCGAGAACTTGAGGTGATTCCACATTAAAGTTAGCCTAAACTCTTTTTCAGAAGTGACCCTAATGATCACACTCACATGACAAGCTGTGCATGTCTGGCCCTGGCATAGCATGTGGATTGAAGTCCAGCTCCGACCCACATAAGCTTTAGAGAATTCATTAATTTTCCTTGTATCTTTGACCCCACGCCCTCTGTATAAAATGAGAATAAACAGTATCCCCTTCTCTGGCTTGTAAGGCTGAGACATATGAGCCTTTGAGAGTTTAGAGGCCAAGGGCTTCTGAATTGGTCCTTAGAGTTGCTGGGTTTCTTTGAGAAATCTTGGTAAGGTAGGGCCAAGTTACTCAACTTGGAAGCAAGGGTAAGACTGGCATTCTAGGCTGGCAAAAGGAGTGAGTGGCCCGCTCTGGTGATAAGAACTGAGAAGTGGGGTTCCTGGACTCTCGTGAACATCCTGGTTGCCTTCTTTAGATTTTTCATTCCCATTTTTCAAGCTGGGCAGGAATGAGAAGCCAGGTTTGGTCCCCAGCATCTGTGTGGAAAAGCCAAAGCTTGTAGCAGTGCATGCTGGTCATTGCACGCTGGGGAAGGGTGGACAGAGGATTCCTGTCACTGGCCTCCAGCTGGCCTAGCCAAAGTGGTGAGCTTCAGGGAAAAAAAGAGAAATCCTATATCAAAAATGAAGGTATAGAACTGAGGAAGGCATCCCAAGTTAACCTCTGGCATCCACGTGTGCATGCAGACACACACATGCACACGTACACACACAAACACACACAGATACACACAAGTACACGCACACACACACACACACACACACACACACACACACGCGGCACCATCTCTCATTCCTGACTGATTACCTTCTCCAGGCCACCCCACTTCCTCAGGAATTATTTAGAAAGTCATCTTGTATGAAAGGTGGGGCTCTTCCTGGAATTGGTGGCCTGGTCTCTTCCAGCTGAAGCTCTGCCATCAGGAAATCCCCAGTGGATGCACTTGTGGCTCAGAGCCTGGTCTGCAGGGCTCTGCATAGAGAATGGAGACAGATCCAAGGAGGAGCTGTTTTTTCTAACCTGACAACAACCCCGAGCTGTGTGATCCTCTGATCTAAGGGGGGGGGGGGGGCTGTGTTGTCTAACCTGACAACAACCCGGAGCTGTGTGATCCTCTGATCCAAGGGAGAGCTGTGTTGTCTAACCTGACAACAATCCAGAGCTAGGTGATCCTCTGGACCAATTTTCCCTCCTTAGCTAGTCTAGCCAGACAGCAAAATTGAGTAGAAAACTCAATCATTAGAGTCTTCCAGTTAATGAATGAGAACCTTCTGAGGACTCAGGTTGGCAAGGATGGTCCCAGGGAGCCCAGGGCGGCAGGACATATGAGCGCATACCATGGCCATAGGCCATATCAAACACTTCATAGACCTCTTCACAGGTTATTGTTTCTAATGTAGGAATGGGGACTTAGAAGGAGCAGATGGCTTTTCCAGCTAATAGTATGAGGGAGCAGTGGGTGTCAGCTCGTGATGTGATCCTAGCCTTTGCTTGTTCAAATCAAGGTCCTAGCACCTAACAGCCCAGTTCTATGCAGTGCTATACAGCAGAGTGGGTGGGGACAAGATGTGGGAACAGAAAGTTCCAGATGGTTACTGTGAAGAGTTAAGAAAGTTGTGATTCCTTAAAGGCACCATCACACATGGGAGATGCTGGTCACCAAGGCCCTGGACCTAGAGTTGTGCCCAGTCAGACTACAAAGGCTTGAGATCCTCTGCATTAGAAGTAAAATGCACCTCAGGCAGCAATGATTTGGGAGCCCCATCAGGAAGCAGGAGGCATGAAGGCTTGACCCAGGGGAGCTACCCAAAGGTGACCCTTTGAGACTGCCTCCTCTTGTTTGTCTGAGTCTTGCAAACATGTCTCAGGATTGAGATAGGTGTCTAGCCTCTCCCCAGCCTTCACGGAGGATGGAAACGGGACTGCATGGTAGACTCCTTCTTTTGCCTGGGCACAGGGCCAAGCCGGCAGCAGGGGAAACTGTTGGGAACCACCCCATACATCGCCCCCGTGACTTCAGTTCCTGCGCGCTTACATTCCTCTGCAACAACCTCACTGCAGAGGAAGCAGCAGTCGGGCTTTTGAAATTCCAGTCACTATCCATCATGTCTGTTTCTTCAAGAACGTTTGTGAACTCTCAGGTGCGCGTTCCCTCCGCAGCCCCAGGTCCTACACATTGTAATGTTCCCAGTCAGTGTTTCTTGCGGACTTCAAGGTCTTCAAGGTGGGGAACACACAAAGCAGTTGGTAATTTCCCAGAATTGTAGCATAGAAAGGGGAGAGAGACCGGCCATGGAAACTGTTTCTCGAGAAGGAGAGAGGGAGAAGGGCGAGGGGACGCACACACCTTTAAGCCCAGTGCTCAGAGGCAGAGGCAGAGGCAGGCGGATCTCTCTACGTTAGAGGCCATCGTGGTCTACAGACTGAGTTCCAGCACAGCTAGGGGTACACAGAGAAACACTGTCCGGAGAAAACTAAAAATAAAAAAAGAAGAAGAAAGAAAAGGAGAAGGGGAGAAAGAGGAGGAAGAGACATTAGGGCCGGGAGAGATGACAAGGGGAGACTGAGAGGAGCCCTTTGTGTGTCCCAGTATGTCTCCTAAGCCCACCGGAGAGTCAGGCTAGCTAAGTTCGGATTCTAGGTCCGGAAACACAGTGATCTTAGGCAACATATTTCATCTCCTGTACCGATGTTTCCTTATCGGTGAGATGTGGATAGTCATAGCTCCCTGGATTGTCCTGCTGTAGAGTGTGTGATGCATCTTAGGAATTTTGTTAGAGTTGAGTGACAGCAAGCGAACTAGACAGTTACAGCAGGCCACCCAGTTGATGCAGACATGCTTAACATTGTATGGTGTTCAGAGATGTCTGGCAATCATAGGAAAGGACACTCCCTGTATGCAGGGTCCATCTGGGAAAACATCAAAGAAATGAAGCTTGTTCGCTGAGCCTTGTGAGGAGCTTGCTTTGTGTGATATCCCAGGAGCCTCCCAGCAGACAGGAAGCAATGGGAAGGAGAAAAACCATGTTAGGTCAAGGCAAGGGGAAAGCTTGGTTACTAGCTACTGAGTGGAAACTGATCCCATCCACAGATGGGTGGTAGAAAGACTGAGAAGAACCAGGTAGCACTGTACAGACAGGAGAGAAGTATCCCAAAACAGTGTGGCATCTGATTCTAGACAGTGCTTACGTGCTACCAAAGATTTCTCTTCTATATGCATAGTAACTGTTTGACCTTTGCAATGGCCTACATTTATCCCCATGTTCCTGATATGAGAGAGCCATAGAGGTTCAATAACTTGTTTGAGGCCACACCATCTGATGGTGGAACTCAGACAGGAGCTTAGCATCAGTGGAGTCTTTGTTTTGGGGGGAGGGCCATGTGCACGAGTGTGTGCATGGGACTGTGTGTGTGGAGGTCAGAGGAGGATGTTTGGTGCCCTGCTCAGTCACTCTCTGCCTTATTCCCTTGAGAGAGAAGCTCTCGTTGAACTTCTTGATGAAAAGCTAGGCTGGGAGCCAGCAAATCCCAGCTCTCCTCCTCTCTCTGCTCCCCTCTCTACTGTGGTTGTAAATGTATGAGGTCATGCCCAGCTTTTTACTGGGGTTCTGGTATTTGAACTCAGGTCCTCATGCTTGCACACTTGCATGTTTGCACGCTTGCACAGCAAGTTCTTCTATCCACTGTTCTGGTTTGTTTCCAAAAGCCACTTATAGAGGAGCGGGTTTATTTCACCTTACAGCTTACAGTCCACCATACAGAGAAGCCAAGGCAGGAACTTCAAGTAGAAACCGAAGCCAGGAGGAACACTACTTCCTGCCTTGCTCCCTCTGCTTGCTTGCTCAGCTGCCTTTCTTATATAGCACAGACTGACTGCCTAGGGATGGTCCCGTCCATAGTGGGCTCAGACGTCCTACATCAACCAGCAATCATCATGCCCATAGGCTTCAACTGAGTGGCCATCACACCTATTGAGCTGTCTTCCCTGTCCAAGTCTTTGCTTTTAACCACTGTACATCATAATAACTCAGATTTGCTTAGAACTCACCCCATACCATTTTGGAGTACACTTAAGCCTTGTAACGGTCCTATGATATTGACACTGTCCTTATTCCCATTTCACAGAAAAGGAAAGCAAGGTCCACTGAGTATCAGCAGCTTCCTTATAGCAGCAAAGCTAGAAAGAGGCCTAGGCATATTTTCACACGGTCTGACCACATAAGCCATCTGGAGTCGAGGAGGATGAGGCCTCGGAGGGGACTGTCATGTCTAAGTAGGCAGTGGTTAAGCAGCCTGAACAGCAGTAGAAATACTGCAGCCATCCAAGCGGAATGCTGGGAAAAGGTAGGGAGATGGACTCAGGTTACAGACCACTGGCCCAACTCAGGGCTCATGTCTCAGGCCAAGAGCACAGATCAGAGGAAACTCATGTCTGTTTCCAGACAGCACACACAGACCAGAGGTGCCAAAAGGCTCAGAAGCGGTGAGTTCTTCTGCTGCTGGATCTAGGGTCTGGTGTATACAAACACCCTCCTGTGTGTTTTCCCCAGATCTGTGCCTGTGCTCAGGTGTGATGGTGAGTGGCCTGTGAGTGGGAAGCCAGGGGGAGAGAGTTCCCCAATATCCACTAACGCGTTTCCAATTGTTCTTCCAGATTCTCCACGAACATGACCTAGCGGGGGAAGAGCCAGTAAGGCAGAAACGAGCAGGTTTGTGTGCTTCTTGCGTAGAGTCCTTATAAACCAACCAAATGGCATTTGCTGTAGCTCTACAATTGATCCTCCCTGTCTCTCATACAGGGTATGGGCCTGATGTCACCAGGCAAACACACTATCTCCATCCCTTTTGTTATGTGTTTGTTTGTTTAATACATGTATGCATGCGTGTGTATGTGTAGGTTAGAGGTGCCGGCCATCAGGAGCCATCCCCCTTGTTTGTTGAGGCAGCGTTTCTTACTGGTCAGGAAGCACTTCACCCCCAGCCCCCAGCAGGCTAGGCTGGCTGGCCAGCCAGAGCCCCAGAGATCTACCTGATTTTCCCTCTAGAGCACTGGCACTACAAATGTGTGATAGCACCATGTCCAGATTTGTAAACGTGGGTCCCAGGGATGGAACTCAGATCCTAATGCTTACACTAAGGGAAGTACTTTACCAACGGAGTAATTTCTCCAACTATTTTAGTCAAAGTTCTATCACTGTGAAGAGACACCATGACCATGGCAACTCTTATAAAGGAAAAGGTTTAACTGGGGCTGACTTACATTTTAGACGTTTACTCCATTGTTATCATGGCAAGAAACATAGTATCACACAGGCAGACCAGATGCTAGAGAATATCTGTGCATTCTATGGCCAGATCCGCAGGCAGCATGCAGAAAGAGACACTGGGCCTGGCTTAAGCCTCTGACAACTCAAAGCCACCCCAGTGACAAACTTCCTGCCACAAAGCCACACCTCTTAATAGTGTTATTCTCTATAGGCCTATGGGGGCCGTTTGCACTCAAACCTCCACACCAACGTTTGTGTGTGTGTGTTTGTAATTTATAGAGAGATTCTTGCTAAATTGCCATGTTGGTCTTGAACTTGGGATCCTCCTGCCTCAACCTTCTAAGTGGCTGGGATTCCAGGCCTCCAGATTAGACTATGGAGCAGCTTTTGTTAAACACTGTGTTCTTCATGATTCAGTCTCCCAGGATCTCATGGGAACAGGCCTTTTCGTTTGCTAAAAGGAACTGTAAGGAACCCCATTTTCAACTTAATCAAATGATGTTAGGTGGCCACAGAGACACCTTGCCACCCCTTTCTTCCACCACCGTCTCAGCCTCCTGTCACTCTCCGCAGCTGCCCTCCAGTTCCACCTCTTTCCACAGCTCCATCTCACCTGGTTTTAAACCCACCTGCCCTCCCTGTTCCTCCCCTTACCTGTCTTTCCCTTTCTTCTCTCCCATCTCCCTCTCGCTCTCTCCCAATGGACTCTGATGTCCCCTCTACTTCCTCCTCTGAAGCCAGTTTGTAGCTTCTGTGTTTGTAAACAAGCACAATGCCTCCCTCATGCCCTCAACCCTGTGGACTCCCCTGGGACAGGCACTGAGTCAGAGATGTGTCCATTTGTACTGTGGAAGGCTTTCATGGTTTGAAATGGAGCCAGGCGTGGAGGAGTCCCAGCTCTGGCTTTCTACCAAGGTCTGCCAGGGCTCCAGCCCCCAGCTCCCCCAGAAGCAGCTGGTCTCCCAGCTCTTCTGAGCCTGGCTGTCTATCACTCCTGTGAGCCACACAAGGAGGTAGTTCCGGGGCAGGAAATACTCGCACATCTAGGGATTTGAACATTCCAAAATTTTTCCAGGCATGTTTTCACTCAAAACAATCGTGACAATGATAAGTCACCATGAACACATGTTTTCCGTTTATTATCCATGGTGCCCTGTGTTCTCGGACCCCTAGCGTCAATGGGAGTGTTAAAGAATCAACCTGTCCTCCGCAGATGATGAATTTGCCTTGGTACTTTTACAGAACCACCAAAGTAAAAAATAATCATAGAAAGTTCAGGTGCTGGGGCCTCGATGGTAGAACTGTTCGTTGTGAAGAGAATGGGAGTCTCCAGCCGAGTGAAAGAAGCAGGCGGTGGGAGCTTTCCAGGCGGCCGTACCCAGAGGCTGCCTGAGCTTGGCGTGCTGTGCTCTTCGAGGGAGGAGTTCGGGTGGGTGTTAGAATGTCAGGACGGCAAACCTGTTCCGGTACATGTATGCCTCCCTTGCTGAGGCCATGAGAGCAGAAGGTTCTAGAAGAAATAAACCTGGCAATGGAGTTTCCATCTGCATCACTGGACCGCAGTTTTAAAACGTTGGATAAAAATCATATTTTCAAAAGTATTCTTTTAGAATTTCATACACCCTCACTCCTCAGTCCATCATTAATGGCTGAATCAATATTTATATTTATTCTAAGGATATTACAGATGTCTGCATATGTGACAAATCAGATGCCCAGGCTCATTGTCCTCCTGAGATGTGTATTTGTGTGTGTGTGTGTACACATATACCTACATATCACACATCACATGCATGTATCCATCATATATTTTATACATGGATACATGGATCAAGGGCTTTAAGATGATTGAAGAACTTGTAAGACGTGGAGCTAACGAGACAGCTCAGTCGGTAAGGTATCACCACACAATCATGTGACCTGAGTTTGAGCCCCAGCATCCATACAGAAAGTCGGATTGACTGGGGCCCATTTGTAATCCCAGAACAGGAGGATCCATAGACTCACCAGCCTGCCAGCCTAGCTGGGTAAATCCCAGGTCCCTGTGAGAGACACTGTCTCCGAAAACAAAGTGGACAGAATCCCAAGGAATGACACCCAAAGCTGACCTCTGGCTTCCATATGTACACACATACATACATGAGCATGTGCATATACATACTCATACATGCGTGAACCTATATGTGAACATGCTCACATATACACACTTACACATACATGTATGTATGAACATACTCACATACACACACATATATACACAAACACACGCACACAAAATCCTCTGTTTGAAGGGACCTGATGTACCCCCAGCACAGAAAGGGCTCTCAGTTGGCACCAGTCCCAGAGGGTGGCCCGAAGGCATGAGTGTGATGCCATGGTACACTAGCTGGCATTTTAGGAAAGCGCTTTCCATGCAGTTGGTGAGAAGTCTGCACAGAACTCAAGAACAGAGGCAAGAATGTGGGTGGAGCTCCTTGAGAGAGCAAAGTGTGGGTGTAAGAGAGGCACGGATGGGCGAACACACACAAGATTGTGTCGCTATCACGTCAGGAAGTAGGGCCCAGGACAGCTGGAGGCTGGCATCAAGAAATGACGAGAAAAACTCCCGACAGTGTCAGTGATCCAGGTGGTTTGCTGAATTACTAGATAAAGCAATCAGCTGACTGGTGGGAACTGGAAGGGCAGGGAGGGAAGAACCTGCAGGCGTGGAGCTGCTGGGCATGGCAGCATCCTCACACCTTGCATCCAGAGTAAAGCCCTTACTGGAGTGGACAGGTCTCTGGCTGCCTGTGAGGAAATCCTGACATTTTATAGCCGTGACAGGTTGGGTGCATGGGCCCTTTGTGACCTGGGATCAGAACATAGTGAGCACTTCTAAGTCTGTAGCACAGGGCCTGGGGGCTCAGAGCTGCACGCTGGGATAATGTGCTGTGTGCTCTGTGAGTAGATTGGTGATGGGGTGAGAGGAAGGGCTGGGTTCTCTCTGCCTGATGTGGGGGGTTGATGTAGGGCATGGTTCAGTTTTTGACTCAGCATTGACTATCATTTGTGTTCTGACTTTGGTTTTCTTGTTTTTGTTTTCTTTTTGAAAATTCTGAGGGTTTTTTTTGACCATTTAAAGGGTCAGATATGGTCAAATAAAGGTGAATTTTATTTTTACTACTGATACACATCATTATGTGTGTGAGTGTGTGTATGTGTGTGCGTGTGCGTGTGCGTGTGCGTGTGTGTGTGTGTGTGTGTGTGAGAGAGAGAGAGAGAGAGAGAGAGAGAGAGAGAGAGAGAGAGAGAGAGAGAGATCATCAGCAGTGAAGAATCACTGCCCACCATGCGAGCTCCCTTCTCCTGGATGAGGTTGGCAGGTGTCCTTTGGCAGGCAAGAGATTCATTCATGCATCTACTTAAGTGCTGTTGCTGAGAAGCTTTAGGTCCCATCAGTTGCTAGGCAAAAATAGTATTGTTTGCTTAAACAGATGCGATTAAGACCCAGCAGTGCTTGTGGCAGTTGGTGGCCAACTTCCCAGAAATGTCTCTTTAAGATAAGTGCTTCGAGGCTGGCAGTGACTTGTGGGAAAGGAGAGGGGAAATCCTGGTTAGTTAGTGTCTCCTGAGCCAGCGGATGGGCATCGTCTGACACCAGTGACACCTGGAATGTGTTACCTTCCACTCAGGACAGTGAGAACCAGAAAAATGCAGACAAACAGCACAAAGGGTGAAGGATATGGAGACAAAGAAAATATAGGGAGCTGTCAGGAGGCAGCTGGTTCAGATGGCAGAGAAGGGTGAGGGTCATCAAAGATACACACACAGAAGGAGGGGGCTGTGGTCTGACCCTTCCGAGTACATTGTAGCCAAGAGCAGGACAAAGAATGTCACTTTCCCAGGCTCCTAGGTCTTCGGGTTCATGAGGGGACAGAAAGGCAGAGTTTGGCCTTTCTTTTTTCTGTTTAAAATTGTTTTTAGATTCATTTGTTTTATTTTTATGTGCTTAAGTGTTTTTCCTTTATGCATGTACACTTCACACGTGTACTGGAGCCTGCAGAGGTCAGAAGAGAGCATGAGATGCCTGGAACCGTAGTTACAAATGGTCGTGAGCAATCATGTGGGTGCCGGGATCCAGACCCAGGTCCTTGGCAGGAGCAGCGAATGCTCCTAACCCCTGAGTCATCTCCAGACCCTCGAGTTTGACATTTCTAACCCAAGGCATTCCATCTGCCTGAGGGAAGCAAGAGGATATCATACTGATGCATGGGCCGCTGGGTGAGTTGTCTTATTTGCCCGGGTTCCTGGAGCCTTCATGCCATCCTCAGATCTGTGGAGAAAGGAATGGCCTGAGTGGGGGTCATCTTATGTTCGTCTAGGAAGCCAACAGGGCTGCTGCTCACTCAGAGCAGCCGTGGTCGTTTGTTCTTCCCAGAGCAATGTTCTTCGGATGGCTTTCTCATGCCTCTTTCTCCTCATTCAAGTCTCTACTCCATGCATGAAGCTTTAAAAGAGGTCTTTCCTAGCTGTCCATCATCATCTTCTTCTTCATCACCATCACCACCATCATCATCATCACCATCACTATCATCATGATCACCATCCTCACTGTTATCACCATCATCATCATCACCATCATCATCATCACCATCACCACCACCACCACCACCACCATCATCATCATCATCATCATCCCTATTTACCTCTGCTTCCTTCTTCTACCTCATGCAGAACAGTCTGATATTAAGATACAAACTGATCAGCTGAGGAGGGAAAGGAGGACAGGACTTTGCTTCTCTTTTTTTTAATTTTATTGATTTTTATTGAGCTCTACATTTTTCTCTGCTCCCCTCCCTGCCTCTCCCCTCTCCTTCAACCCTCTCCCGCGGTCCCCATGCTCCCAATTTACTCAGGAGATCTTGCTGGGGCTTCTATCACAGTGCTGGGAAACGGGTACCCAGTGAATGGCAAAGCTGCAGGAAAATCAGTAAATGGAGGAACAGACACATATAACGCCTGCAAGGCTGGTGGTCTGAGTTTGGATCTCTAAGACATTGATGGTGCTGACAGACTTGGAGAAAGTTTTCAAGACTGGCTCATTTACTATTAATAATTTTGATTTTGAACTTGACTTAAAAAATAATTAAGAATATTGATTTATTGCAAGTCTGCATTTAATAATAATATATTTTATAGTGCTGTAGGGCTTTGTGAAATGATTGCTTTTCTTATCTTCTATTAGAGTTATAGCAGGGTGTGATTAAATGTGAGAAAATGGACTTTGGAGTCAGCAAACTGTCCTTTTTAATCTTAGCTCAGATATGACGGCAGGATTTCAGCTCTCTGTGCCTCAGGTTTGCCACACAGAGCAGTGGAGGTAAGCATGGTGCCCTCCCGGCCCTTTACCCTGCCAGACAAGAGCAAATGGCCACCGCCTTGCTACTGTACTATGCTGGTCTCCTCCTTCAGCTGGTTTCTCTGAATGGCAGAAGGAAGCCCGTGTTCGCTCTGTTGAGGTAAAATTGGGTAGACAGAAAGTTGGAGAAGTTAATAATGCTTGTTCCTCTGCAGGAGGACCTCAGTTCCATTCCCAGCACCCCCATTAGGCAGCTCACAACTGCCTGAAACTCCTGCCCTGCAGGATCTGACTCCCACTTCCGGTCTCCAAGGGCCCTGCCTGTCCTTGGGATACTCAGGTTAAGTAGGTAGAAATAAGTCGTAAAAACACAAGAGACTAAGCGAAGTTAGCAAGGAGGTGCCTGTTTGCCATCAGGAGCAACAGCGGAGGACTGAATACAAAAAACAAAACAACCCAAAAGCGCGTCTGTGAAAGTCAGGTCTCCACTGCCACTTTCTTCATTTCATCCTTTGGTTTAGAGTGTCAGAGCTCCAGCCACCGGCACATCAGATCCCCGTAAGAAGGTTTTAATATCCAGGCCTGCCTCTCTATCTAAAGAACACAGTTTGCTTCACCTGGGCACATGACCCCCTAGACGTGAGTCGCTCTCAGTCAAGGTCAGGTGACAGGAAAACCTGCACCTTACCCAATTGCAGTGGCATGTCTGAGGCTTCTTTAGGGAATTGACTTCTCAAAAAGAAACATTTCCGGCTAGGCATAGTGGCACACGCTGGAAATCCTAACACTTAGGAGGCCGGGGTAGAGGCAAAAGGAACATGAATTAGAGGCTAGCCTAAGCTACGCAGTAAACTCCAGGCCAGCCTGGGCTTACAGCAAAGACCACTTGAAAAAGAGGGGAAGGAGGAGGTGGAACTGTAGATTCCTGGTCCTCACCAGCCTCAAGGGAAGGATGATGCAGGAGTCACGGCAGGAGAAGAGGACCTTAGCGGCTTGCGCTAACAGCTGCGCGAATCCCGAAGGCTGACTCTCGCTAAGCCGCGGGTCCTTTACTCCCAGGGCTTTGGGCTTTCGGTTCAGTCTTGTGAAAATCTAAACAGAACTGCCTCAGCTTTAACCAGGAGCGCTGCTCTTCATGGGTAGCTATTGCTTTGTGGGTCCACACGTGTTCTGTCATGGTGTCTGGAAGGGGCACAGGACAGGGAGGACCCTCAGGTAGGTATCGGTGTCAGGGTGGGATGGAGTCACACAAGCAACAAAGTCGATGATAGAGGATCGTTGTTGACCCCATCCATCCAGAGCAGCGGCCGTCCAGGAAATCCTGTTTGCATTCATGGGAGGACCCTGAACTAGTGAATTTACCAGAGGGAATAAACACGGTCATATGACTTTTCAGGAAAAAGAATGTTCTGGAAGGCAGATGTAAATAGTGTGCAGCTGCCCTAGTGGAAATGTTCCTAGTGGGCAAGATGGTGTCTGGAGTTAGAGTCATACGAGTTAAGGTTAGCTGCTCCTCCAGGAAGCTTAGTTCATCACAGAACATTCGAGAATCAAAAAAGAAACAAACAAACAAAAATCACAGGAAACTTGAGACAGTATTACTATGTCATGATATACAAGACTAGATAATAAAAGATTTTACAAGTAACTTTTAAATTTTACTTCTTAAAATTTTAGTTTAGTTTAGATTTTGAGGCAAGGTCTCACAAATTCCAGGCGAACCTCAAACTCACTGTGTATTTGAAGGTGGTATTGAACTCATGATCCTCCTGCCTCCACTGCCCAGGCATCAGGATGACAATCTCATGTCACCACAGCCAACTTAAACCCCATCTGATTCTGCTTGTATAAGGAGGAAATACACCATTAAGTATGTTCCTAAAACACCTGCAGCACAGTTCTTTAAAGGAACAGCAGTTTCATTGCAGCAGGCAGAGTGGCGCCAAAAAGAAATAATTTCCAGCAAGGCTATATCCTAAGACCAATGGACTTCATTCCTCCAAAGAAACATCCACTCTAGCTTCCAGCAGCAGATACTTAATGACTGGAGTTTTCTATTCTGAGCTGTCTCAGTGTTTCCCAGAAATGGTCCTCAGGGTGGTTGAAATAAATGTTCTGATTTCACAGGAAAGCAATTGTCTTTAGGAAGAAGACACAGACTTCTGACTTCATGTTAAAATACAGATCATGTTATGTGGTTTCACTTACATTTTAAAGAATGGTTTTAAAAGTATTCATTCATTTCTTTACCTATTTAAAATATTCTTTTTTAAAAAATATTTATTTATTATGTATACAATATTCTCTCTGCATGTATTCCTGAAGGCCAGAAGAGGGCACCAGACCTCATTACAGATGGTTGTGAGCCACCATGTGGTTGCTGGGAATTGAATTCAGGACCTTTGGAAGAGCAGGCAATGCTCTTAACCGCTGAGCCATCTCTCCAGCCCCTAAAATATTCTTCATACCTCTGTGTGACAAAAAAAAATATCCTTCAAACTTTTTCATGAGGTAGTAACTGAGCCTATACCTTCAGCCCCAGGAGTGTATTCCAATAGACTAGAGCAGTAGTTAGCCCAGTGGAGCGAACATACAACTTGGTGCTGGGGCCAGGTTTAGTAAGAAGGACTGGGCACATGTTTGCCAATATGGTAAGCTCCAGGACAGATTAGTGAGGTCACCAGAAGGGAAGGAATCAGTTTCTGTCCCAGAAGCTTACAATTGGTGGTCAGGATATGATGTGGCATTGGAAACTGGAGAAGAACCGTTGAAAGGTTAGGTAACATAGCTATAGCCTGCTGGTGTGCGCGCGCATGTGTGAGTGTGTGTGTTTGGAGTATATTTATTTGGAGAGCTGGCATTCGATCACCTGGAGACAATCTGAAAAAGCAACAAAGGCCTGGGAATCTTTTGCATGTCTCTTTTCAAGTCACCAAACCTTTGCCGACTGCCATTCAAGTGCAGGATCCTGAGGATGTGTAGCAACAATAAAGAACCCACTGTGTGCCTGTGTACAAGCTAAGGCCAAAGAAACTTAAAAGGGAGGGGTAATGCTAGAAGTTTTTAAAGCACGTGTGCATGCCTGTTCAGCTCCTAGAGTGTGTGCAAACTAACTACACGATGTTATAAAGTCCGCAACTCGTTCCTGCGGGTGGAGATCACGACTCTGACTCACTGCACAGGTGTGTTGCACAGGTGTGAGAACCTTCCTTTCAGGCTGCGACGACTAGTCTTGCCCCAGGTATATTTTGCTCTCTGTGCAGGGTCTTTGACCTTGGACATCAAGGTTGAGGGTAGTAGTTGGGAACGAGTAGTGTAGACAAAGTTTTCTTTTTCTCTCAAATAATCCATTAGTAATTCTAATAAGCTGACGTGCCCAGTATCTACAAGAATGTGTCACTAGCTTTCCTTGCTGTGGTGTCCACCGGGGTCTTTCTCCTGCCTCCTCGAACGCTCATAGTCTTTGTGAAACTTTTGTTTCAGTTGCAGTGAGTGGTCCCGTGGAGGAAGAATACACCGTGGATGTTGAGATCAGTTTTGAAAACATCTCCTTCCTGGAGTCTGTCAAAGCTCACTTGAACAGCCTCAGTTTTCCAATTCAAGGAAATGGCACGGACCCAGCCACGGACATCATGAGCATAGCAATGACAACAGGTGAGCCAGACACACATTGCTTGAGAGGAGAGGGCTGGGCATATTGTGAGAAAGGCAGACTGCTGTCCTCTAAATCAGATTAAACACAGAAGCCAATGTAATGACTGTGATTTTATGACCCCCTACCTCCCAGAATGAACTTTGCTAGCAGTAAATTTCTCAGCCAGTCATCACCTTATTTTAAATGATGACCAGAGATTTCCTTGGTGGTCACGATAAATTGACCACCCCTGCCCCCAAGGTATGGACAGACCCTTCTGCACAAATTACTGGATCCTTTCCCTCTGAACAATGTGTAGGTGCAGCAGGGAGGGTCTCAGTATGTTATAAGCAGTGATTTCTTTTCTTTGGGGTATCCATAGGTCAGGACATAGGAGCCAGGCACATACCTAAATCAGAAGCAAGACCTTAAGCAAAATTGTCCCAGGTCATGATTTGACTTTGTGCTTGAGGACTCCTTACTGAAATAAAACCATTCTTCGTTTGTCTCAGGGGACCATCCCCAAAGAACAGGTGCCCTGTAGATGAGGCTGCCCTGTGTCTTATAATAGTTCTGTTCATTAGAAAGCACCATTGTAACTCAGTAACCATTTAGTGACTTTTCTCTGAGTAGCTAGCTTCCCATGGGCACCCATCTGCAGAGCGTCTTCCAAAGAATCTCTTTGTTCCTACTTTAGACACTGATTTAAGGGTCTCTGTTTTTCAGAGGTTTTTCCTTCCTTTTTTAATGTCTCCAGTGAGATCAGAGTCCATTTGGGCTGTGCATTTATTTGCATTCCGCATTTGGTGTTATTTCAATGTAACAGATTGTTTTTTAGCACTATAGAACAACAGACATGCACTACCTTTAAGTTTCTGAGGGTCTTATATCTTGGAGTAGGAGCTGGGGTGGGTGGTTCTAGCTTAGGAACTCTAATTCTGAAGGCCCTACTGGGCTGGAAAATCCACTTTCTAATTCAACGGGTGATTTTTGGCCGACTATGGTTCCCAAGTAACTACTGTTTAGAGACCTTAATTCTTTACCATGTGGTCTCTTCCCAACAGGTCTTGGCACCATGCAGCCAACTTCTCCAGAGAAAAAGACAGAAATGGAAGGAGAAGGAGTGGGGAGAGAAAGAATATGCTAAATGATATTTTCACTTTTACCATGTTCTATAAGTGGGTGCCACAAAAGGCTGTGAATTCCTAAAGGCAGAGATGCTCAAAGATCATCTTGGAAGCTGGCTGCTTCTTCTTCTGTACCAATGATTCTTAACCTTCCTAAAGCTGCGACTCTTTAATATAGTTCCTTATGTTGTAGTGACTCCCAATCATCAAACTATTTTTGTTGCTGCTTCATAACTGTAATTTTGCTACTGTTATGAACTGTAATGTAATTTTTTACAAAAATTTGGAGCTAGAGGTTTGACTGAGTGGTCGTGACCCACAGATTGAGAACCACTGCTCTACATCATGGGATCAACTCACTATCGACACCTAGTGGCCATGGAATATAAAACATATCTATCCAAAAATAAAGGATTCGCTAGTCTGAAGCCACTCAAGCATCACCTTTCAGATAACCTCACCTAATGGTTTTGTGATGCATATATGTCTTCTTGAATCTCATGAGATTCTATTGAACTCTCTAGAAGGTCAATGTGGAATTGAGCTAAGATTTCCTGCAAGTATAAATGGTTGCAATCTACAAATGTAAGGGCGGTGACCATCTTGTCTCTCCTCTTTTGGTTGATGGCAGTCTGCACACCTGCTGGAAATGACCTCTTGTGCTCCTGCGAGAAAGGCTATGTGTGGCCCCGGGAAAGGTGTCTCCACAATCTGACTTGTCAAGAGCATGGTGGTGCCCTGTCAGGCCGCTCCTGCAGTTGTCTGAAAGGACTTCCTCCCCAGGGACCTTTCTGCCAGCTCTCTGATGGTATGCAATTGTTCTTTAAATATCTGTTGAATGGGTATTCAACTTTACCTCAAGCAAATGTCTCTCTGTATTGTCTGTATTCAAACACCAATGAGACAGTTACATTTTGCCCTGTGTTTTTCAGCATATATTACCTTAAAAATCAAAGTCAGACTGAACATAGAATTTCCAGAAGAACTCAAGAATTCGTCCTCTGCCCTCTATAGGTCCTACAAGACCGACCTGGAAAGAGCGGTAGGTTTGAGCTGCTGGAGTTGTTTACCCAAGGAAGTGTTTAGGTGGAACAAGAGAAGCCCATTCCAGTGGACAGGGTGTTTATGTGCATGTAATCTAAGGTGTAAGTGAAGTTATGCAAACCCACCTGAGAAGGAGAATTGAGAAATACTTAAATCAAATAGCATTCAGAGGACAGGGCATCACCTTGGCCTATCAGTAGACCCTCTTCCCTGAGTAAAAACAATTCAGATAAGATTTGGTGACATCACTTCACCAAAATCAATTCCTAGGCTTGGGAGCCTGGTCCAAGAGAGGTAGGTAGGTAGCTCAGGTCTGTTCTTCAGGCATTCTAGAATTCTCCTGTCTCGTTTAGCTCAGAACACTCTGCCTAGTGGACGGCACTGCCCCCCAAGTGGGCAGGGATTTCCTACATAGATAAGGATCTTCCTGGGCAGTCCAAAACAAGGCTTCAAGCCTGAAGTCCAACTTCGAACTCAGAGAGTTCTCTACCCATGGAAGTCAGTAGGCATTCACTCTAGGAACAGTTTATGGTTACTGAGCTAAAGACTTTGCAAGTGGTAACTGACTCGCAGCTGTACGTGTTCAATCTCTCTCTCACCCCTCACAGCCCCTCTCCCTTCTTTCCTGCATTTCTCTGAGCACCTTTTTGTGCACTTAATCTACTATTTACTTCTCTAATAACTGATATAAATTACTAGAAATTACTTCAAGGCCCTGACAATGCCGCCAGTAACAAGATACATAAAATAAAGTCGGACCCAGGTTGATCATGAGTATGTGTGAGCCTTGGTATTGTTCACTAGTCTTTGACACATGACCTTTCTCTTGTTTTATTTTCTAGTTCCGAGAGGGTTACAAAACTTTACCAGGCTTCAGATCCGTGACCGTGACCCACTTCACGTAAGAATGATGCCATTTGTTCCTTTTTCTATGAGGGCAGAAGCCAGTCCACCAGGGAAGAAAATCAAACATCCTCGGGCTATCATTGGGGGGTGCTCGGCAGGAGCAGCTTGATAGAGGTGAGAATACGGTGGGGCATCCTTTACGGATGGACCTCCTTAGCAGCAAGGAAACACAAAGGTGTGCTCATTTTATGCGTGCAAGCATTTTGCAGACAGAAATAGATCTGTAGTTCTGAGAGTTGGAAACGTCGAAGCAGAATCATATCGGATAGCAGTGTTAAAGACACTGCTAGAAGATTGTGCTAGGCAGACAGGATTGCAGGGTTTTCTGGTGCTCCTGGAGCCTAGAAACCTTGTGGGTTCAGCTCGCTGTTCCCATCTGGTCACTTTTCCCATTTGTATTCCTGGTAAGTCGTGCCTTGGGCTACAGATTAACATTTGAAGACAGGCTTATTCTAGTGATTCCTTGCCGATAATAGTACTCTTGGCTTCTGCTCATTTGCTTTTCCACGCAAAGAGCCACAAGGATCTAGACCCCTCCTAGCTCAGTTACTGCTTCACTGAACTGAGTGGTCTCTGTGCAGCAAAGGCAGCGTGGTTGTGAACTTCGAGGCCCAGTTTAAATCGTCACCGCTGCCCGGATCAATTCACAAAGCCAACGAGCATGTCACACAGAACCTCAACCAGACCTACAGAATGGACTACAGCTCCTTCCAAGGAACGCCGAGCAGTAAGTGCAATGTGCTTCATCCTCACGCATGTTCATCTGGGGGTAGGCATGGTGATGGTTGATTAGAGCCAGGGCAGAGGTTCCCGCATGGCGGTGTGTGCTGCCACACTCTTCACAACATCAAGGGGGTGGTTGTGTCAACAAATAAGCTGGTAATGAAAGCTCGTACAAGGGAAGTTTCCTAGGCTGTCAAGAAAGATAAAATTATGAAAATTCCAGGACAACAGATGAGTCTAGAAAATACAAAGTCAGGTGAACCCGACTCAGAAAAACAAAAATTGTTTGTCATGTTCCCTCTTCTATGTAGATCCTAACTGTTACTGTGTGACAAGATAGCAAAAGGGAGCTCCCAGGGTGGAAGTGGAGGGTGAGAGGGAGGTTCAGAAGAGAAGATGGAACAAAATAAATTATTGCTAAAATGTTGTAACAGACCAGACATGGTGGTGCATACTATAATCCCAGCACTCAGGAGGCAGAGGCAGGAGAATCTCTGTGAGTTCGAGGCCAGCCTGGTCTACAGAGCGAGTGCCAAGACAGTCAGGGCTCCATAGAGAAACCCTGTCTTGAAACAGACAAAAAGAGTGCTATGATGAAATAGACCACTATGCATACTAAAAATAAATAAATAAATAAATAAATAAATAAATAAGGGAGAGGATGAAGGCCCCAGAAATCATGGTGATATTTCTTATGACAGAGGCCTGGAGCACTGGGTGATATCTGCCCCTTTTTGACTAACATACAAAAGCTAGAGAGTCAGGGAGGATGGGAACAGGGATTTATAATAGAAATTTTGTGAGTTTCCTATGTTCAGATAGTCAAAAAATTCATAAATGCAAGACTAACCCCGCAGTGATGGGGGCCATAGTCACAGAAGATGCTGACACTAAGTAGGGTCCATTGTTGATTTAGAGGGCGGGTCTCAGGGATCGTATGTACCACACTAGCCCTACAAAGACCCATCTGTATTTCACCGAAGTCTCAACCCCGGATGGTTCTGATGCAAGGGGAGGCTTCCCAACTGCTGCTCCAGATCATTTTAAACAGTGGGAGGAAATACATGACTTTAGATACTCTCTTTCAGTGGGGTCCAGACATGGGCTCTGTCTGGTGCTTCAGCAGGCAGTGGGACCATCGTTACACAAGGGGTGGTAAGGGGAGCCTGTGGGCAGGATTGTGACCGGCAAACGCTGAGAAGAGCCCTCAAGAATCCTGGAGAGGCATAGTCTGGAGAGCCGGCTCCACAGTTCGAGGTCACTGAAGTGGAACCCTCCCTCTTTTCCTTTGAATTTCCAGATGAAACGAAGTTCACGGTTACACCGGAAGTCATCTTCGAGGGAGACAGCGTAGTTCTGGAGTGTGAAAGTGAAATCGTGTCCTCCAACACGTCTTGGTATTACGGAGAGAAACGCTCCGAGATCCAGAGCGGCGGCAGATTCTCCATCCACACCTCGGTCCTCAACAACATGAGCTTGGTCTCGCGCCTCACCATTTATAACTTCACGAAGCGCGATGCCGGTGAGCTTCCGACCTGAGACTGGGGGAGGAGCTCAATGGTGTGCTCAGAGCGGCAGCCCACAGCACCGGAAATGGGGCTGAGCTGCCCACAAGAAGCCTGATGGCTCGTGTTCCAAAATGGAAAAGTCGTCCCCTGGATTTCCTGTGTGTGTATTTGTGTGTATGCAAATGTTGTGTGAGTGTTTGCATATCTGCCTGGATGCCATGCTGGTCTGAGGTTGCAGTCTACCACGGGCAGTCTGGCAGCTCTCTCAAAGCTCGGCAACAGGGGTGACATGGATAACTCCTTCCCCTGGCCCTGTTCTCTGCCTGACCTTATTTGGGGAGCATCTCTAGGCCAGGATACCTGACTATCTCTAGTATGACCCTGGACACAGTTCCCTGCAGAAGCTTTCCCTCTGCTGCTTATATGGTAATTAGACATTGAGGCTTGCCGTAGGACCGTGCTCCACAGATGATAACTAAAGGTTGTACTGGGAGCTTAATATAGGAGTGCGCCGTTTAATGCAAATTCGGTGATTCTCCAGCCATCAATCCCAGTCCTGCATATTCCCTACACTCTGGAATAAAGTTGAGCAGATTCGCTGAAGCTGTCTCCTGGAGAGCTGTCACAGGCTGTACAGAGTTCTCTGTCATCACTTCTGCCCCTTGTCCCCATGGACTGGTGACCAACAGGCACACCCCCCCCCCCACGTATCCACAAGAGGTCGGACTTCAGAGTGTCTTTCTTCATTACACCCCATCTTGGTGTTGGAGACAGGGTCTCTCACAGAAGAGCACCCACCAATCTGCTCGGCAGTGAGACTGGTGGCCCACCTGTCTCCACCTTCACAGATGTACGCTACCATTTCCATCTTTTTATGTGGGTTCCAGGGTCTGAACTCAGATCCTCATGCCTGCACAGCAGACCACGAACCATCTTCCCAGTGACCCAGTATACTATTTTTAATGACATTGAAAAATCTACTGATATATTTTGAATTTTACTGGTGTATAGTATAGTCTTATGATGTTTTATTTTAATTAACCTATAAAATTGGCATATTACATACCATACATATTATAAGTATATAATTTACTAGGTTTGGACACATACACTTGAGAAGGCATCAGCAAAATGAAGGTGGTAAATACATCTAGTCTCCCAAAATGTTCTTGTTCCCTAAAGTAATCCCTCCTTTTGGCCTTTCCTGCGTCCACATGCCTACTCCAAGCAACCACAAAAACATAAATTTCAGAGATTAACAATAAACTTGACACATACTATATTTAATAACTCCAGTGAAAACCAGATGTCAGTGGGGCCAATTCTATTCTTCCGAACCAGTAGGGCCAATTCCGAACAATAAAGAGGTCTATATATGCATGAACTCTTGTCACATCTGTGCAGATTCTGCATTCTACCACAGGATTAAATAGCATGCCAGAATTATCCATGGTCCTCCAATTCTCACAGACTTGCCAATTTTGTTTCCCTGTGTCTTATATTCCCACACTTGTCCCTGAGAATGCTGTGGTAGAGACCTTTTTCTACTTTTTACCTTATGTCATTAGAAATGTCTGATTGACTTGCCAGTTTCTGAATATTCCTTCAGGGGTGTTCATGAATCAAGCCTGAGATGCCATGACACGTGAGGTGCTCAATTTTATTAAGAAAAATTCATAAGAGTGATGATAATTCATAATCTTGTGAATTCTTGACAGGTGAATATCGTTGCAAGCTGACATTGGATATTTTTGAATATGGGGACACCAAAAGACTAGATGTCACTCCCATCCGGATTCTGGCCAAGGAAGAAAGGAAGGTGGTGTGTGACAGCAACCCTATCTCGTTGAACTGCTGCAGCGAGAACATAGCCAACTGGAGCAAAATTGAGTGGAAGCAGGAAGGGAAAATAAAAATTCTAGGTAAGAATGGCGGAACAAAACCTTTTGCAAAGAGGGCTCTTTGCTTACCTCTCAGCCAAAAACAAAACAAACAAAAAACCCGAGATATTTTGGACCATAAACAAACAAATAACTAGGTTTTGATTCCAGCACCAGCCTACACACTCTAAAACAAACCTCCAAAAATACTTGCATGCAAACATCAAGCTTGCGTCGTGGGCAAGATCCTAGCAGATAAAGACGTGAGAGGGAGTGACCCTAGTGACTGGGGTCCGTAGCACGGCTCATCCTCCCTTTCCTTTCCTCCCTCAGCAGAAAGCTACAGCTGAGGAGGCCTGACCGGAGCTTCTCATCTTTGTCCCTGTGTGAACTCACTCCCTTACACACGTCCTTCAGCTTTCTCTGTCTCTCTGATTCCAGCTTGCGTTTCTCTGCGGAATTATTTCTCTTTCACTTACTACATGTCAGTTCTTACTCATTAATTTTTTTGCATGTGTATGCATGTGGTATGTGTATGTGTGTGTTTACATGTGTTGGGCCATACGGTGTGGGGGTTACACATGTATAAAGGGCAGAGGCTGACACTGAGCTTCCTACTTGATTGCTTTCTTTCTTTAATCCAGGTCAGAATTTTGCTAGTATAGCTAGCTTGACTGATCCAGGGATCTCCCATCTCTCTTCTGCATGCTGGGATTTTGCAGGTTGAAGTATTTATACGGATATAGAGGATCTAACCAGTACTCACGCATATATGAAAGTGTTTTACCCACTGGTCCATCTTCCCAACTCTGCTTTTGTTTTGCACTGAGATCTAACCTGAAGTTCCTCACCTTCCAGTTCATGCTAGATAATAAAGAAAAACAGCAATGGTGTCTAAAGACATGCATCCGTTGGCATTAGCATTTGTTGTTCTTGCAGAGGACCAGGGTTTGGTTTCTGGCACCCACACTGCAACCATCTGCAACCCCAGTTCTTAGGGTTCTAATAACTGACCTCCTTGGGCACCACATACACATGGCATGCACAGATGCACATGCAGGCAAAACACTCAGACACATAACATAAAATAAATCTTTAAAAAAATTAAACTAGAAATAGTGACTTTTTATAACAGTTTTGTACAAATGTTAGCCCCTTAAAAATGATTGCTGGTGATCACATCTAAACTTGATCACAAGTTTGAAACTAGTAGTTTTACTTCCAATGAGAAAATAAGGAAATTAAGGTCCAGATTAAATTGCTTTCCCAAGGTTATCACAATATGGAAAGAAAAGAACTAGGACTCTCCACTAATCTCAGTTCACGAGACCAGCACTTTCTTCATCCGGTGAGCCGGCTTTGGACCTAGTTGCCGGCAGGTTAGATACAAAAGCACCATTTGCTATTTAGAGACCATATGAGAAAACAGTCATCTCTTCTTTTAAGAAACAATAATATTATGTATGAACATTTAAAGAAAAAAATCTTTGAGCTAAAATGGAGCTCTCCACACTTTGTGAGTGTGCTACATGTTTATGTTACAAAGTCCTTGCCCTTAAGACTAAGCTGTGTTTTTATTACTAGCTTAATATGAAAACGTCAGTCTCCACCCACACTTTCCTGAGAACCTCTAGATTGTAAAGTACATTTCACCTACACATCTGATGAGACCGTCAAAGACTGAGAAAGACATCTGGTAAATCTGATGTCGGCATGGGACATTTAGTCATTTCCCTGGTTTATAAGGAAAAGTGGCACAGGCATCCTGAAGGCACTGCCAGATGGAGGAGGGGCCTTGCACAATTCCCATGGCTCTGGTGGAGGAGCTTTCAACCCAGAAGGTGACAAGACCTCGCCCTCTGGCAGAGGAACCAGGAAGTCTGCAGTGGGATGCTCGGGGACCTCTCTCTCTGGTGACCCCTTTGCAGACTTTCCTAAGTCCAACAAGGTTGACCAGCCTGCAGAACAATGGATTTCCTGCATAGCTTGTTATCCTCCCACCCCGATCCCAGCCCTGGCCCCCAAAGCAGCTTGATGGGGTGCTAAGTTCTACAGTGAGGATTGCTGGTTTATGTACCCACAGCACACTGACAGCCTCACGTCACACCTGATTGCCATTAAAGTCCCACTTGTCTTTTAAAGCTTAGAATAACTTCCTCTTCTCTGATAGCCTTTGTAAACACCCATATGAAATGACCTCCCTCCCCACTTTTAACCTGCCTGCTGTACTGACTTTTCTTTTGTGGGACCTGTCGTTGGCACATTCCTTTTGTTCTATTTCTATATACATATCACTCAGCATGGTTCATTACCTTGCCTGTTAGGAGAGAAGGCTGGACTTTTACATTCAGCAGGAAGAGGAAGGGGAAGTACGACTGTAAACACTGGCATCCAGGTCTGAGGCTGAAGGGTGTGTTGGAAGCCAGGGTGTGGTTTGGGTTTTGAGAGGATGAAGAGTCAGGTTCCAAGGAGAGGGACAGATTATGGCATATTGTGTGATAAATGTTGCTACCATCTAGGGGTCTGAAAACAAAGACTTAGTGGTCTTAGGGGTCTGAATCAGGTTTGTTTCATCTGCCAGTTAAAGAATTTAAAGGCACAAAAAGTATCAAGGGCAAAGGCCAGCAATGGGAGAAATCTCCAATATGGCAGAAGAATCAGCAGCTGAAGAGGCTTTCATGAGGGGTGAAGAAACACACTCAATAAGGCCCATCTAGAGAAAGCAAGACAAAGACCTTCTGCAAAGCAAAGGAGGGTTTCAGAAGACTAAAACCAGGTTTCTCCTTACTGAGGTTTTAAGGGTCTTTGAGGGGCTTTTCTTCTTCAATTTAGGGCTTGTCATTTGCAGCAAAGACAGGGGGGTCAGGTAGACTCACAAGTGTGGAGATAGATATTTTTATGCCGTAATCCAGCCCTGGACTTGTTGAGCTGGTCTGCTGTTGGGGTGGAGAAACTAGTGAGAGGAAAAATCTTTGTTTTGAGATGCCAGGCTTTTGTCTCAGGGAGGAAGGGCGAGGAAGTTTGCCATCTCTATTGTCTGTTTGTCCTCTTCCTATCTATCTGCCTACTAGGGATCTGTCTAACTCTTAGTCCACAGCGCCACACACTGCGAGAAGAACATCCGACTTTACTGTACACACAAGTATGTTAGACGATCAAGGCTTTAGAAAACTAAACATTCCCGGGCGTCCTGTTGTCTCTGTGTACTTGATGCTCAGGAGGCAGAGGCAGGAGAATCACAAGTCAAAGGCCAGCCTGAGCTACACAACAAATTTAAGCAAGCTTGACTTATATAGTGAGACCTTGTCTTACAACCCCAAACAAGTCAACTACAAAAAGAAAATGAAACTTACAGGTGGCATAATGAGTAAGTTGAAGATGGAATTAACTGAGAATTGAGACCCAGATGTAATCAGTTGCAAAGTTCAGACAACAAACAGCGGAGCCTGGGAAAGTGACCTTGCTTTGATGGAGTCAGCCTTGTTTCAGGAGCTTAAGCTCCAAGAGCATTTTTTTTAAACAAGTGTGTGGACGTACAATGTGAGGAAGTGCAGGTAATTAAAGTGGCCTTTAAGATTTTTAATTTGTGTTTCTGCCAATATCAGTAAGAGGAAGCACTGGATGTGTGAGTTTTGTCTGGGGAAAAATAAATAAATTGCATGTGTTGAGTTTGAGGTAACAGAGATGTCAAATCAACACTTGGGAATTTGCCTCAGAAGTTTCCAAGCAGGACATTCCTCTTAGAGTAGTGTGGGAAGTCATCCAATCTCAGTTTATGACAGGAGCCAAAGTTGTGATGTTGCTGAAAGAATGAAGAGAAAATGAGCAACAGCGGGTGGGGTGGAGGGAGTTGGGGCCAAGGACAAAGCAGGGAGCATCCTATGCATTTAAGAAGGATGCTCAGATAGGGCCTTAGAAAGGAGATCCAGGAAGATGAGCGGGAACAAAGATAAAGGACAGACCCAAAGGCTCAAGCAGCCACAGCAGGTGGCTGGCAGTGGGGAGGACATAGTGCAGATTGTAAGGAGAAAAGCCCAGGATGGAGGAAAGAGGACGTTCCTGTTGGTCTTCAGGAAATACTTCTGCTAAAGCAGAGGGTGACAAAAGTCAGTTTCAAAGATGTAAAGTGGGAGTGGGAAGCCAGAGGTAACAAATGCAGAAACATCATGAAAAGTGGGGGAGGGGGGAGGGCCTTTCACATGGGCAGACTTGGCCAATGACTTGACTCCTGTCTGAGGACAATGTTTTAAATTTCTTCAGTCAGTCAACCTTGTAGAACCCTAATGCAGATGTGGCTTTCTTCTGAGAACTCGGCTCAAGAAAGGACGGGCAGAGAGAGGACATCTTTAGAGAATTAGAAGTGATTTTGTCAACATGAAAGAGAGAGGATGGGCGGAGTTACCCTAACAGATCCTTGCGTAGAAAGATGGTTGTAGGAGCTGCTTTTCTGCCTCCCTGCTAGAATAACCAGAGAAGAAACCAAGTTGTAGAAGCCACGGCTTATTTCTGGCTTACAGTTCCAGGGCAGACACAGTCCACCAGGATAGGGAGGGCCTGGAGGTCAAGTGTGCTCATGCTTCATCCACACACAGCGAGAACAGGAAGTGTGGCCAGGCTGTGAAAGCTTAGAGCCAGCCCACAGTAATGTACTTCCTTCAGCAAGTTCTCACATCCTAAAGGTTCTGTAGTCTGCCCAGAGAGCAGTGCTAACTGGAGACTCAGTCTTCAAACATATGGTCCTATGGGGGACATTTGTCATTCAAACCCCAACACTGGCCATATGACAATCAAAATAAATAATAAAGGCATCTGTCTAGGGTGACTACTGGCGTAATAAAACTCCATGACCAAAGCACCTGGAGGGGGAAAGTGTTTATTATGTTCACAGTTCCATATAACAGTTCACCATCAAAAGCAGTGAGGGCAGGAACTCAAGCAGGACAGGAGCCTGGAGGCAGGAGCTGATGCAGAGGCCGTGGAGGGGTGCTGCTTGCTGGCTTGCTCCTCATGGCTTCCTCAGCCTGCTTTCATGTAGATAGAGCCCAGAACCACCAGCCCAGGAATGGTACCACCCACAATGGGCTGGCCCTCCCACATGGATCACTAATTAAGAAAATGCTTCACACCAGATCTTATGGAGGCATTTTCTCAGCTGGGGCTCCCTCCTCTCTGATGACCCTCGCTTGTGTCCGGTTGACGTAAAACTAGCCAGCACAGCACAGCTGATCAGCTACAGCTGAGAGACTGAATTTATTTGGACACTAACCCATCAACTTACTCTGTGTCTTTCTTTCTTTTTTCTTTTTTTTTTTTTTTGGTTTTTCGAGACAGGGTTTCTCTGTGGCTTTGGAGCCTGTCCTGGAACTAGCTCTTGTAGACCAGGCTGGTCTCGAACTCACAGAGATCCGCCTGCCTCTGCCTCCCGAGTGCTGGGATTAAAGGCGTGCACCACCACCGCCCGGCTACTCTGTGTCTTTCACTTTGGGAGGGTGTGAATGTTTAGGGAGTGTCTGGGGACTGCAGTAACAGATGAAATGGGCAGGTTGGAAATGGAGACTGGAGTGGGAAAAATACACAGGGTTGTTCTAGAAGCCCAGGGAAGATGATTTGGAGGGTGGGCTGGGAATGGAAACGATGATTTTGGAAATATAAAGCTGCTAGCAACTGAAAAAGTATGAAACTGAAGTTTCCACTAAAGAACGTGCTACTAATTCAGAGTCAGACAACCGTGATGGCCACGCATTTGTGTGTGTCATTTCAGGGATCCCAGAAACAGACCTCGACTCTAGCTGCAGCACTTACACCCTCAAGGCAGATGGAACCCAGTGTCCTAGCGGGTCTTCTGGAACAACAGTCACCTACACGTGTGAGTTCGTCAGTCCCTACGGAGCCAGAGGCAGTAAGAACATAGCTGTGACGTTCATCTCTGTAGGTAAGAACTCTTGCCGTAGACGGTTCAGATAGATGTAGGGTACCCTTGCCAATCAACTGGGGTCACCAGTGGGTTAAATAAAGCTGGGCTTTCCCTGGGAGTGGGATGGTGGTCAGATGTCCCTCTATGCCATTTCAAGTCAGATGGAATGAATTTTGAGCTGGGAAGGGTCACGTGGGAAAGAGCGGTGAGAAACTAACGCCCTCGTCCCCAATAAAAAAGCAGATGGGCTGGGGGAATAGTGTCCCGACCAGCTTAGTTCCATTGTCAGTGAATTCCTGTGACAGCTAACCCCCTTTCCTTCACAACTCATTTCCCCTCCTTAAGTCCCAACAGCCTCCCTCACTTCCCAATGCTCCTCAATTCCTTTCCCAGTCTTCCTGTTCTAGAAACAGCACAGCAGACAGTTAGGACAATCTGAGCATTGTCCTATGGCGGAATAAAAAGCTTTGTTTCAATCTTTGAAGTCTTAGTCAGGTTTATGAAAGAATCATGTCTCCTGACATCCACACATGGCAGAGATACAACAGGAAGTGTGGGCAGGCTGTAAAACCTGCGCACTCGCCCACAGTGACGTACTTCCTTCAGCAAGTTTCACGTCTTAAAGGTTTTCTAACCTTCCCAAATAATATCACCAACTGGGAACTAAGTATCCAAAGACATGAGCCTAAGAGAAACATTTCTCATTCAAATCATAGCACTGGTGATACGCCAATCAAAATAATAAAGACGTCATTAATCGCCTAGCATTATAGAGTCACCACCGCTGAAAAACTTTCCTTCCACCAAGCCTATGAAAAGCAATCATTTGCAGCCTCTTTGAGAAGTGTCATGAAAACAGTAACTATTTGTCTCCTGAAAGTGTTCTGCTCTGGAACTTAGTGTTTATACAACAGCACAGGCTCATGTGGACCCCGTCCACAGCACAGGTCTCTGAATTAGAACATGAGTGAACAGGCTGGCAGTTCTCACCACAGAGCACTGCCAAGTTCCCAGAGTCCCGAGGAGTTCCCTTAGGTCAGGCACCTGGTTCCTCTCCTGTTGGCGCACTGGCACCAAGACTTAGCTCTTATTTGGATTCCCGGGGGCATATTGTAGAGGCACGGTTAATCCTTGCTGAAAATCCCTGGTCTGGTCATCTGACCTCTTCTGAGGACAAGAGAACCAGATTTCTGAGTTCGTGAGGCTTTGCTTTTTGCTCAAACATGGCTAGCCCTCAGAGAACCATTTCCAGATCCTTCCAGTAAGAGAGGACAGAGTGAGGGACACACTTTTGTATGTGTCCTCAGCCTGAGAACTAAGACTAAGACATTATGGAAAGCACTGGCTTCTTTGAATCATCATTAAGAATAAGATTCATATTGATCAGAGAGGCAGGCCTGTGGTGGTCGACTCATGGGATGAGCAGTTCGCCTCCATGGATGGCCAAAACAAGTGCCATTTCGAGATGTCAATCATGGGAATGACATGCTCCCAGAGAAAAGGAAAGATAGATAGAACAATAGAAAAATAAACTGTGGGATTTTCATCTAGATCCACAATGGTCTCAATATTGTCAACAAACAATGTCATGAATCTGCGAGAGAATGCCAAAAATAGTAGTAAACATGTAATCAGCATGTATATAACTTTGGTTATAATATTGTATATAGTTAAAACCAAATAGCTATAAGTAATCCCAGTCTGCCTGAGATAGTCTAAGTATAGTTATTTGGATAGTGAGCTTTATGATCTGTCTAGGGAAAAACTAGATCAAGAATTCACTCTTGTTTATGAAGCACTAACGGTATACTAGACCATCAGTAAATGCTAAGGACACACCAACAGAGACTAAAGGCTGCTTTTTACTGGGGACAGATACAGAATGAAGTGAAACTACGTCACAGTGGTGTGACGTTGGTGGTACAGTGGTAAGCACAGCTCTCTTCCGAGACGCGACACAGTGTTGTGGGGAAACGTGTCTAAAGAGTTGATGTGCGTTGTGAGAACTCAGTCCTCTATCTTTCCCTTGAGGGGTCGCAGAGGAGGTTGGAGGGGAGCCTGGGTGAAGCCAACATCCCTAAGTTTGCAACCTTTTACCCTGCTAATCATCAGGAGATAATTCCAGCTACAAAGGGGAAGTGCCCGAGGTCCTAAGGCATGTGATGGAAGTGAGTACAGTTCAGAGCACCACCGCCAACAGCCTAGAAACAAGTAAAGCCCAGGAACAGCAAGGTACCAATCCCGCGTTGGCACGAGTAGCGTCAGGACGGTCCGTGTTGCTGTCTCTGTCTTAAATTTTCACCCCTGTGTCGATGTCATCCGAAAAACTAAACATTGGATTTGTTGTCGATTTGTCTTGTCTGTCCTGTTTGCCTTCTTTCAGCCAACCTAACAATAACCCCGGACCCAATTTCTGTTTCTGAGGGACAAAGCTTCTCTATCTCATGCATCAGCGACGTGAGTAACTATGATGAGGTGTACTGGAACACTTCTGCTGGCATTAAAATCCACCCAAGGTTTTATACCATGAGCCGGCAAGGAGATCGAGCAGAGTCGGTGCTGACGGTGAAGACCTCCACCAGGGAGTGGAATGGTAAGGGAGGGACCAGACCCTGCAGTAGGCTGTCTAGACTCTTGCAAACGTGCAATGGCAAGCAGCAGCTGCTTCCAAAGACTCTGAATTGGGGCATGCCTATGATGACTATATTAATCTCTCTTTGTGGGTGATATGGCAGTCCTTTAGGGGGAGATAGCATTCTCCTGTTTATGGATGTGGCAAACAGTGCTCAAAAGCAACATTCATCATGATGGTACAAGTTAGGTTGTGCAGCCTGGATTGGCATTAGCGTCTGAGTCCACAGCCTGCACTCCCGCATCATGACAGAGGGAGTTGTTTCGAAATAACTTCACTAGGGCCTGAGAACCGGCTTGGTCAATAGAGCACTTACCTTGCAAGAAGGAAGGCCTGAGTTCAATCCCCAGAAGCCACATAAAAGCCCAGCAGAGTAGTGACTGCTTGCAACCTCAGCAGTGATTGTCAGGGGGTGAGGGGAGGTGGTCCTGACAGGCGAATCCCCAGGAGGCTTGCTAACCAGCTAGTCCAGCCTTCGTGGCAAACTTCTAGTCCAACGAGAGACTCTGTCTCCAACAGAAAATGGAACGTGCCTATGAGACACAACACTGGAGGTTGTTCTCTGATTTCCACATGTATGTGTTTACACATATACATGCATATGTGCACACACATGTACTACTATGCACACACACGTACACGCACACAAATTATAATAATAATACACCTTCACTAGATGCTTGGTACTACACTACCCAGCTGTACTATGAAACCTCTGGGAAGTGTTTACATGTCTGATTTTAATAAGAGAAGTATTTGTATTTCCTGTTTATATCTCTATGTTGTTAGTGTTGCCAGGAAGTACAAGTTTTGGAGAGCGGTAAGGAATCGGTAGACCTGTGTGGTAGCAGCTGATCCATGGATCTTTTATGATACATCCAGGGCAGCTGCTTCAATGGTGGTTTGTCCTCAGGTGGCATGGTGTCCTGGAGCCTAAGGGACCACTCATTTAGACAGACAAGTGGGTGCGATGGTACCACAGGGTTCCATCATGTCCCAGATCTTCACAAACATTCTTTTCTGCACACCACCAGACTCCCACTCTTTCCGTGGTTGTGGGAGAGCCATGGAGCACCCAGTTTCACTCTTACCCTTGGATAAGTCATTTAATTTGATTGGTTGGAGTGAATGCATATGTGAAAGAAGGAGGGTTATTGGTTAGTCCTTACGACATGGGAAGTTCCTGGGAGGGAAGTCAGTCCAGCTCTCCCAGCGTCCTTTCCCAAGTTGGGGAAGGAAAGCTAAGACTCTTTTTTATCTCCAGTGATGCCCTTTAAGAGCGATGACTTCACTCTGTCTCCCTTTTGCTCCCTCCCCTCAGGAACCTACCACTGCATATTTAGATACAAGAATTCATACAGTATCGCCACCAAAGACGTCACCATCCACCCACTACCTCTGGAGTCAGATATCATGATGGATCCTTTGGAAGCCAGCGGCCTGTGCACCAGTTCCCATCAGTTCAGGTGCTGCGTGGAAGAGGAGAAAGGGGAAGAGTACTCCGTCACTTTCCACGTCGATTCCTCAGCTTTTCCTGCTGGTAAGAGGCAGACCGCCCCATGGTTAGGTCACGTTAGCTCATAGACACGAGGTTTTATTCTTAAAACAAGACATTGAAAAGTTTCCAGAGACGGAGCCACACTTGATGTACAGGAACGTAATCCCCGTTACTCAGGAAACTGAGGCAGATGGGTCTGTGCGCAGAGGGAATGCCCAAGCAACATGGGGAATTCAAAGATGACCTAGGCAACTTAGTGAGGCTCTGTATCAAAATAAAACAAAAAAATGAAAAGAGACCGAGGATGTAGCTCTGCTTCAGAGCACTTGCCCAGCATGTGGGAGGATCATGGGATCAGTCCTCAGCACTGGATAGAGACTTGATCAGGGATGAAATATCATGGAGCCTTCTTTGTTATCTTGCTGTGGTATGTGACTGACGACTCGCTAGTTTGAAGCAGCTGTGGGTGGAGCCACAGATTCTCCTTCATCTCCACTCTCTCATGTGATCGAGCAGACATTCTGATAACCCCTCCTTCCGTGTTGTAAGAGAACTTGATAGAAAATGGCCCAATAATCTTCCTAAATACAAAAGTGGGCCAGAAAGCCAACAAAAAAACAGCCAAGCACCACAGAGGAAAAGAAAGTAAGACCCACACTCTAGCAAGAATTATGCTGCCTGAAGGTATTTGTCATTATCAGAATCCCAGAGCCTTGAGCAGGCTCCAGGGCTGAGGAAGACCTTGCTCTTTAAAACAGTTTTTTAGGCCAGGTGGTGGTGGTACATGAGCCCAGCCTTGTCTGCAGAGTGAGTTCCAGGACAGCCTGGTTTGCAGAGTGAGTTCCAGCCCAGCCTGGTCTACAGAGTGAGTTCCAGCCCAGCCTGGTCTGCAGAATGAGTTCCAGCCCAGCCTTGTCTGCAGACTGAGTTCCAGCCCAGCCTTGTCTGCAGAATGAGTTCCAGCCCAGCCTGGTCTGCAGAATGAGTTCCAGGATAACCAGAGCTGCACAGGAAGCGTCTGTCTCAAAAAACAAACAAACAAAACAACAACAACAACAACAAAACCAAACCAACTGTTTTTAAACATTTTTTATTTTACTTCATGTGTATAAGTGTTTTTACCTACATGTATGTGTGTGTATCACATTCATACAGAGCCTGTGGGAGTTAGAAGAGGGTGTTGAGTCTTCCGGAACTGGAGTTATAGATGGTTATGAGCCACCATTGGTGTCTGGGAACCAAACCCAGGTTGTCCGAAAGAGCAGCCAATGCTCTTAATCACTGAGCCATCTTTCCAGCCCCAGCCTCTGTTCTTTAAATGGTGGCTGAACCACTCCCTGCCACATCCCACTCCTGGCACAAAGGCCGGATCGTCAAAGGGTGACATGCTCAGTAGAGACTAGGGCAGAAAAACAAAAGCCATCAATCATGGCTAGAAGTCTGGCTTCGTCTCTGGGTACATGCACATTCTCTAAGCAGTATAGCTTTCTCACTCTCGCCCCGCTTTGGACATTGCTCTCACACTGTGTGGGGCTCATGAACCCTAAGTTGAGGAATAATTAGCTTCCAGCTCTTCACTGGCCATCGTCTTGCAAAACAAAATAAAACAAAATTCAAATCCTCTCTTGTAAAATGTCCCACAACTCCAAATCTCAAATACACACAGCTTACTAATTCTTCCAATGACTGTCTTTGGGAATTTGCTCAGCCTGAGAGCATGATAGGCAAGGAGAAAGGGGAAAGGGGGCCAAGATGACTAATAGAGATGACTCAGTGATTGAATGTAGGGGTCTCTGCAACCACCACGGCCAGCAGAGCAATGAGCCATTAGAGACAGAAGGCAATTTGGTACAACACGACTAAGTAACTGGTGTTGATTCAAACTTCAGGAGTCTGACCCTAAGTAGTTTATTTTAGGCATATTTAAGCAGTGCCATTTGGTGAAAGCGTCCCTGATGATAATTAATCCCATGTGCTCAATAAGCATTTATAAATCTCCTTGAAAGACAAAGTATGTCATCAGCTGTAATAAGCTAAATAAAGATCAGACTTGACTGCATCTTTGTAAAGTACACATGACACCTTCCTATATCATAAAGATAGGTTCCATGGATTGACTGAGAAAAACAAACTCATGGTAAGGGCCTGGGAAAGGATTCATTGCGGTCTTGGTCATACAGATAGTGCAAAGGTCGCCAGGCCATTAACCTCTGCTCCGAGCCTTCTGGGCAGATGACAGGTTATGCATCCCTTCCTTTAAAGGAACAGCTCTGTGTATTTAGCATTCCTGGTTCCCTAGTGCTTATCTGTGAACACACAAACCTCCAAGCCTCCTTCAATTTGAAGGCTTTACTGTTCTCGCAGAGGACCTGGGTTTGGCTTTCAGTATCCATATTGGGCATCTTACAACCATCTATATAACTCCAGTTCCAGGGCATCTAGCACCATCTTCCGGCATCTGTGAGATCCTGCATGTACACAGTGTACATACAGACAAGCAGGCACACATAAATTATAAGTATATTAATAATAATAACAATAAATAATTTAGGTATTTATTTTAATGTCTAGAAAGGTCCATGCTATATAAAATGCAATGCATATAACATTAAACATCCTAAATGAGTAGGATAGATTGAAAAGGCATTGGAAGTTAAGAAAAGCAAGACTCCAGTTAGGTAGAGAAGGCCCTGTTACATTACTGGATGACAGAGAATTTGTCCAGATATTGAAGAATGCCATTATCTCCATTTTCTCATGCCATTATGCATAATCTGGGTGTCTTTCATGTGCCAGACATTGAGACAAGCCCTGGGAGACATGGAGATAAATGAGACTGGGAACTGTCTCTACTGACGCTTCTGGGTTAGTACAACAGAATGACCCACAGGCTAGAGAGAGGGCTTAGTTGTTCCGAGCATACACTGTTCTTGCTGAGGAGCCAAGTTTAAGTTCAGTTCACATCACCCGGCTTAGGTGGTTCACAACCAGCAGCAGCTACAGCTCCGTGGTGTCTCATGCCCTCTTCTGGGCTCTGCAGGTAACTGCACTAACAAGCACATACACAGACACTCATGGGTACACATAATTTTTAAAATTTTAAATAAATCTTTAAGTATAGAATAAAGAGGTAATTGTAAATCACTGTGAGGTCGGGCACAATCAATATACCGAGCAGCATATGGACTCATACTTGAAACTATGAATTGTCTAGGTGACATTTTGGCTAGCACACATTCAGAGATGAATTTATCTGCTCTGAGAGCCAGAGGTTATTTTCACATAAATTTGTGAGCCTTCCCAAAAATAAATGTCATAAATTCCTAGGGGTGTTTGGGGCAGGTTTATTTATATCAGAACATCTTGACAACCTATATGTCTTGACTGTTCATGCTGTGAATTCACATTTTCAATAACACTGTCTTTAGAGAGAGAAGTCAACGGTAGGCAAGCATGCTACAAATACAGCCTCCCAGCAAACTTCCTCCTGTGTCCCAAAAACATCGACGTGTTTTGCCACTTTACCAACGCGGCCAACACCTCGGTCCGGAGCCCATCAATGAAGCTCACCCTTGTTCGGGGTAAGTGCATTTCAATTACACTAAAATCATACAGTCATAACCAGGGACTCCTCATTCCTTGCCTCCATTTGGATAGTCAGTAAAATACATTCCCTGTGGCGGGCCTTGGGTAAACCATCGGGAATACTAAAAGAAACAGAGGCCATGTTCTCTGGCCACTGGCCTAGGGGTGAGATGGAGACATGATTGAAGGTGTGGTCCAAGCTGCTGAGACTACTGTAAAGAACTACTCTGGGTGGCCAATGATGCTGCTTGGTTGAACTCTACTGCTGACAGTGGAGGGCATCTTGGCAGACGAAGTCATTCTGGGGTTGGATCAGAAGCTTCAGTGATTTGTGAGGCAGACTGGAGTGGGCAGTGTCTGTGTCTCGCTGAGATTCCTTGGGGATAATTTCAAGGGGGGTGTGGCCCCACGAGCACTCCTTTCCTGAGATAGAGCCATTTGAAAGGAAGAACAGGTGCCTGCCCTCCCCATCCTCTGCCACCACTAAGCCAGTGTGACCTGGCATATTCTCAAAGGGAAAGATCATGTCCTGTGTGACTGTTTCTATGTGAGCTCATGTAGAAGAAGTCACCTGGGTGACCAGAGAGGCAAAGTAATGATTTCCTGGGAACAGGATCTCTGATAGACAAAGGCTCCCTAATTCTTCCACCTAGGTTGTTTGGTTTACTGAATACCCGTGGACACTCTTGCCCATATGGTAACTGGGACCTGCCCATCAAAGTAGGAAGGCATTATGACCTTAAGACCCTTGGCAGACAGTAGTCTTATATTTGGATGACCATACATTAAGTTCTTGTTGTTTTCCATGGTTTAGATTTCATCTACATCCAAAATGAGAGTCCTGGGGATGAGAGGTGGGCATGAAGCACAGAGGAAAGAGATTGCAGATTGGCTGTGGGGTGAAAGCAATAAGGGGCTTGGAAAACCAGGAACAAAATGAAGGTGTTTACTTCTCTCCAGGCCACTGGGAGCAAAGGCAGTGTGAACTCTAGCACCAAAAGCTGCACAGCCTGATCCTGATTTCTTCTTCCTTGTTCCTGTAAACTCTCTCTTTTGAAAATCCTTATACATATCTTTAATAATCTTGACAGGGGGCAGCAGGGCAGGCAGGTAAAGCGATCTTTTGCCATCTACAGTAGTTCTGACTGTGTTGGTCGCGACAGCTGAGATAGCATTTCTCTCACAAGCACAAGGTTGTAATCATCAGGGAAACAAACCTACAGGCAGATGATTTTACAGCTGGAAAGGGTTTCTGAGCAGGAACTGCCCACCTATGGCTCCGTGCTGGTGCTTGGAAATATTCAGAATTCGGAGTGACTTAGGGTTCAAGGTTTTAAATACATTCCCTAACCAATGATCTTGAAATTTCGGTTTCATTTTAATGTCACATGTCACTGTACGTTTCTAACGTGCACTGCACTGTATAACAAGAGGACAGCTTCATACAAGTGTGAAGTGCATACTAAGTATGCCCCCAACTTTTAGCCTTCCCTTTTCTTCCCCTCCTGAATAGTCCTTTTTGTTCCCCGGATCATTTCCCCTGCATTCATGCATTTTACACATACACACACACACACACACACACACACACACACACACACATACACACACACACGATGTTTTGAATCTTTTTTTTTTTGGTTTTTCGAGACAGGGTTTCTCTGTAGCTTTGGAGCCTGTCCTGGAACTAGCTCTTGTAGACCAGAATGGTCTCGAACTCACAGAGATCCGCCTGCCTCTGCCTCCCGAGTGCTGGGATTAAAGGCGTGCGCCACCGCCGCCCGGCTCGATGTTTTGAATCTATATAAAATCTAGGAACACAAATGAGAGACAACACACAATACTTGTCTGAGAATGGCTTTAATGTTCTTAGTATGGTCATCTCTACTTGCATCCATTTACCCACAAACAATGCAACCTCATTCTTCTTTTGACTGACAAATCCCTGACTGTCCCTTGTATTTCCATCTTTCTGATACAGGGGAGAATATCACATGCCGGGATCCTGTGATTGGTATTGGAGAGCCTGGGAAGGTCATTCAGAAGCTGTGCCAATTCTCAAAAGTTTCCAGAAGCCCTGGCCAGATCATCGGTGGGACCGTCACTTATAAATGTGTGGGCTCCCAGTGGAAGGAGGAGAAAAGAGGCTGCATTTCAGCCCCAATCAACACTTTGCTCCAGTTAGCCAAGGTGAGCAACCTGCAACCCTCGACTCCAAGCCATTGAGGAGGGCTACCTCTCTGGCCCAGCAGAATTCTCTGCACTTAGGAAAATTGGCCATGTGCCTCTCCAAAATGCACAGCCAAAATATGCTGTATTAGCTACTTTTCTAACTGCTGTACCATAAACATGACAAAGGCAAGTTAAGGAAGGAAATGTAGTTTTAGCTCACATCTGGAGGGTGAAGTCCATCATGGAAGGGAGCCTTGGATGCAGGAGCATGAGGAGGCTGGTCACATGGCATCCACAGTCAGGAGGCTGAGACAGAAGATGCTGGTACTCAGCTCACTTTCACCTTTTCATGCAGCCCAGGATGCAGACCCAGGGAATGGTAGCATCCACATTTACAATGGCCCTTCCCACTTTACCCCAGGCTAGAAACTCCCTCTTATATATGCCCAGAAGTTTGTTTCCATGGTTATTGTAAATCCCACCAAATTGACAATCAAGATTAACCATTCAAAAAAATGAAACCTAGAAGTGCTTTAAAAACCAGATACATTTTAATATGACGGCAACAAAGTGTGTGTTGTGCTCTAGGATCAGCTGGATGTCTGACCTCAACGGCTCAGCTCCTCATGTCCAAGATCTACAAGGGGTGGTGCATTATACATCCTTAGTGATCTCTCTCAAATAGCCCTGATAGCGAATTGCTATAATATTTTCATAAAGAGATGATATAAAAATAAGGTTCAATAACAAATAGTCTAATTAGGAGAATATTGAAAGTGAACTATACAATGACATTGGTGGAGATGTCCTAGTATAAGGTATTTAAAGTAAAAGAAATATCTGTGTGTTCACAGAAGAGAAACTCATCAAAGGCTTCTTATAGGAGACAGATTTTTTCCAATGCATTCTTTTTAAAGTATTAGAAATGTCGATAGTTAGAAAGCAGATGTATACAGATAGATGATATGATATAATCTGTCATCTTAGTCAAGATACTCCAAGAATAAAAGGAGACAACTCTTTTTTATTTTATAATAGTATTTTTATTATTAAAATACAATCACAGAATTATGCCCTATTTCCTTTCCTTCCTCCAATTCTTCCCAATGCCCCACGTTTCCCTTTTCTCTTTATATGTTTATGCATACACACATACATACACACAACCTTCTCAGTCCCTTCACTGTTGCTTGTATGTGTATGATTTTGGGGCTGACCACTTGATAGTGGATGACCATTTAGGAAACTCATCCCTTGGGTAGACTACTTCCTCTGCTCTCAGTGTCCCTTAGTTGCCTGTAGTTCTTTGTCCAGGGTTGGGAACTCCATGAGATTTTCCCTTTACATGTCAGCGTGTCTACTATTGTCCTTGTGCAGGTCTTGTTGTGGCAGCCATCTGACTGAGGTACCATGGGTGAAGCTCCTTTGTCCTTTCTAGGAGACACAGTCTCACAGCTGAGTTCCAAGTCCCCTGGCTCTTACAATCCTTCCATCTCGTCTTTTTCAGTGTTTCCTGAGCCTTAAGCACAGGAGTGGTGTTGTAGATGTATCTACTGGGCTGGATGCCCCGTGATCAGTCATTCTCTGTGTTTTGACCAGTTGTGGGCTTCCGTGATGGTTTCTGTCTATTTCAAAGAGAAGTTTTGTTGGTAAGGGTTAGAAACTACACTTATCTGCAGATATATGGATAAGAATTTAAAATGCATTTAGGAATTGTGTGGTTTAGTGAAGTCTATGGTCTATGGTTCTCCTCTAAGATCTATGACCTCACTAGCCCCAGGGTGTTGGCTAGGTTTCTAGCAGCAGGCATGATTTCCAATTTCCTTCCTGTTGAATGAGCCATCATTCCAATTAGACAGTGACTGGTTACTGTCAAGATGTGAGTGTCATTATTGCAACTATCTTGCCGTCTTGGTCTCTTCTGAGGGCCGTAGGCTTCACAGTCACATGCTGTAGTGAGGAGCTGCAGGCAGGCCTGCTTTTTGTCCTGCCCGGCTCCCAGCCACCTGGCTAGCTTATGCCCCGAAATAACAACACACAAACTGTATTCATTTAAACACTGCCTGGCCCATTAGTTTCAGTCTCTTACTCATATCTTGATTAACCCATATCTAATAATTTGTGTAGCACCACGAAGTGGTGCCTTACGGGGAAGATTCTAGCGTACATCCATCTTGGGCGGGAGCTTCATCACATCTCTCTCAGAGAGGAGAGGCATGGCATCTGACTGAGCCATCTACCTCACTTCCTTCTTCCTGTTTTGTCTACTCCACCCACCTAAGGGCCGGCCAAGGCAGTTTCTTTATTAACGAATGAGATCAACACAAATGAGAAGACTCTCCCACACCAACACGCTTCACTCCCTTGTACCTTGCATCGTATGTACTTTCTTTGTTTAAATTTCAGGACTATGAAAGTAAAAGAGGGCACTCTTAATAATTATATTGAGATAACAGATATAGAACAATGAAATAGGAAGCACAATCATATTCACACTTGGAAGTATCAGTAGTACAAGGGGAAAAGACTGGTAGATGTGTTTCCATGTGGACAATAACAAGTTTATTTTACTTTAACTCTGAAGCAATCACATATATCGTTCCTTTGTTTCTAGTTAGATTTAGGGTGGCATATGTTTAGCTCTTGGCTCTCTATTCATGAGATCTTAAGCTTTTTCCATCCTGAGAGGCATATACAGATAGTTTAAAAGGCGAAGGCTTTAATTTGTAGTATATAGTATTGATTATGGGCATTGAGAAAAAAAGAGAGAACACAACTTCCAGATCACCAGGATCAAAATATTTTCATTTGTTCTGGCATTTATTTTTTTTGCTTTTTTTAAACTAGGCTCTGATCAAGAGCCCCTCCCAGGACCAGAAGCTCCCTACGTACCTGAGGGACCTTTCTGTTAGTGCTGGGAAGGAGGAATGGGATATCCGCTCATCTCCAGGAAGCCTGGGAGCCGTCATCAGAATCCTTGATTTGCTCTCAACAATTCCAACCCAAGTGAATTCGGAAATGATGAGGGTAAGTGTACTTAAATCCTGTGGGAGTTTGGGGGTCTTGCTTTTCCACACCTCTGGACTTGTGTTCAAGAAGCATTCCTTCTTCCCATGCAGACACATTTTCAAGAACACCTATTTGGATAGGAGGCTAGCACCGCATGCTTTTAAGGCTGCGGCTTCTAGATCAGAGGTTTCTCAATGTCTTTAAAGAATCTCTGTTTTCATTTCTTCATTTACATAGAATGAATTCCTACTAGTTTTTAGGAAAACTGGGAATTAAAAGGGTTACAAAATATGTGCCCAGCTACAAAATATGTGCAAGGTGGGTATGATGGTGTCAGCTTGGCACCTAGGAGGCAGGGCATTTGGTAAACTTGTGAAAGATTGGCCAAGTGAAGGTCACCTTCAGAGAAGGTATATGAGGCTGTTTTCATTAAATAATTAATATAGGAAGTTTTATATTATTTGTGGGTGGCATCATTTCCTAAGCTGGGGATCCTGGGTTATATAGGAGTAGAAGATGTGAGCCGAGCCCTTGCATGCATGTGTTAATCCATTGCACTCTGCTCTTGACCATGGATATAGTGTGTCCAGTTCTCTTAAACTCCTGCCACTGCCACTTCTATGCCACACAAGGCTGTAATCTGAAATTGTGGGCCCCTATACTCCCATAGTTCATTTGATGCTCAAGGCTAGAATATGTCTTCTGAGACGTTCTTGTGCTGGGGACATGCCACCTACCAAAAAGCCTTCACAGGTTTATGATTTAAAAAAAAGTCAGCCAAGGGCCCTAGGGAGATGTTTGTACAGTATTTATCAAGCAAGCATGAGAGTCGGAGTTCAGTCTCTAGAACCCATGTTGAAAAGCTGGGCACAGGGCTTGACTCCCAGTGCTGGGGAAGCAACAGGAGGATCCTTGGAGTATACCAGCCATGTAACCACATTGAACCAGTGAGCTCCACATTCAGTGAGAAACCCTGTAACAGGCATGAAGGAGACCCAGTGTTAACCTCTGACCTCAGTGCCTTCATGTACACATACATATGTGCACCCATAGACACACATAAACATGCATACATATACAAAAATAAAAGAACAAAAAAATAAAGGAAGAGAGGGAGGGAGGAAAGGATAGAGAGAGGGAAGGAGGGAGGAAGGAAGGAAGGAAGGAAGAAAGAAAGGAAAGAAATCCTACCCAGCCAGCTAAATAGGTCTTAGTACTGAGGGGGGTGATTCTCACAGTCATTGTTACTAAACGCTCAGAAAAGTCCCACAGCCTTATGGTCCCTGCCTCTGCCATGTTCCGCTGTGAGAAAGGAGGGGACAGATGCACTTGTGGCACATCAGATTCTTTGCTCCCCACCCTTACTTATCTTCCCCAACCAGGACTCAGAGAAATGTTATTTTGTCTCTTATCTTAAAAAGTGGTTTGGTTCCCCTCACCCCTCCTTCCGTGTCACCTGCAGGATGTGCTTGCTACCATTAATGTCATCTTAGACAAGTCCACCTTGAAGTCCTGGGAGAGGTTACTGCAGCAGCAGAGCAACCAGAGCTCCCAGTTCCTGCATTCAGTGGAAAGGTTTACCAAAGCGCTACAGTTGGGAGACAACACCCCTCCGTTCCTCTTCCACCCTAACGTTCAGATGAAGAGCATGGTAGTAAGACGTGGACACCCTCAGATCTACCAGCAGAAGTTTGTCTTCACAGACTCTGACTTGTGGGGCGATGTCGCCATTGATGAGTGCCAGCTGGGAAACTTGCAACCCGACTCATCTATTGTCACTGTGGCCTTCCCAACCCTCAAAGCCATCCTTGCCAAGGATGGACAGGAAAAGGCATCTTCCAACAGCTTGGTGATGACTACTACTGTCAGCCACAGCATCATCAAGCCCTTTAGGATTTCCATGACTTTCAAGAACAACCATCGTTCAGGTGGCAAGCCGCAGTGTGTCTTCTGGAACTTCAGCCTCGCCAACTACACAGGGGGCTGGGACAGCAGTGGGTGTTCTATGGAGGATGATGGCAGGGACAATAGGGACTGGGTCTTCTGCAAGTGTAACCACCTGACGTCATTCTCCATCCTCATGTCCCCAGACTCCCCAGATCCAGGATCCCTCCTAAAAGTACTTCTGGATATCATTTCTTACATTGGGCTGGGGTTTTCCATCTTCAGCTTAGCGGCCTGTATAGTTGTAGAAGCCATGGTGTGGAAATCAGTGACCAAGAACCGAACTTCCTATATGCGCCACATCTGCATAGTCAACATCGCTTTTTGCCTTCTGATTGCTGACATCTGGTTCATTGTGGCTAGTGCGATCCACGACGGCCACTACCCACTCAACGAAACAGCCTGCGTGGCCGCCACCTTCTTCATTCACTTCTTCTACCTCAGCGTCTTCTTCTGGATGCTAACACTGGGCCTCATGCTCTTCTACCGTCTGATCTTCATTCTACATGATGCCAGCAAGTCCACCCAGAAAGCCATTGCCTTTTCCCTCGGCTACGGCTGCCCCCTCATCATCTCATCCATCACAGTGGGGGTCACGCAGCCACAGGAAGTCTACATGAGGAAGAATGCATGCTGGCTCAACTGGGAGGACACCAGAGCCCTCCTGGCGTTTGCCATCCCCGCACTGGTCATTGTGGTGGTGAACGTGAGCATCACAGTTGTGGTCATCACCAAGATCCTGAGGCCTTCTGTTGGAGACAAGCCTGGCAAGCAGGAGAAGAGCAGCCTGTTTCAGATCAGCAAGAGCATCGGGGTCCTCACGCCTCTCTTAGGGCTCACTTGGGGTTTCGGTCTCGCCACAGTGATCCAGGGGAGCAGTGCCGTGTTCCACATCATCTTCACCCTGCTCAATGCCTTCCAGGTAAGCCATATAGCCAAGCACCAACATCTCAGGAATGCCCTTTCCTCGTGGGATGAACTAATGATAGATACACAACGAGGGAGGAATGGGGAAGGGTTTGAACACACAGGAGACCGAAGTGTCAGGAAGCAGTAATTACAAGCACTCAGTGAGACTAAGGGACACAGTCCTCTGCCTCCATGGAACCTTGAACCTTTTATCACCTACGTTATAACTTGGTTCCAAATGTCCCCATAGTACAATTAGGAGGGGAGTCGTCGTTCTAAACTAGATGTTCCTGTTTACTCAAGATAATCTTGTCCTGGTCTTATCTCCTAAATAAGAACGGCACTGCCACTAAGTCAAGTCATGGCTCCATTTAGTCTCTGTACATATCAGCAAGCTGAGGCTTCCTGTGGGTCACTGTATCTCCCTGTCTAATAAAGACCTTGGTCCAAGGTTGATTCTCAAAAGTCAGTTGAAGGAAATAGATACTGGGTACCACATCGCCCTGTACATACCAATCTATTTTGTGCCGTTCAGGTGAAGACATTTCTTTGCTTTCCTGTGGTGTGTAGTCACTTACAGCGGGGCCAGTTTGTTGGATGGGCTGTAAGAGAAAGATGGACGCCATGAAGCATCTTGCTCCTGGGTGCTTGTGACCAAACCATATGAATCCCAACACTTACCAATCGTGTTGTGAGCTACAAGGTTCTTACCTAATGGTTTTCAAGTCACACTTCCGTGGAAAGAAATATCTCATCCCACGATGGTCTTCACAACCTAGAGGTGTGAGTGAGGAATAATGTAGTTAGAGAAGTGTATTAGCATAGCTCTATCCACGGTTGGAGGGAAATTAGGAATTGTTCCCCTAGCACCCATTATTTACGGCTCCCCACTGTGTCACTGCTGTCTCCCTTCATGTCCTCATGACCTGGACTCGTCACATCCACTCAGAAGGGGAAGAAGGTGGGGGCCGACTCAACACCTGCTTCTGAATGCTTTCTGTGGAACTGGGTGATGGTGTGCCATTAAAATCAGTCCTTAATCCTTCCCACAGGGGCTCTTCATCTTACTCTTCGGCTGCCTCTGGGATCAGAAGGTAAGAACAACGACAGCCGCATGTTTCTGGCAATGTCTAGCCTGCCCAAACGCAGCCTATCGAACTGACACTGGTTTCTTTTAAACCATGCAGGTGCAGGAAGCTTTGCTGAATAAGTTTTCATTGTCAAGATGGTCTTCTCAGCACTCAAAGGTAAGCCTGGTCCTGAAGAGGCTTCCTGGTTCATACATGAACTCCATTAGTGTGATACCAGGAAGGAGACTAGCCTTGGGATTGTGCTCAGCTGGGTGGAATATAAGCAACGCCTCTGCTTCCATGACTAATTTCAGCACAGGTCATTTCATGATTGCCGCTTCGTGCCTCAGTGTTCTGGTTCAGTGTGCCGCGCATGTCTCTTTAAGATGCAACTCCACAGCTCTTGATGGCAGATCACCTGACGGTGGCATCTCAGCCAGAGCAGTGGTGCATAACTGTAATCCCAGCACTCAGTAGGATCTCCATAAACTGGAGGCTAGCCTGGGCTACTGAGCAAGTAACTCCAGGGCAGCTAGGTGAGACCCAAAACCAACAGCAACATTATAGAGCTCTTTAGGGAAAAATTAAATTCTCAGTGAGAAGCTTCTGGGTAGAATTCAAGGAATTAGAAGATAACAATGTAGAAATAATAATGAAATTTTTATGGTTCATTCTTTTAGAGTGTAACTTTTCTCCTTCAATATGATTGGCTATCTTTTGTATGTCAAAATATACTAGAAAAACTAATAGTGAAAGTTAAAGTAAACAAAGTTCACAAACAGTAAGGCATGCATTTAAACAAGGATACAACTCAGCTTGTGATTCATGTGTAAAAAGAGCTAAACTGGTTCCTTAGCAAAAAAGACTAAAGTAGAGATGGGGGAGGGGGGGGGGGGGAGAGAGCAAGGGCGAGGGGAGAGAAGGAGGAATGCAAGAAAGGGGGAAGGGAGGGAAGAAGGAAGAAAGAAGGAGGAGTAGGTAAAGAAAAAGGGAGGGAAGGAGTGGGAAAGGAAGGAAGGAAAGGAGAGAAGGGGGAAGGGGAAGAAGGAGTGAGAATATAACTCATATATATCTGCAAACTATTTATTCAGTTCAGGGAGTACCCCTTGACCTAAGGAAGGGATAGGATTAGACACCCAGGAAAGTGACCACTAGAAGGCAGCAAGTCGACCCCCACCCCCAAGAGAGCCAATAGCTCTGGTCTCCAGGACTGTTTGATGACTGTCTTTTCCCTCTTTCTCCTAGTCAACATCCCTGGGTTCATCTACACCCGTGTTTTCTATGAGTTCTCCGATATCCAGAAGATTTAATAATCTTTTTGGTAAAACAGGTATGTAGTGATTACCAGGTTCTCCCAGGTGGACCAGATCACACTGACCCTGACCTAGCACCCCAACTTCCATGGATCTAAACAACCATGTTTAGGAGAGAGCTTGAATCAGGAATTTGTTTTATGTTCACAAGCGACCAGGAGCTTGCTAAAGAAGTGCAGCTACTCTCAATGGCAACTAATGTAAATTCGTGAAAGTTTTTAAAAACTTGAGAGTCCTCAGAGGTCTGTCTATCCAATATGAACAGTATCTGCAAGCTTCTAGGCTTGTCCAACACAGAATTCTTTTTATCATGTTAAGTAGACACACACTTTTCTGTGTCATGCAAAAAAATAAACATGGAAAATCAGACTGTAGGATTCAACTCAGCGTTGCTCCTCCCACTCACAGAGCGCACTGACTTTACACATTGACATTTACAAACCGGGTATACGTATGTGAGGCACCGTCCAAGCTGGATACTCTATTGGATAATCATAACGTCTGCCTGGGAAATAGGGAATAAACAGTGCTAATGACTTCAGAACTGCTCTCAGCTAATCAGAATGTAAATCCAGTCTCAGCCCCTGCCTCCCACAGCACAGTCCCATCATGCCCTGTCAAGACAGCCCATCACACCTCTGCCCCACGGACAGCCCGTCACACGTCTGCCCCACGGACAGTCCATCACACGTTCTGCCCCACGGACAGTCTATCAACCAACGTTGCCCACAGACAGTCCAGTCACAGTCTGCCCCACGGACAGTCCCATCACCCGCCTGCCCCACGGACAGCCCCTTCACATGTCTGCCCCACAGGATCGTCCCATTGCCCCACCCCCATGGAACAGTCCCGTTACACCGCCCCTCACAGCACATTCCTGTCACACTGACTCTCCTATAAGAAAATGGCCACCCAAATATGTGAGGCACCATCCAAGCTGGATACTCTATGTTTGCTTTTCATCTTTGCTCTTCTCCGTGTTGTGTTAGGGATCAGGTTCTCAGGTGTGCTAAGCGAGCACTCTACCGTTGTGTTAGGGATCAGGTTCTCAGGTGTGCTAAGCGAGCACTCTACTGTTGAGCCACCCCTCAGCCCCATGTCCATCTCTTCAGAACCACACAGACCTCACAGATGCCGCCGTAGACTGTGTCCACATCCAGACCCTGGCTGTCACACATCTGCACCAAACCATATCTGAATCTTGAGCGTTCTGAGAAGGGCCATGGAGACCAAGTCTCCGGATTATAGTGGAGAATTGGGGAACCACTCCAGAGACTAGAGACTAATGCCCCCTTTTCACTTGGTAGCACACTGATTGACCTCACATGAAAAGATTGAATCTTTGGAAATCTTAGAACTATTAGCCTTCATAAGCATTTAGACATTTCCAAGAAGTGAGCAGAAGTTAAGTAATCTACTGAATCTGAACTTCGCAAAATATCAGCCCCACTAGAATATACTCTTTATTTGTGAACCATCCAGACCTAAGGTGGGAATGGGGGGTTTGTCCCTGGGGTGTCAGGGCCTGAGATTCCCAGTCACTGCTGTTGGATACTCTTGCGTGGGCCATCAGTACAGCTCTACTCTGGAGAAGTTTTTTTTGGAGGGAGGGCTAATTACTGTAACTTTGATTTGTGTTGTCAGCAGCCCCAAAGGTCCCCCCGGGCAATGGTGGAAACCCCGTTAGCAGTGGCAATTCATCCTCCTGATGGTAGGGCAGTCACTCCGACGCTTCCCTTGCCCAGGGTATGTTCTGTATGCCCCTGCGCACAGTGCCTGCCATCTACCGCACAAGGCTGAGCAGTTCCACCAGCTGCCCTCCCGCTGTGCTGGTCCTTGGTACTTCTGTTGGTATCTCTCACTTTTTCCCACCCTGCCTCTTCCTCCCTTAGAGTTAGTCTTCTCTTTCCTCTTCTTCCATGTACGAACCCTCAGCTCAACGGTTAGCTCCTTCCTATGAACTTCCCCAAGTCGAGATAAACAAGGGGACCAGGAAGTTCCCCTCATGTAGAAGCCCCCAGGGCCACGCATGTGGGCGCTTAGGAAGAGGCTGCCCACGTTGAGGTCTGGCTGTTCTGTGTGGAAACCTGGCTGCTGGTGTGTTGTGGAGTAGTTAGTGCTTGGTGGCTGCCGTGCATGCTTGAGGAATCACTCTGTCGTTGGTGGTTCTCCGGCCCGCTGGCTGTTAGGGAGGAGGGCAGGCCTGAGCCATTCCAGGGCATGGCTGCTGGGCCAGAGGCTCATTCTGGTTTCCTCAGAAGATGTTTGCACCCACCAAAGTGCATGGAAGTTTGTCTTAGAGGCTGTGAAATGCTGCTTTGCCTTTTTGTTGCAGGAACATTATAACGTTTCCACCCCAGAAACAACAGTTCTTCTGTGGAAAATTCATCTAGTGCTTACTCACTGCTCAACTAGGACCAGACAAAGCCAAATCCACAGGGACCCGCTCAGAAACGGGGCGTGTGCCGAGAAAAAGGACCCCATCCAAATCTGTGGGTAACGTGTTCTCTCTGCAGACTTCTGCAGCAGATACTGAGAGATTTTTTTCAGTAAAGAAGACGCTTTTCTTCTGTAAGGACAGACCTAAAGCAATTGCCATGTTTATTTTTGTTCCCACCTTCATCTGTTGTGTAATGCCAACTATGTATAGTATTTAAAAGAAACCCCACAAGGCCCAACTTTTCTATATGTATTGTAAATAGAATTTTGAAGAGAGTTTTTCAGCCCACCCTAACCCACCCCACCCCACCCCGTTGGCTACCAAGATGAGTGTTGACTGGAGTTGTAAGTAAAAGCCAGTACTCAGGAGTTCAGTGGATTCGAGGAAGGAGAGAAGAAAGGTAGGAGGAAGGAAGGAAGGAAGGAAGGAAGGAAGGAAGGAAGGAAGGAAGGAAGGAAGGAAGGAAGGACGGAAGGATGCCGTTGAAAAACATTAGGGAGTACATTGTAGGTTTCTACATCAAGGTCTAATATGATCACACAGATGCCACAGCACTGAGAATGAAAATATCTGGCTCAAAAATGGACAATCAGATGAAGTTATGGTGGGCAAGCATAGCATATTTCTTGATATTTCCCTAGTTAAAAGGGTAAACTCCAGGGAAGAGGAGAGAAATAGGAAGGGCATCATGCCACGAGGATGCTTCTGGCTGGCTGGTATTATCTACAAGCAATGCACCCAAGGAGACACATGCTCACGACAAGGACATGCATATGAACCTTTGCAGGACAAGGCCTGAGCAAAGATTGGATGTACACACGTAGGAACTATGAACAGCAACATCGATCAGATTCAAGTAAGGATTCATCTCTCATGGTTTGTCAGGAAAGCACGTGTGTTAGTTTGTTTGACATTTCGAAGGCAACACATGTATATGTATATATATTATACCCAGTTATTGACAAATTTGTTGTATTGCACTGGACTCAGACTCCCGTATCTGTCTTACCTGTAACAGCTTTAACCAGGTACTTTCTGTGCATTCTAGAATAGACTTTAATGACTGTGTAGCATGTACGTTTCTATTATTGTGGTTGTGACATCATCATGGCTGTGGCGATGATGGCCCTTGATGTGCTTTGCTGTATCACTTGATGGCCCCTTGATGTGCTAGCTGTGTACTGTCCCTTGCCAGTCTTCTAAGTGCCCAGGCCAATACACATTCAGAGCTCCTCTGGTCTGTTCTGTGTTCATGACAGCCACTTGGACGGCTTCTGGAGGACGAGCGTACACGGCTCTTCTGTGCCCCCAGCCACACTTCACTTTGATAAGCAAATGGCAGACCCCCCCCCCCCAGGATTAGTTTGTGAATTCACGCCCGTGTGGTTTTTGTATGTGTGTCTCTCAAAAATACAGATATTTATTAAAACTGCATCCATGTTAGAGCACACCATGTTCAGTACCCCAGAGCAATCATACATGTTTATACATGTCCAGGGGAAACCACAGAGGAACAGTGGCAGTAAGAAACAGGGACTTGGTAAATTTCTCCTTGCTGTAGAAAGATGCTGTATCAAAAGGAACTTCAGGGAGATGCGGTTCGTTTTGGCTTCTACTTCAGAGCACAGTCTGTTGCACTGGGGAAAGCATGGTTGGGGAACATGAAGCCAGCCCACCACACTGCCTTGGCAGTCGGGAAATAAAGAACAGGAAGTGGGACAAGGTCTATGACCTCTCACAGCCCTCCCCCAGTGTGATACACTTCCTCTAGCCCGGCCCCACTCCTAAGGTTCTTCTAATCTTCCCAAACAGCACCCAACAATGAGGGGGGGAGGGGTGGGGCAAGGATTCAAATACGGAGCCTATAGAGGATATTTCACGTTCAACAACAAATATCAGGCTTCTCAGGGTGGGTGGGCAGTGTTGGGTTTTTAAGGAATGAGAGCCGCTGTGTGCCCCTTCAATAGAAAGACAGCAGAGAGAGTCTGAGCTCTAGCCATCATTTATTGACTTAGAATTCTGAAAGTTTTATTTTTAATAAACACTTTAAAAACTCTTCCTTTTAGCTCTAAGGTTGAATTTTACTTCTCTGTTCTTCACAGAGACAGAAATATGGGACAAAATTCCTTCCGTTGAGTTCTGTCTCTATACAAGTGCCACAGGTATCTGTTCCCACAGGCCTTTCCCAGCCCTAATGGATAATCATTAAAGTCCTTACAGGAAAGAAATGTTGATGTGCAAACACGGGTGAGTTCTCCAGGGAGTCTCCGAAGCAGGACAGAGTTCAATAGAGAGAAAACAGAGACGAGTCTGTACTATATAAGGCATCCTTTGGATTAGAATCGGTTGTTAGAGAAAGAACAGCTTGGATTCATTCAGCTCCTTGGAGTTCTGAGCAGGGCTACTGCACAGCACACAGCTCTGAGCAGGGCTACTGCACAGAATGGCATTGCAGCCTTGACGTAAGGGAGGCACAGCACCAGGAAAGGTGCAGAAGTCGGAGGAACGCTGAACTTTGGCCCTCTTCACTGGTGCCCCTTGGGAGCCATTGGCCTTGACCTTGTGAAGAAAACCTCCATAACAGCGTAATAGCAGGAACTTCCAGCTGAATTCCATAGGATGTGACTCTGGCCCTCTGCCCATGTTCATTCACAGGGACACGTTCCCCCGTTGCCAGCGCGCATGCTCAGACTCTAATGGACACACAAATTCATACACAGACCCCACACTCTGACATAGGCAGACACAGACACGCACACACACCTGCACACTCATATGGACACACATCAACACCCAAACACACAGGCACACCTGTACAGATATTTTTGTAAGAGCTGCCACACATCTCTGCCCCAACTGAATGGCTCATTATTCAGAATTCCCTAAGGAAGTTTGTTAGTGTGTAAACGCAAGATTCAGCAGGGGACTTTCATCTTTGGGCCGACATTTACACATTCATAGCAACCTGAGCGCACACATACACATTCACATCAACCTGAGCACACACATAGACATTCACACCAACCTGAGCACACACATAGAATTCACACCAACCTGAGCACACACACAATTCACACCAACCTGAGCACACACATAGACATTCACACCAACCTGAGCACACACATACACATTCACACCAACTTGAGCACACACATAGACATTCACACCAACCTGAGCACACCACAATACATATTCACTCCAACCTGAGCACACACAAAGGTCCCTCAGTCTCCTCAAGACACAGCACTGGATTCCAGAAGATGTGGCTGGAGATACGGCTCGATGGTTGGGAATGTGTACCTGCCCTCTTACAGAGGAATCTCAAGTTCGGCTCCCAGCACCCACGTTGGGCAGCTCCCCACCACCTGTAATTCCAGCTGGAGGGAGTCTGCTGCCCTCCTCTTGACTTTGGGGGGGGCACTTACAGTGCCTATCCTCCTCCCTGGCACACGTGTTTACACATAATTAAAGTTGCAAAAATAAATTCCAGAAGATGTATGTGACCAACGCCGAAGGTGCACTTGGTGGTTTTTCTGCTCACGGTCCCCCGCTGGCATTTCGAAGCAATACTACAAGTAAAGCGTAGTATGCAAAATTGCAAAAGATGGAAGCACGCAATACACGTTGTATTGCGTGAAAGCCAGAGCCTGCACCCAGTTCTGCAGCAGCAGCAGCACGAACTGTGGCAGAGGAGTTGTCAGTGACTTGGGCGCCACGTGAAGCCTGTTCACTTGCTAAGAGAGCGCCCCCTCCTTCCGCGTTCTCCGTGTCTTTTATTGTGTAATGTAATTCTTGTGCGCTCCAGCTTTCTTTCCAAAATGGGACTTTCCACTAAGGGCAGGTTTCTTGCAAAAAGATTTATGCTAATGTTTCAGGGGTTGTGGAACTGGAGGACCCAAAATCACACAATTAATACACAGCAATGTTGTGAGGGATTGCTATAGGTGTCACTCAGCATCTCTCAGGAAGAAACGAAGGAATGCCATGGGAAGCCAGAGCCTTTTGTAACTTGTGCGGGGCCCTCCTGAGAGGTCTGTGTCAGAAGGAAATGTACACGGAGATAAGAAAGAATACAGCAGTCAGTCAGCGTGGAGGGAGGGAGACACGGGGTGGGGGGGCTAATCCCAGGCGAGTGGAGCAGAAAGTCGCAGCCAGCTAGGATAGGAAGACAGAAGAAAATCACACGAGCTGTTTATGCAGGGAGAAAGTGTTTAATCTGTGGCTGGCATGTAGAGGTGCCTTGATAAGGGGCCCTTTCACCCCAAAGAGAGAGCCAGTGATCAGGGGCCAATAGAAACCAGGTTCCTTGAGCATCCACAAGGGAGGAGCCTAGAGCAGACATCCATTTCTTACTGATTTTTAAGGACAAGAGAAATAGCATTTCTGTCGCAATCAGATGCCATGGGTTTCTAGAATTATGACTCAGAGTTTAAAACCATGTCCTGCTAATACATCAGTGTATACCGATGGTGTCTTTCCTGGTAATAAAATAGCTAATGATTCACCGAGCTTTCTTTGTATAAGTTGTCCATTTGTCAGTCCTGCTGCTACTGCTGCTGCTGCTCTGCTGCTGCTGCTTCAGGTTTCCCATGCCAGCCAGAGCCCAATCCCACTCCCTCAGCACCCAGGGAGGTCTTCCATTTTCTGACACGGAGGATGCGGAGGCTCGCAGCTGAGCTCAGGCAGGCCGGCAGCTTTTGTCACAACCTTCCACACTCCCAGGAACGTTGTGATCGTTCAGCGCCATACTGGGAGTTCCAACAGCGTCCTTGAGGCAAAGCCGTCAGGACCCTAAGTATCTAGGGACACAAATCAGCTCACGTCTGTTCCAGCCTGCATGGTTCAGTGGGCTGAAGCTAGATCCCTCATGCCCTATAAATATCTTCTAGCACATTCTAGAACGAGCTGATGTTGGGAAGCCTCCCAGTCCCTGTGCCTCTGGAGTGGGCAAAGGCCACAACAGAGGGCAAGATGGGCCCAACGGCTGAAGTCCACTCTGATCAGACACCTGCTGTTTCTTTCCAAAGGCCATTTGCAGGCTTGTAGTGGCCATGAAGGGGCTCAGTGGTAGGCTTCTTTCTCCTCACGGTCAAAATCCTATTTATGGAACCAATGGCAAAGCTAAAATAAGAAGTGCCATAGTCCACCTCCTTCCAGACAGGCTGCTGAAAGGGATTTGAGGAAGCCAATGATTCTATTGACTCCTAATGTCCACCCTAGGTAAACTGAAGAAAGTAAGAATGTCCAAGACAGGACCCCCCCTTCACAAACAGGAAGGGCAGGAGCTGCGGAAACCGGTTCCCATCCCAGGGCTTTATTCTTTAACTCAGATCCAAGGGAGTGTGCTGGCAACCATTACAGAATAAACATAACCACCCCAGGAATCTAGCAGGGCTGCGGGGCTTATTCTCAGCATGAAAGCAACAGGAAACCGACTGGGCAAGGCCTGGGGAGATTACTGTCACAGCCCACTTCCGACAGCCCCGGGCAGCAGAGTCCACGTATGTCTTCATGCGTGGCCTCTTTGGGAGCGATTTTGATGAGTGTCACGTTCTGTCCCCATCCTGCCAATCAGCACCCGCCCCCTTTCCGCCCCCCCCCCCCCCCCCCGTAGTTGTGGAAAGAAGCGTTTGATTTTGATTAACTGAGGAAAATTGTTACATCCATTTGCTGTTTTTTCTGGAACCGTGAGTGTTTTCCCATTGCCCCGGGGAGCTGTTTCACAGCTGTCTGCATCAGCGTCCTCGTGGGCATCTCCAGCTGGGCTAATGAGGGACAGCTGGCCTCAATAGCGAGGTCTTCAGGACATGGCTTGCGTCTCCTGGAGCTTGATCGCCACCTGGTGGACAATAGCGGATGTGCACCTCCTCTGTGGTTCTCAAAGCCGCAGTGTGGAGACTGAAGGTCCCAGGTGGACAACCCACAGTGATGTAACCTTGGGTCTCTTTAACAGGGTAAAGTCCTAGGCTGCAGACGTGCAGAATGAAGGGAATCACTCTCTCTCCACCTTCTCCCACCGTGACACTATTGATCTTGGCAGGGACGGGTCAGGAAACACACAGAAGTGTGGACACAGACAGTTGAACTGCACTCGGGATTTGCAGGTGGGAGGACGCTTCTTATATATACAATGAGGACTGGCTCCCTTCTGCCTTTCATTTCCTCCATCACTAATGAAAGCTAATTTATGTAACCAATCAAAGCTACAGGCGATCCTGGAAGTGATGGCCCACTCTGCCTCATCCCCTTAACCTTGGGCAAGCAGGCGTGCTAGAATCCTAACAAATTTCGGGAAGATATTTAAGGAGGGAGAATGGAAGCCTTCCTTGTTTCATGAGAGCAAACTTTCTCCATGGGTGAGGCTGTAAAAAAATTGCTTTGGGGCCGGGCGGTGGTGGCGCACGCCTTTAATCCCAGCACTCGGGAGGCAGAGGCAGACGGATCTCTGTGAGTTCGAGGCCAGCCTGGTCTACAAGAGCTAGTTCCAGGACAGGCACCAAAGCCACAGAGAAACCCTGTCTCGAAAAACCAAAAAAAAAAAAAATTGCTTTGGATTCTCCATTTTCATGTTCTAACTCACCCATTGAACAGTTGTATTCAGCCCTAAAGAAGGATGTAATTTATGTCATTTGGGGGAAGTAGATGGGATTAGAGATGGTTGTTATGAAAGATAAGCTTGACCCAGGAAAAGACAAACATCTTCAAGCTTTAACACAAACACACACACACACACACACACACACACACACACACACAACACCCAAACATTTAAATTTAACAAGCATGTGCATGCGTAGACACACATGTAAATAAAATGGAGGCTGTTTGAGGAGAGGAAGGTGTTGTAATTTTTAAAAAGTTATGTGGGAGAGAAAGGTTCCACATGACAACTCATGTGGAGGGTTTTCTATTGGGGGAAAGTGAATGGGGAAAGTGGGGAGAGGAGACCACCTGTGGGGACAGGAGCTACGGAAGAAAAGTGTGGAGGCCCAAAAATCTGAGCCTGTTTCCACCTTGCCTATGGGTCAGAGAGTTTTAGCTCGTTCAAAGTTGTTAACAACAGTGTGGCTACACACCCGACCTAAGGTGTGCTTACTTGGTCTTTTTGGCATTAAGATGATCCACAAAGGTAGATCCACTCCACACAAACCAAAGGTCAGGATATTCAAGCATACTTCTGCTGCTTTTGAAATAGAGGGTTTGAGCTTGGGAGTGGCTGCCTTCAGGATACTTAGTCTAGGGTTGGTTCACTGCCTAAACAATGCTAATGACTTGATGTCTCAAAGTATTGAAGCAATAACTGTTCGATTTGTCCTTTGCGCCATGTTAAAGCGGTCTTTTGCCTTCTCTCCCCCTGTTGTTTTGGGGAATAAAAGTGTATGGGAAATTAAACCCAGGCAGATCTCAGTATTCAGTGGAGCTCCCTCCAGCACTAACCTGTGTTTCTGTTTTTATTATCTTCACTCACGTCTTCGTACTCTTTACTAATTTTTTAATGCACATGGCCCTACCCTGGTAAGTGATATTTTTTGTCAAAAACTGGTCTCCGACAGAAAAGGAAGAGAGGGAAGGGAGGGAGGGAAAGAGGGAGAGGGAATGTGCACAGGAAATGCGCTTGTGGCTGCAGCTGAGGACATAACCTGTCAGGACCCCAAGGGCAGATGCCTGAATATTAACAGAAGAGAGAAGCAGGGAGCAAGAAGTGGGGAGGAAGAAGAGGCCAACGGGGTGAATATGGCCAAAGTGCATGATAGCTTGTCTAAATGTCATTGTCGGGGCTAGACGGCGGCTCAGCAGGTAAGAGCATACTGCTCTTCCAAAGGACTCAAGTCCAGTTCCCAGGACTCATTTCAAGAAACTCCCAAGCACCCAGAACACCAGTTCCAAGGGACACAGCGCCCTCTTCTGGCCTCTGTGAGTACCTGTACCTATATGTACATACACATATATGCATACTTTTAAAAAATAAAAATCTTAAAATGTCATTATGAAACTTACCACTTTGTACAACGAATACAACATTAATTGTTTTAAATTAGCCCATTGAATCTTCTTAGCTGGGACGAATTTCCAGTTTTCAATCAACTGAATCCTCAGCTGTCCAGGGTTGTCTCTAGCCCAGCCAGCAGCTGGAGCCATATGGTAAGTTTCTCATCTGGCCCCTGAGCACACATTGCCAAAGCATGAGCCAAGAAGAGAAGAAGTAAACAGGGTCAGCTGTTGAGAAGGTAGGTACTTGGAGCAGAGGGGCAAACTGAATTGGCTTTATAATAGCTACCCAGTATCTGGAAGGGGGTGATATCACATGCCTTGAGATGTTGGCCACACACATAGATCTCACATCTTTCCTCTTATGGTGGACATTTCTTCACCAAATAGCAAAATCTCAATCAGAGGCAATGCTTAATATGCAAGTCCCTCTCAGAGAGGCACACAAGAGCCATAAATGGAATTGGTTGTTAAAACTACTACTATATTAAATGGTATTTATTGTTGTGGGGTGCCCTTCTGTATGCTGTGACTATGTCTTATTACCATTGGTTAATAGAGAAACTGATTTGGCCAATAACCAAGCAGAATATAGTTAGGCAGGAAAGCCAAGCAAAATACAGGGAGAAAGAAGACAGAGTAGAGAGAGATGCCAGCAGCTGCAGGAGAAGCAAGATGTGAGGTAACAAGCCACGAGCCTTGTGGTCAAACATAAACTAATAGAAATGGGTTAAATTAAGTTGTAAGAGCTAGTTAATAATAAGCCTGAGCCATCCACCAACCAGTTTGTATTTAATATTAAGGCTCGGGGTGATCATTTGGGAACTGGTGGGCGAGAGAGGGACCTCCAGTCACAACTTATTGATCCCCTACTATGTACCGTGCACCTGATTCTTTATGTCTGCAACCTGTTTGATCCTCTAGCAATCCAAAACTGACTATTGTTGCACCAGACCTGATGGCGTTGCTCAGGGGATTGAGGACATGTCTGTCTGGAGCTGAAGCACTATCGATACTTGAAGCTGCGTGGTTGCTCTGTGGGAACGTGGAAGGTGACACTGACAACAACGCAAATGGCAGAGGCCTGGTGTGTGACACGTCAAAGGGAAGCAAAGACCTCATTCACTTCAGGACCTGTGCCAGCTAGTCTTATCTCAGCTAGAGCCATCTTGGAAGATGGACTCTGAGTTGAGAAAATGCTTCTAGAAGATTTGGCTGAGCGCAAGCCTGAAGGGTATTGTCTTAATTGGTGGGAGGGCCCAGCCCATGGTGAGTGGTGCTGGCAGACAATAAGAAAGCAAGCTGAACAAATGAGGCAGAGAAAGCCAGCAAGCTGCACCCCTCCATGGACACTGTCCACTCCTGCCTCCAGATCCTGCCCCAACTTAGCTCAGCCATGGAGTGTGACCTGAGACTTACAAATGAAATTAATTTAACCCTCTCCTCCCCAAGTTGTTTCTGACCATGGTGTTTTATCACACCAATAGAAAGCCGAACTCAGGGCCATTTGTATGGTACATTTCAACATTAAAAAAAAAACTATGGTTTCTGGCCACCTGTGCCTGAACAGTAAGGTACCACTATCAAGGGACCAGGATTTCTGAAGTGAACCATTCCTTTACTGAAACATTTATGCTGGTCAGCTCGGGCTAAGAGACCAGCTGTTGTGAGAATGACATCACCATGGCAAACTCTTCTCAGAGCGTTTCCTTGGGGCCAGCACAGAGAGCTGTGGTCCAGAGGGAGCCAGGACATGTTATTTCATGCTGGCAATAAACTTGTTAATGTGTAAGCATTTCCCAGGTCGTACTGGTTTGGGTAGAATAAAAACTGCAAGGCTAAAGGTGTCATAGGAGCAGCCAGGACTTGGCACTGTGTGGCAGGGTTAGAGTCCCTTAAACGAGTTCAGGGGAAGCCAAGGGGTGAAGGTGCAACCTTATTCGCAATGGAAGCCCCAGGACTGAAGAGATCAGAAGAGGTTGAGTCTTGGCACCTTGTGGCACGGTTGTTGTATCTGAGTAGAGGAAAAGGGGCCACTGATAAAGGTGCAACCTCAGATGCAGGGAGGACATCAGCATATTGGAGGTGCCAAGCCCACGGGCTGATCACCCAGGACAGCAGCAGCTGCTAAGTGGAGCCCACCTGAGTCTATGAGACAAACTGTGGTTCAGAAGGCGGAGATGGAGAAATGGAGCTGCCCGTATCTGCCGGAACCCAGAAGATCATGAGTTCCAGATGTTGTGTATCAAACTAAAGGATTTAACTTATACTGCTGGATATTGGTTTTGCTTTGATTTTATTGTGCCCTGCTTTTTCCCTCTTGGAATAAGCATTAGTTTCTGGTTTTACAGGAGCCCACACAATTGAGAGACTTCAGATTTTCAAGGAGACATTAGATTCTATTTATGTGTGTATTTATTTCTTTAGGTTTTTGTTTTGTTTCTTCTTTTTTTCTTTTTTGGAAGGGGGTGTTTTCAAGATGGTGCTTCTCTGTGTAGTTCTGGCTGTATCACTGGCAGATGGTGCTTCTCTGTGTAGTTCTGGCTGCATTACTGGCAGATGGTGCTTCTCTGTGTAGTTCTGGCTGTAGTACTGGCAGATGGTGCTTCTCTGTGTAGTTCTGGCTGTAGTACTGGCAGATGGTGGCTTTCTCTGTGTAGTTCTGCTGCTGTAGTACTGGCAAGATGGTGCTTCTCTGTGTAGTTCTGGCTGTAGTACTGGCAGATGGTGCTTTCTCTGTGTAGTTCTGGCTGTAGTACTGGCAGATGGTGCTTCTCTGTGTAGTTCTGGCTGTAGTACTGGCAGATGGTGCTTCTCTGTGTAGTTCTGGCTGTAGTACTGGCAGATGGTGCTTCTCTGTGTAGTTCTGGCTGTAGTACTGGCAGATGGTGCTTCTCTGTGTAGTTCTGGCTGCATTACTGGCAGATGGTGCTTCTCTGTGTAGTTCTGGCTGTAGTACTGGCAGATGGTGCTTCTCTGTGTAGTTCTGGCTGTAGTACTGGCAGATGGTGCTTCTCTGTGTAGTTCTGGCTGCATTACTGGCAGATGGTGCTTCTCTGTGTAGTTCTGGCTGTAGTACTGGCAGATGGTGCTTCTCTGTGTAGTTCTGGCTGTAGTACTGGCAGATGGTGCTTCTCTGTGTAGTTCTGGCTGTAGTACTGGCAGATGGTGCTTCTCTGTGTAGTTTCTGGCTGCATTACTGGCAGATGGTGCTTCTCTGTGTAATTCTGGCTGTAGTACTGGCAGATGGTGCTTCTCTGTGTAGTTCTGGCTGTAGTACTGGCAGATGGTGCTTCTCTGTGTAGTTCTGGCTGCATACTGGCAGATGGTTGCTTCTCTGTGTAATTCTGGCTGTAGTACTGGCAGATGGTGCTTCTCTGTGTAGTTCTGGCTGTAGTACTGGCAGATGGTGCTTCTCTGTGTAGTTCTGGCTGTAGTACTGGCAGATGGTGCTTCTCTGTGTAGTTCTGGCTGTAGTACTGGCAGATGGTGCTTCTCTGTGTAGTTCTGGCTGTAGTACTGGCAGATGGTGCTTCCTCTGTGTAGTTCTGGCTGTAGTACTGGCAGATGGTGCTTCTCTGTGTAGTTTGGCTGTAGTACTGGCAGATGGTGCTTCTCTGTGTAGTTTCTGGCTGTAGTACTGGCAGATGGTGCTTCTCTGTGTAGTTATGGCTGTAGTACTGGCAGATGGTGCTTCTCTGTGTAGTTCTGGCTGTAGTACTGGCAGATGGTGCTTCTCTGTGTAGTTCTGGCTGTAGTACTGGCTCTATAGACCGGCTGGCCTCAAACTTTTGTGTCTGTCTCAGCCTCCTACGTGCTGGAATTAAAGGTGTATACCCACTGCTCCTGGCTGAGACATTAGATTTTTAAAAGAACTTAGACTCTTCTAAAGTGTTGAAGTAGGGGACTTTAAAAAAATGGCACCGTAAGATTTATATGAGCTCTTGTGATAAACCACAAGGGAAGGCCAGGGTTTTGTTATGATATGCCTGAGTGTCAGTTTTACAAGGTCTATTGTGCTGGTTAGTTTTTGTCATCATGCTATAAGCTGGGGTCACCTGGGAAAAGGGAACCCCAATTAAGAAAATGCTTCTTCTGGATTGGCCTCTTGGCAAGTCTATGGGGTTTTTCTGTATTAGTGATTGATGAGGGAACCTCTGTGGGCAGTGTCACCGCCCCCCTCCCCCATGGTCCTGGGAGGTATAAGAAAGGCAGCTGAACTTGAGTTTACCGGATGGGAGCCAGTAGCTGCATCCCTCCAAAGAGTCTGCTTCAGTTCCTGCCTCCAAAGTCCTGCCTCGGCCTCCTGAGGTGATGGATGGTGTGAGGACATAGAAACCAAATAAACCCTTTGTCCCCCGCGTGCCTTTGGTCTGGTCTTTATCATGGCAATAGAAAGTGAAACAAAATATAAGCAAATATCCTTCTCTTCATGTTCCAGATTTTAAAAACATAGCAAACACAGAGACATTAACAACTTGCCTGAATTCACACAGCCATGGACCTCTAGAGTAAGTATTAAATACAGTGTCTAGCTGGAGACATGGGAACTTCACTGTATTCCAACCTATTGTCATTGCTTTGCTAACAGAGAGAGAGAGAGAGAGAGAGAGAGAGAGAGACAGAGACAGAGACAGAGACAGACAGAGAAAGAGACAAAGACAGAGAGAAATAAAGAGAGAGAACTGTGAAAGATAGGAAAGGTAGAGGATTAAGTCTTATTTTTAATTATTTTTAAAGTTTGTATGTGTGTACATATGTGTTGCCTGCATGTATGTCTGTGTGCCACATGTATGATGCCTGGTGTCCGTAGAGGTGAGAAAAGGGCATGGATCCTCTGGAACTGGAGCTATAGGTAGTTGTTAGTGTGTTACATGTGGCTGGTAGCAATCAAACCTTTCCAGTGTTCTTAACTGCTGAGTCATCTTTGTAGCCCCAATAAATCTAACTCAAGCTTAATCTTACTTCATTATTTTCAGGCAGGGGCAGGTGACCAATGTTTGGGGCAAATTCAGCTTCCTTTGTCAGTCTGAAAGAATGACAAAGAATTGCACTTCAAATGGTAGTCCTGGGATTAGCCACCAAGTGGATGCCCCAGACACAGCATCTTGGTCTCCTGTTGCCATTTTACCCGCTAGCTGCCATTCAAGTACGACTGTGTGGCTCTGATGCTGACGATGGTTTCATTCTCAGCACAAATCTACGCAGCAGAGGGTTGTTGACCGTCACAGAGGAGGAAAATGCGGTTTCCCAGAAACGAAGAGTGAACTTTGGAGGCAGCACTAAAACCCAGAGTGTGGAGGACTGAGACGCTGCTCTAACAGACTTGGCAACCCCGTGCTTCTCCTTGGAACATGAAGCGGTGGGTATCTGGATCATCGGATTCTGGCTTCACTTGCAGGAGTAGACAGGGGCATGGCTGACGCAGGTGTTTCAGTGGAAGCTGGTCAGCACGCTGCAGGGAAGTCAGTCTGTGACGTGTACCTTGCATGGCCCACTTACCTTGGTAGCTTGGGAAAAGGGACCCTCGTGACTCCGTTTCCACAAAACAAAAGGAGATGACGAAGGCGCAATCCCTACTAATTGCTGAAGGATTCCTATAGAGCTAGGAGATTAGAACATGACTGAATAAAGTCAGCCATTGTCACTTTGAGTCATTCCCTGGGGACATTCTGAGGTTTAGATAGAACCTCCATTCAGAGAAATAAATATACAGCCTCTCCACTTTCATATTTAATCTATGGTTCGGAGTTTTTGAGAATCCCAGGGACTGGGAAGATGGCTCAGTCAGGAAGGCGCTTCTCAAGCCAGCATGAGCACCTGAGATAAAGACAGAGTAAAGAAGACAGCAAACATGGACCTTCAGCTTCCATGCACACACACACACACACATACACACACGATCGTGCACCCAGGCAGACATCACATACAAGAAAGAATTTCAAAGATACACAATTCTTTTTTTCTTTTAAAAATACCTTTATTGAGAATGTTGTATAATGTACTTTGATGATATTTGGGGGAGATTTTGACGCATGCCCAACTTCTCCCTATAACTCCTCCCAGATCCACCTCTACCCTCCGACAACTTCGTGTCTTTTTGGTTTCTGTTTGTTTGCTTTGCTAGCACCCGTGGCCTCCAGTGTGTATGCCCATATACTTGTGGGTGTGTGCTCATCCCTCTGAAGTGTGGTTGACCTAAAATAAAACGGCATGCCCTCCCCCTATGGGGGCTCATGAGCCCCTTTTCTACTGCCAAGTCCATGATATCTTGAATCAAAACTTTACTAAGGCTTGGAGTTTTCAGTCTAGCCTGTGAGTTCAAGCCAGAATGGGAGACAAATTCAATGAACAAGTTGAGGAGTCTGGTAAACGTCCATCTTGAGCTCAGGCCAGCTTCGGAGCCCTGACACACAGATTCCATTCCTGTCTTTATTGATCCTCTGCCACATGTGTGAATCAAGGCTCTCGCTGGCAAGTAACAACACACCCACAAACAAAAATTTAGATAAGCAAATTCTCCTCTCTCTCTCTCTCTCTCTCTCCTCTCTCTCTCTCTCTCTCTCTCTCTCTCTCTCACTGGAGATAAAGGTTCAAAATGCAGTTAGTTCTAGGGCTTGGGCACCTTTCTGGGTTCTCAGGCTTTCTTTGGTGACTCGGCCACTCTGTCACAGCTAAACTTGGGAGAGAAATCTCTGAGGCAAATGCAGATGCAGTTCAGGGCACTGTGGACTTGGCTTAGCCTCGTCTGCATGCTGGCCCCACAGATACCATTGTGCCTGGTAGAACTGTATTTTCTGTCAGTAATAAAGACTGAAAGGGGAGCTGAAATGGTTGTATTTCACACAAGAAGTTCATAAATAAGCTGCCCAACATAAACGTCCTGGCTCCCCGTCATTCTCAGCAATTCAGAGACTTCCTCTTTCTTTGCTTCTCCTCCCCTCTCCCCAACCCCAGTCAGCTCACCTCTGCCCCCAGGGCAGCGTCCCCTCTGGCCATCAGCTGTTACTACCCTCTAGGATAAAGGAAGAAAGCAAGAAGGATGTGTGAGCCAGGACATCTATACTGTTCTGCCAGGCAAGCTGGGACACTCACTCCTCCTCCAATGAGGAAATAGGGAATAGAAACAGCTCTGGGAGACCTGAGTAGATGGCTTGGGTTCAGGGTCTCTATTCCTAAGAACTCTGCTGGTGGCCATTTACCTATGACTAAAAACCTGCCTCTGCTTCCAGCTTTCTTCACTCTATAGACTGCTTTGTTTACTGTTGGTTTGCTTTTGTTTTTTGTTTGTTTGTTTGTTTGTTTGTTTTGAGACAGGGGCATACACATTTATGCTGGCTTCAAACTCACTCTGTAGCTTACGTCTCTGAAGCCCTGGCCCTCAGGTTGTCTCTCTCCTAAGCCCTGAGAGTCTCTCAGGCACTGCCACATCTGACTAGATTCTCCTTTTCTTCATTCTCTTGCGGAGAGAAATCTTAACGCTTTCCATGTAGCTGGTGAGTCAAACGTGGGTCCAGTTGTCCTAAATCTGTCTAGGTCCTGAGGAAAACTGTGACCCAAACGAGTCTAGGTCTCATCCACTCTGGATCCAGACTTGCCCCGGGATCACTGAGGAAAGGTGAGAAAGGACAGTGACTGTCTCTAGACTTCAAGTTCACTTTGAGCTCCCTCTCCTACAAGCACATACATGTGCCTCTCATGCTCACGTGTGTGTGTGCATTTACACACTCGCGTATAGCCGCCCATCCCTGTCAATCTCTCACATCAGTAATCCATGCACATACATATGCAAGCATGTACGCTGTCGGGCTGTCTTCTGCTGGTAAATCTGTTCTGTCGCTTGTCTTCCCATTTTTTCTTTTCTCTGTGCATCCGTATATTTTAGAGGTCAGCCCCCCGGCTTTCATACTCACTGTGTCTCACCCGTGCTTTCTAGTCAGACAAATAGTTCTCACTCTAGAAACAAACATGATACATCTGTTTATAAAAACTTAATTTTTTTTTGTGTCGTGTGGTGAGTATGTGTAAGTGCTTGTATGTACCCTCTGAGGCAAGCATGGTGATTGACACCCTGTAATCCAAGCACTTGAGAAGCGGATGCGGGGATCACCCACGAGTTTGAGGCTATCCTGGGGCTACAATAGCAAGCACTCTATTCGAAGAAAGAAAAGAAAAGAGGTGATGAGGAAGAGGGAAAGAAAATAATCTTAAAACACGAAATAACTCAAGTATGGGAAGGTCATTACATGCATAAGGAATACTGGACGTGCCCTTTGCACTGAATTGCCAGAGCAGAGTAGCCAACGTAACTAGGACCCTATTTGGTAGTTGTCTCCCTCACTCAGAAGAGGACTCCATTGGCTGGTCAAGCCAGAGCACTGGTTCTGAACCACGGATGGATTTTTCTGACGACGACACATCCTTGAGATAGTGAGGTTGAGTAGCAGAACGGAACTGGTGACTAATTAAACCCAAGAACAGCTTGAGTGATTTCTTATAATAAACACACACACAGCCAACTGACTGATTGGTCCAAGCCTACATCAAGAATGCTGGATTGCTGACCACCTCCTAGTCACTAGTACAACAGTATCTCTTTTGTTATTGTTTTGTTTGTTTGTTTGCTTGAAGACAGAGTTTCTCTGGGTAACCCTGGCTGTCCTGGAACTTGCTCTGGAGACCAGGCTGGCCTTGAACTCACAGAACCCCCTGTGTCTTCTGCTGGAATTAAAGGTGTGCACCATCACTGCCCTAAAGTATTTCTTAAGGTATGTGGAGGAGGCCAGCAGCAGCAGCATCACCCGGTATCCTGTTAGAAATACAAATCACCAGGCTGCTGAAGACCTACCAAACCAGAAACTCTGCAGAGGGGCTATGCCGTGTGTGTCAACTGCTCCTGCTGGGCATGCTCCCAGGCAGGCTTCTATGTCTCCAGCCAGAGAGTGCCTGTCCTTGGAGGTCCTTTTGTGGCTCCATGCAAGCTAGTCCCTTGCAAGGGACCCTTTTTCCCCCTCACATGTGTTTCTACTGCATGCTAACTCCATGGAGATGCAATGACATGCCTACGAAGTCTGGTCATCTAATCCTGGGCCATTCAGGTTGCTGGGACTTTTCTGTCATCAGGAGCCAGCTCTTTGCTGGCTGGGGAGGGGAATCGAAGCTTTCCTTTTCATTTGGTCCCTCTTGGAACTTTCCTGTTGCACTCCATCTTACCAGCTCGAGGCTACAGAAAGTCAAGGAGCTAAAAACTTGTCTTTACAGTTGTACCTGACGCCTTTGGTCTGTTAACATAATACAATAATAACATAGCACAGTTATGCACGAATACCATAGAAAATACACTGTTCATCATCCTCATCATTATATAGGGTCTCATGTAGCCCTGGTTGGAACTCGTACTTGAGGACGACCTTGATCATCCTGCCTCCTCTTCCTGAATGATGGATTACAGATAAGTTCTACTAAGTTGTCCACGGCGGGGGAGCAACCCTGGGCTTCATGCTTGCTAGGCAAACATCCTACAAGCTCAGAAACAAATCCAATAAAAAATAAACTCTGTAATTTTAGAATCTGAATAAGAGAGGTTTGGGGCATTTACACATACACATGCACACGCACACATACACACACAAAATGGAGACATAGGGTGCACATGCTCCATCTTTATAGGATTTATTAAGCCTTTTAAAAACCAGAGCAGAAGTACAGGTCATGGAAACCCGGCTGACCAGAGGGATCTTTGAAGGCATTTCACAGGATACAAAAGGAGCAATAAGACTACGTTATGTGGTGAAAGCTATTTGCTTTAAAGCACCTGCATTTAGATTTATGATCTATTTAATCTATGATCTATGCTATATTTAAATCTAAATATATCTCTTTATGATCTGGACTAGAAATAGAAACAAAAGATTACAGTGCCACAGCTACTCACTCGCTTGTTGGTTCATTCATTTCATACTCACTGAGCCCCCACAGTACACCCAAGTATGTTTATAGCACCAGGGCCAGTGTGTTAGCCAATGACGACATGCCTCTACCTGACTAGAGCTTGTAGTCGAAGGGGAGAGAGTCAAGTTAGCAAAAGATTTATAACGAAATGTGACGGCTGCTGTCTCAGGACGTAAGGATTTACCAGGAATTCATAGAAGGCTAACACAGCTGCACAGAGACGAAAGAGTAAGAGCCGCACGCGAGGCCAGCGGCTTTGGTGTTGGGACCCCTTTCACAGATGCTTGATACAAAAAGATCCCAAAGTACACTGACCGCAGGAAGGAAGTCTGGGTGGAGGAGACACCTCTGCATTCTGGTGGACGTCAGCAACAGGGATAGGCTCACTGTGTCAGCTTTTGGTACGTGTTGGTAAAGGTGAAAAAGGTCACGAAGATCAAGCCAGTGATGCCACCAATGACCAGGCCCAGCACGCTACCATGTACTTGCATGGCCTGGCAGCGCTCGCCCGTGTAGAAAAAGGCATGTCCAGAGACGCACCTGTGGAACAGGACACAGAGAGTGGGAACTACCTGGATGGCAGGTGCGTACGACACACCAGCAACAGAAATAACAGTACCAAACAGCCACAGACCACTGCCCGCCTATCCACGGGCTTTATAGGTATCAATTCATTTAGCCACACCGTGGCTTTTTGCGGTAGGGGTTATAATCAAGCCCTTCTCATTGTCGTTATTTAAGCTGAGGAAGGATAAATAACTCTGAGTCACATGGTTGGTGTTTACCACCTGAAACCGAAGAACAGATCCTATGCCAGTTAAGGTTGTTGACACATAGTAGGGGCCTAACAGCTAAACTTGGGGACTGTTTTCTTTTGAAAATGGTAACATAGCAATCATCGGGGGAAGGGCTCCCCAGCTTCCACAGTGACCACTCAGCCTTTGTTCCAAGAAGCTCAGCTGCAGGTTGGGGTGCTCATGAGGTTGGGGTGCTCATGAGCTAGGGGTCCTTTTATTAGCGAGGGAGTTGTTTTATTTTCTTAGATCTTGGGTGAGTGTTGAGACAGGGTGCCATTATGACACCCCAGACTAGCCTGGAAATCATCATGCAGCTTCTGCTGGCTTCGAACCCATGATCCCCCTGCACCAGCCTCTCAAGTGCCAGGAAAACAAAAATAAACCACCACATCTGCCCCCCCTTTTTAAAAATTTTAAAGAATTCATCTCTAGCTTGAAAATTTGCTTCTTACAAATAAATAACAGCAATCAGACACAGCTTTCTTCTGACCTATAGCACCAGTTTGAGTGACTTTTAGCAAGCGTATCCCACAAAGGGCCAGCTTCAGGACTGTGGAAAACAATACTTTGGAGTGTGCATGGCAACTCTCAGCCTCGCTTCTGGGACAAGTGAGGCTAGCAGGGGGACCTACGGAGATGTGGCATCTGAGGACCTCAGGCAGAGGTACAGGCCTGTGTCTTTGATCTGCAGGTGGTGCCATATCTGGGGAGAGTGAACATTTGTTGATGTGTCCTCAGTGTCCCTAGGAGCACTGAACATCCATGATAAGAATAATGTACTCTGGACCTCTGGTAATTAAAGCATAAGTTCAATCTAATCATTAAAAGACATCTAGAGTCAATACAGCTAAGGAAAATGTTGCACGGTGCTGGTGTCACTCTTCAAAGATGTCAAAGTGATGGAAGAAAAGGCTTGCGCCGAGTTGACAGAGACTAAGGAGACATGGAGCTAAATGTATTGTGGCGTTTGGGAACAGAAAGGGGACATTCAGCTGTTGGAAGCTGAATGAAATCTGCTGTCTGGTCCATAGAGTTGTGTTGGTGTAGTGTCTGGCCTTTGCTGATTGCCAACGTGACAGAAAGCCATTCTAAGGACACAGGGAAATCTGCAGTATTTGTACCACGTATCTACAAGCCTGAGATCATTTCCAAGTCAAAACTTGAAAGGAAAGAACGGAAGTGGAAGCGTGCCCGTTGGGGATAGCATGCAGCGTGGCCCCTTCATCTGCTTCCATCCTGCCAGCTGTAGGTGATGGTTCTCTCACTCCACACATCCATTTATGACATATTCTTTATGTTTTTATGCAAATATTAGAAAAATAACCCTCCTACAGAGAAGATTGCACAGACAGGCAAGGCCCAGCTCCAGCACTGATTATTTGGATAATTTGGGACAAATTACCCTTTGTACATTCATCTCCCTGATAGACTAGACAAAGGTAAGAAGAACCATGTCTCAGGGGCAGAAAAGATAACTCAGAGCGTGTCATACAATGCTAAGGAGGACATATGATATCACAGGCAGAAATATGATAATCACACGTTCCCTTTACACTTACTGGAAACATAACAGAACAGAACTGATAGATTCTAAAAACTATTACTGCTACTACTGATAGGTAACTAATAAGACATCTGCTCTCCATGAAGATTTCAGTTTGATCTTGATTCTCTGTAGAGGTCACAGAGCAGAAAGCCTTTAGGCTAAAGACTTAAGTTGTTTGTGAGTCCTAGTGCCATAGTCAAGGCAAGCGGCATCTTGTATAATGTAGTCACTGCCATGTTCTTTTATGTGGTGTGTGTGTCTGTCTGTCTGTCTATTTGTGAACACACGTGTGTGGTGTACTCACGTGAATGTTGCCAGAGAAAGACACTGGTTATCTTCTTCAGTCTCTCTTTGCCTTCTTTTTTGAGACAGGGTCTCTCACTGAACCGGAAGCTGGCTGATTTAGCTAGGATGTCAGACCAGTGAGCTCCCATATATTCTCCTGTTCCCCCACTTCCCAGCACTGAGGTCCTCAGAGGCCACATCCTAGTAGGTACCCTGCTAGCCTCACTTGTCCCAGAAGACATAACAGAGCCATTGTGCTCTGGTTTTGTGGGGTGCTAGAGACCCAAACTCAAGTCCTCAGGTTGCGCGGCAAACACTACCGACACATCTCAGCCCCGCCATTGTGAGTTTTTGAACAGCAAGTTTAACTCGGATATGCCCCCTCATCCTCCTCCTGCCACCCTTGTCCTTAGAGCCTACCTGCAGCTGGCCATGCCTTTTACGTTCACGCAGATGCCATCATTCTGGCAAGGGTTTGGGTCACAGGGGTCTCTGAAGTACTGCGGCCAGTTGTGATCCTCCATGGGGCCAGTATTCTTCACTGAGCGCTTCTGTCGGCTGGGTTGTCCCTGGTCCAGGCTGCTTGGCAGGGCTTTCTCCAACATGGCTCTTCCAGAGCTTTCTCTCAAGACAGGAGGCTCCTGACCTTGGAGCAGGAGGCCTCGGGAGACCACACTTTCAGCTGGAACTGGAACTTCAGTCTGACTCAGGTGGGTGAGATCTTCAGGAAGCAGGGCACGGCAGAGAGAGGATTCAAGATTAACAACTAACTGTGATGGACATCTACTCTGGAAGTTCCCTGAGCCTCCTCTGTCTCCCACAAAGCCAGATGTTACACAGAAAAATGACTTATCTCACGCTGCCAGCTGTTTTATTGTAAAACTATTCCGCCTCACATTTGCTGACTGAGTTTCCCAAAGGAAGCATAGATTCAGGCTAACCTGAAGTCGGCGTACTGATAAACTAGCACAAAGACAACGCTTAAGAAAGACGGAATTTCGGTTTCCTTCAGGTACAGTTGAATATTACAGTTTTTAATACAAAGAAATGAGAGGTGTTTGAAAGCTAGATATACTTGCCCTGGGTTGCTAGTCATATAACAGACAGATGCGTCACTGTGTCATGTGGTATACTCTGCGTCACTGTGTCTAATCTTTATGTGTCAATCAAACATTATACAAAAATAGGAATCTTTGACCAAAGAAGTAAAATGTGGCTATTATAACACAGCCTCTTTTTTTAAACAAACAAACCTTATCCAACAACAACAACAAAAAGTATTCCCACCTGCCTGACTTGCTTTAAAACCAAGGTGAAAAAAAATGAAAATAAAATAAAATAAAATAAAAATGAAAATAAACAAATAAATAAATAAAATAAAATAAAAAAACCAAGGTGAATCAGTAGGCCACGCAGAGCCAAGAACTATTGACCCAGGAAGCTTAACAAAGTACCTTCAAAGTCTATGAAGATGATGAGGGTGTCGTCCTTGAGGAAGTGTCTCCTCCTCAGCAGCTCGTGGGAGATGGCCTGGCCCCAGCCCCAGTCAAGGCTTCTAAAACATTTACAGTTCTCATCATAGACTCCTACCTTGGATGGCCTGTCCCAGATGACAGAGCCATTTATAGCTGTAGAGTGGTAAAGGGCATACAGTTTCGTTAGCTTTTATACTAATTTCGTCTTAATGAACATGAAGGGCTTTGTTAAAACACAGATGCACACCCCCACACACACACACACAAATCAAGGGTTTTTTTTTCTATTTACCCTAGGATTATAATTCAGAATCAAGAGGTGAGAAGGCCAGAGGACCACAGCCCTGCTTGTTTGTCTTCTACCAAGTAGCTTCCTTAATAACGGGCACAAGGAGACCACTGCTAATTCTTCGCTAAGGCTTATGACTCTTTTGGGGAAAAAAAAGCAACACATTCTTTGTTGATGTTAGTTTATCTCATGGACATACCAATGCCAGTCAGTCTCAGACTTAACACATCAATACTATAGAAAGCCTTATGACGCCTGACTTTCTGGTGGACAACATCTGCCTTCTCAGTTAGATTGAGTTCAGTTTGGCGGGGGCCATTTGAGTTCCTGGAGCCTGAGTCTCCATCGCTGGGTATGTTACAGAATAAATTTTTGCATAGATGACTACTAGGAACTTTAGGATAAAAAGAAGACAATGGCATTGAAAAACCATAATAGGATTGTAGAGGTGACTCAGTCTACCATCAAGTGGAGAAACTGAGTCTGACCCCAAGAACCCACACTAAAACAACAGCGACAACAAACCCCCTAAGCACAGTGGCATTTGCTTGCAACCCCAGCACTGGGGCAATGGTGGCAGGCAGATCCCTGGGGTCTCTGCCTCGCCGCTATAGCCTACTTTACTGGTTCTAGACCTACACCCGCTGTCAAAAGAATGGGGGGGGGGAGGCTGGGGAGATGGCTCGGCAGTTAGGAATGCAGTTACTGCTCTTGCAGAGGACTCAAGTTCACTTCCAACACCTTCATCAGGCATCTGTCTCATAACCTCTTGGAACTCTCCTCAGGGATCTGATGCCTCCACCCTCTGCTAGCGTCGGGGCTTAAATTTATACATACATCTACACACACATACACACACATAAGAAGAAGAAGAAATGTTCTGAAAAGGGTGAATGGTGCCTGAAGAGAAACACTCAAGACTGTCCTCTGTCCTCCACATATACACTGTGATCACACACCACAAACACACACACACACGCACACACGCACAACAACAACAGCCTGAAACTCCACACTCTCACAGTCACCACTAGTTCACAAGGGGAAACTGAGGGATGCTGTTTCTTTAAACATGGATCCTGCCATTCCCCACTGAGGGGCCGTTCTTCCTTTGCCTCAAAGTACCTACCTGCAGATGTTTGGGACCTGGAGGTAGTGAAACATCAAACTTAAGGACATCCTGTTCCTGAACATCAGGGTCCTGGTCCAGTATGGTCATATGGCCTGTCTGTTTTCCACTGGCCACTCCAGAATTGCATCGTTCTCCCCACTGTACAAGTGGAAAGAGAGTCCCAGATAGCCAGGATTACTGGTGAGTCTACCATTGGGGTACAGGGTCACCCCTATACCGTAGCCTTCGGAACTGTAGAACCTAGGGCTCAAGAGCGTCTCCCCTTTCACCGTGTTCTCAAGGAGCTGGGAGATGTTCCGTATCGTCCAAACTCCAGTGGGGCAGGGGGTTTCTGTCAGAGTGACGTCATCCAGGAAGATACCCCCAGTTGAGTTCTTAGGGTCACCTTTGGTGCCCTGGAAAAGGTAGCGAAACTTCTTTTCTTCGGTGAGTGTCACGTGAGCAATTTTCCAGGCGTGGTCAGGATCTCCTGGGGACAAAGGTTTATGACAGCCAATGTCAACAACTAATAAGCCTGGCATACCACTTCCCTCATTCTTTCTTCGTAGCAGCTCCTACCACGGGCATCCTACCATAGGCACATTAAGCAACTTTGCCAAGACACACCGTGATAGTTAAAGGCAGCATCCACAGCGGTGGGCTTCACCGCAGCAACTTCACAGGCATGTCCTTGTGCTCGCTCTGATTTCCCCCGCTTCCCCACTGCTCTCCCTGACACCAGGCTTTATTTTACAACTGATATTCAGATCTTAATCGGTTTTGCTTTTTCACTGTTTTGAAAGACACAGGTTTCCCCCTGGGCCAACTTGCTGTTAGCACAGCACTCTGCCCGCGCATTCATCTGAATCACATAAAATTGACATTTTAGGAGTCAAAAATCAAATAATGGGTCGATTTCATATGGCTCAGCCTGTGACATGTTGCTAAAATCTCCTTGTCTAGACTTCCTCACGTATGTGGAAACACCCGTATTGGAGGTGACCTGGGGAATCCAGGGTGACCAGAAGCCAGTGACTCGGGCTAAGAGCAGACAGGATCTACTTGCTCTTTTGCTGAGGCTGAACTAGAAATGGGAAGTTTGAATAAAGAGCTGAAGTAAGAGGCAAAAGGGACCAATCTAGAATATGAGGTCATGGGCTGAACAACCAGAGTATGACACAGAGACGTGGTAGAGACAGCGTGACTCAGAATGTCAAACACAGGCAAAGAAAGTCAGTCGGAAATGAAGCAGAGAGGAGACCCTGGGAATGGCCTCTTTTCTCTACTGCATCTTCTAGCCATTGCTAAGCTCTTTCCTGAACCAACAGCATCCATATCCTTCTTTGTTCTTGGGTCCCTCTAAGAATGACCATGGAGACACTCCTGTGTGGAGCTGGCTACATGCTCAGACACACTGAGAAGGCAGAGAAGGTACATGCACCACACCAGTAATATGGGAATCTATGTAGCTGTCATCTCTTGCATTAGAGCACATGGACAGGAAATGCAATGGGTGACTGAAAGCCTAAAATGGGGACATAGATGTGAACTAAGTACACCGCAGATTACAGATGGTGGGAATTCTGGCAAGAGAACGGAAGCTCCCTTCTTGCTACTGAGTAACTGCTTCGATTTTATTTCTTGTCTTAAATACAGGTTGTGAGAAGGAGGCCGAAGTGTGGGGCAGGGTAGTGGCAGACGAGGGACTGCACCATGTGACCAGGGACTTTGAAATGAAATCCCTAGGATTTTATCTAAGCGACAGGGTTCCCTCATCCAGCCACGATTATTTCAGACAATTGTTTGAGATGATTGTTTGAGATGAACTTCATCGTGGTAGTTCAGCTTGTCATCCATTCAAGGTCTTGGCCTCACTATAAAAATAAGCTCTATATGTGTAGGAGTGTGTGTGTGTGTGTGTGTGTGTGTGTGTGTGTGTGTGCGTGTGTGTGGTCATACATTTGTATGTAAACATTTATAGTTAAGCTTATATATAAAAGTCTTGCAGACTCCTATCTTACATATTGATAAGATATTGATAGACACACTTTTTATGTAAATATCTGGGTTAAAATAAGCATTTCTTCAAAGTTACAAGACGGTTGTAACTAACTTGTGCCAAATACCCTATAAACGCCAAGTCATATTCAATTAGAAAATTTCGTGGACAGACCAACCTAAGAATGGGCTGATTCCAAAATCCATTTGTACCTTATTTTTAGGGAATTTACAAAAATGCCCTATGGGAAGTCATATCAGGTTAAGGAACTAAATTCCACTTGGAGTGGTTTTAAAATTCCAGGATAACATCTTCAGAATGAGCTGAACATGATTATCAACCAGTCCACCAATATCATTGTATTTACCACACATTTTCATTTTAAATATTCTTTACTTTTAAAAGGCATCTTTAAAATGCTATATGGGTCCGGCTGATCTCATTGTATAATGCTTTTTATGTGCTAGTTCTTTGCATTAAAGTTTTATTTATTAAAATAAAAGTAAAAGGCATATGGCCAACATCTTTCCACCATAGTAGCTTTGATTAATTACAGCCAGGCACAGCAAACCATGACTCTCCCCTGATGCCAAAAAAAGGAGAAAACTCCATGACTACAGAGTTCTCAGCCAGCTGATGATGGAGTGGGTAGAGGTGATTGGACACCCACTCTTCCCAAAGACATCTCAGGAAGTTTTCTCCCTTTAATGAAAGTAGTCTGTTTAATAAAATGGAAACGATATTTACTTTCTAGGGTTTATTTTGAGGACTTCTTTGTTGGGTGGGGAAAGGGAAAATTTGTATCCCTTGCTTGTTCTGAAAGACTCACAACAACAATAATAACTAGTAATATTTAGCTTTAAGGAGCTAGGTCTGGTGACCCTCACATCCCACTGCCTACCTTGGTAGCCAAAGGTTTTTATTTTGACTTCCAGAAACACACTCAGCATGGGAATGGCCACAGTGGAGGAGTTGGTCAATTCAATGACTTATGTTCCTATCACTATTATAAATGCTGAAGTAACTGGAACCTACTTGGGAATTCTTACAAAGGAGACTTCAAGATGATGTCATTTCCTTCCCTGAAAGAGGACCAAAACCAGTTATGGCCAATTGTTTAGCATTTCTTCGCTTTTGTGTCTCCACCTCTGAATCATCTACTTTCTTGGGTTTGTCTACTCGTATGGCCTCTTCTAAGAGTATCTGTAAGCCTCATCTAAGCCCTTAATGTTCAAGTGCTTAAAACACTCTGGTAAACAAGCCAGAGATTGTGGTGAACTTTCAGAAAAGTCTGAGAGAGATGGAGGAAGGTGAGGAGGAAGTAGAAGAAGGATGGATGGAGAAGGAGAGGGCAAGAGAAGGGTGGAAAGGATGACAGGAGAGAGACCCAGGACAGAGAGGACCATGGCCCCAGGTTTTCATCTGCCAGTGCTTCAGGCAGGCTCTAGATACCTTGAAAGGTCTGTATCTTCACCAGCTTGCGCACATTGCCCGTGTTGTCATCCCTTCTCACCCAGATGCTGAGTTTGTCTGCGGAGCTTCCTGTCATCTTATAAAAAAACTGCAGGCACTGCTGCTTCCTCTTGGGGTAAAGGATCCGCGACTCCAGAAGGGCTACCTCATCTGTCACCCCTGAGCTGGTATTGAAGTACATGAAGTAACCAGCACCTGTGGAGAGAGCAAACATCCCATCTCTGCCTTCTGTGACTTCTGTGATACAGAACCCTGTACCCAGACAAAGAGGAGTAGGAAACCATCACTGTTATCCAGGCACCCAAAGCTAGAACATCTCTGAGGAACAGAAATAGAAACATCCTCTCTCAATAGGCATAGTTACTAGCTAGCCAACACCAATGTTCTGCACATCTCTCTATTGTATTTATATTGATTTACTTTGGGGGAGAGTCTCTACATTGGTAAGGCTGGTTTTGAACTCATGATCTTCCTTGCTTAGCCTCTAGAATGCTGAAATTTCAGAGTAATAATGTAGAGACTTCTTACAAAATATGTAAGTATCTCATATAGGCATTTTAATGTTAGCTACATACAGTAATATTAATACTTTGAGTCAAAATGACTTTTACCTGTTTCCTTTTAGCCTTTTACGAGGCTACTGTAAGCTGTGCATTATATATGTGGTTACCATGTACATTTGTGGGTACTGACCCGGAAACACTGTCCCCATTAGAAAGTCAAGTTATTAACGAGGCATGCTCTTAACAGTTTTGACATGGTAAACATACAGATTTTTTTATTTTTATTTAAAATATTTCTAAATATATTCCTTGGCTGGAGAGAACAGGAGGAGAAGGAGGTAGGGGAAATGTCAGTCGGGGTGTAAAATGAAAAAAAAAATTAATAAATACAGAGAAGTGAGATAAAATTCAATGTGCTCATGCAACTATATAGAGAGATACATAGTACAACTATCAAATAAAAGTAATTATCATATATTCACTTTCAATAATTATTTTTTCCTTGTGGTAAGAACATCGAAACTCATTCAACTACTTTGAGATGTACAATATATTATTGTTAATTATAAAAATGCATTCCTTGGCAATTTCATACATGCATACAATGCATTTTGATAATATGTACCCTCTATGATCCTATACCTACTCCCGGGAAACTCCTTCCCAACACATTCTCCTCCTATCTAAGTCACTTATTTTCTGTCACCTACTGAGCCTAAGTAAGGTCGCCTGCACGCAGGGGTGTGGAGTTTCTACAATGTTCTCTTGCATCTCCACAGCCTGGATACTTTTTATTGAGTTCATGATTAAGATACGAGAACTAATCTTTGTCCTTGTTCAGATTTTCAGGTCTGATAATGAGCTCAGTAACCTAAAGACACCGTTCACCACCTCAGGGTGATGACTTTTGACCATCACCAACCTTTGCACTGTCCCACCAAGGTGTGGTCCACCTGTCCAGGCCGACTGCTGTCCTCGTGGACCCAGTCATCGTCATCTCTGGTCCCCTGGATCATTCCACAGATGTTTGTCTTCTCAAAGGCACAGTGGTCCAGCAGGGTATGAGTTGCGGCTATATATGATATTTTTGACACGTGGTTAGAAATGTAAGTATCTCATTCCAAATAGTTAATGCCTTAAGCCAATAAAGCACCACTGTTTAAACAAAACAAAACCACAGGACTTTCATTTTCCTGAAGTTTTCCCAAATGGAGCGCTTACTGCCATCGGTTCACTCTTAGAATGGAGACACAGAACCATGTAGCTCAGAAAATCAGAATAAAGACCTGCAATCATTCTCGCTAGACAGGCCAACACGAAGTCAAGACCAAGGATGAGGCAGCTAGCTCAATGGGCTTTAGTCACTAGGCCCCTGTATATCTTTAGAAAGCACACTTAGAAAATGCCCCCATCTCAAAGCTTTAGAGTACTTTAAGGGTAACCCTAGGAGAGAGTTTTGCAGGGCACAACACACTTTCAAACCTATTGCCTATCTTGACTTTTACATAATTGTTTGCCCTTTGAAAGGAAGTCAGAGGAACTAGACAATAACAGCTCCTTATATTTGCCCAAGACCTTATACACCGTGCATACAACACAAGCATTCTATGAGATATCTTTTTCTAAAGAGAGATTGCTTAAGGTTATGCAGAGCATTCAAGAAAAGTAACAGAGGCTGAGGGCCTTAAAGTCGCTTTAGCCAGTCCTCAGGCCCAGAGGTACTCACTGCAATTGTACATTCGATTCAGCCTTTCTAAGTCAATGGCACTGAAATCCAGGCGCTGTCCAATGATGCCGTTAAACTCGGGGATCTTGGTGGTGATGGTCGGGATGCTTTCATTCTTGTTAAATGAAAACGGTGCATAGTGCATTACGGACTCATAATCATAGGGCGTGTTGAGGTCTGTGATGGTGTTGTCATCGTAAGTGTTGAAGTTGTGTTCATAGTCTGTTGGAGAGAGAACACTCAGGTACCACTCAGCCATGTTATCCTCTCCAAACATTCCTCTTTGTCTAGATACTCAGATATCTCAAGAAGGGAAACATTACATCTTTAGTTAACATACATATGAATGTATACATATATGTATCTTACAGTTAGAATATATAAAAGAATAAACATTGTTGATTATTAGTATTAATCCATTGACTCCATAATACAGTGTTTTGAAAAACAGTGTGAATAGATTGTTAGGACAACAATAAAATAGCCATTTTCTAATATGTACATATTTACATATTAATTTTTATGCATTACAAATACTTCACATAATATTTGAGAGTGTTGTATATATATGTTTCTTTTAGAATAGCAAGTACAAGGCAAGAATTATAAATAAAAAGAAGGAAATTTTTGAATTAAGGAAAATATTCAGGATTATACTTAAGATATATTTTCCTAATAACAAAGTATACCCATCACCAGGTCTGTCCATCTTTCTACCAGACCAGTTTTGAGTGTGTGTGTGTGCGTGTGTGTGCGTGCGTGTGTGCGTGTGTGCGTGTGTGTGTGTGTGTGTGTGTGTGTGCTAGGAAAAAGAAATTCAAGGATCTAGGGAAAAGGTGAACAGTTCACAATGTCCATTGGTCTAGGAAGAACACATATAAGGAAAAACAATATAGGAATAAAAAATTAGCTTCCTATCAATTATTGAGGTTGGGTTAGTAAGAAGGAGATCAGATAGGTTTCCACAATAAGAGCTGAACTATACAGCTGAATCAATGTCCTGTCATTGACCAATTATTTTATGTGTCAGCTTCTCAGATAGGAAGGGTTGGGAAATGTTTAATATCCTCCTTGAAGAGAGAAAAATTATACACTCACAATGCATTTGGTCATGATTGTTCACATTATAAAAGCAACTACATGTCTCTTGGGATTATAGCTTGCCAGACTCTGCTAGACCTCAGAAGTTGAATATTTTCCCTTGCAAAAAAGATGAAACGCTCATTCTGATTCAGAGAAGAGGAGCAGAAACTGCCCCATAGTCAGCACTGTGGCCTCAGGTTAAACTCGAGGCTACGGGGACTGCACTGAGGTACAATAAAATGCACAAGTGACTCTGGGAACTCAGATTGGCTTTGTTGCTCATTGGGTTTGCTGTCCTAGAGAGCAGTTATCCAGTGATTGAAGATGTGATTTAAATATACGGAATTTTATGCGACGAAACAGAGATAGGATGTAGGTGTGTGCTGAGCCACTTGACTCAGCCACCACTGAGCAAATCTGCGGACTACACCGGCCAGCATGAGTTGCTCATTGAACATGGTTTGCTTTAAAACTGTCTTTAAAAGTCATTGAGTTTTATCTTTCTCAAGATTTACAAACAGGCATTTTTTTATTGCTAATGAATTTTTCAGTGAATCCAACTATATGTGTAGGAAGGTAAGAAATTCAGACCTATAGGCAAATATAGGTGAAGTCCAAGAGAGCCCTAAAGCTCATAGTCAGTGATGTAGTACTTTTGCCTACAAGTCCATGCCCCCTTTCCCCTACACATCCAGTTACGGGACAATCTACCCTGAGAACCAAACATATAAAGTCTCATCTGAAGTTTCATCTTTGGGGAAATAGAATCCCAAGGAACCCACTGCGAAGACAACAACTTAACCTCAGTGCTTAGGTTTTTTAGCAAGATTTGCTGTGTGTGTGTGTGTGTGTGTGTGTGTGTGCGCGCGCGCATGTGAGCATAGGTATTGCATGCTGGTGACACATAAGTCTTTTACACTTAAAGCTTTCCTGTTATTTCTCCATTATTCCACATTCATGAAATTATTAGACTATGATAGGTTGGAGGGACCCAGGCTGAGGAAGCGCACAGGGGAGTCTGATACATGAGGGAACTATCCATCCTCTTGTAAGGACCACTGACCATTTTACCCCAAATGAGCTGTGCTTATATAAGTCTTTCTTAGGATTCCAATTCAATATTAAAGCTTAGCCAGCTCTCATGAGCCTGAAAAGTCAAATTATTGCCTACACAGTCATATATGAACCTATGCATAAAGTGGAATATAAATAAAAATTCCTGAGCAAGGAAATTATTTGCTCGAAACATTATGTGTGCTAAGAGTGAAGTCACTTCTAGCATAGTGAAGTTTCACTATTTATTTATGATCTGAAAGAATGCTTTTCCACATCCTGAGCTAACTCCCATATTCAAAACATGCATGCATACATATACATATATACACACAGGCAATACACTTACCACACACTTATTACACATACACACATATATATGTACATATGCATGCATACATACACATTAAAATGCATATACACAATGCACATATAAAAATATACATATATGTACATGCATTTATATACACATCGACAGACATGCACTCATACACACATACATACATAAGCATATACATTGTCTTAGCTGGGTTTCTACTGATGTGATAAAACATTATGACCAAAAGAGGAATGAGTTCGCCTCAGCTTACACTTCCACATCACAATCCTGTCATAGGAAGTCACGAAAGGAATCCAGAGGCAGGAACTGCAGCAGAACCCATGGAGGAGGGGTGCTTACTGGCTTGCTCTCCAAGGCTTGCTCAGCCTGATTTTTACTATCTGCACAGGTGTGGCACTAACAATAGGCTTAGCCCAGTCAATTGTCACAATCAAGGAAATGAAGGAAATGCCCTACAGACTGGCCTATAGACCAGTCCTATTGAGGCATATTCTCAACTAAAATTCTTTCTTCCCAGGTAACCCTAGGTTGTATGAAGTTGACATTAAAAACTAGCCAACACTCACACACACACACACACACACACACAGAGATACACACATATATATACACATATACATTCATAAAATGCATACACATGCAAATATACACATACATACATGAACACACAGATATATGCACACATACACGAAACCCTCTAGAGTGTATTCTCTGGTCATCATCATAATGTCACCTCAGCCTTTGGAAGCTGCCATGCAGAAAACAGCCCTATAGCCTCTGAAATTTAATTCCTTTTCTCCATTAGAACAAGAAAACAGACTTACCCCTACAGCGAGTCACCCCGTCCTCCCATTCAGAGACCAGTTGTGACCAAACCAGCACAGTCCGAGGAGAGCTCCTCATGCAGCTACTTCCACACAGCCCTTCTTTCCACAGGAAAGGCCGGAGCTCCTGTGCCCACAGAGTCAACCTGGGTCTCCCACAGATGGTCTCAGAAAGCCCGAAAGACAACAGCAGCCTCTTGGCTGTGCTGGGTCATACATACCTGGAAGAATCTCATCCCAGTGGATGGTCACATAATCATCCCGGTCAGTCCTTGACTGCTCATGGTAAAATCCCAGAGCGTGCAGGATCTCATGTTCAATGATGGCCTTATAGTCACAGCCTGAGCCGATAGAAAGGTTCTGTCCCACATGTTGATCACCAACCATAGACCAGCACCTTTAATGAGGGAGGAGAGGAAGATGTTTTCATAGAGATATAATTTACACATTTACATATAAGTTATATATTTCAAATGGTTACAATTTATAAGATTGCAGGACAAAACGAAGAAAGTTAGGTTTGATTATTTTTTTTGTTGGGCGCTGGAGCGATTACTTAGTCGAGCACCTGTTATGCAAGAATGAGGACCAGAGCTCAAATTCCCAGTGTTTGTTAAAAAGCCAGGAGAGGGAGAGCATCCTATAATCCCTGAATTGGGAAGGCAGAGACAGAATCCCAGAGCGACCTGGCCAGCCATATTCTAGACTGTTTAAACCCTGGGCTACAGACTCCTTCAAAATGCTCTCTTCTGTTGTTTGGAAATGTCCAACACATACTTTGAGCCCTAGTTAGTTTACATCCTTCAGAGCATCAAAGCTTCCTTCTCTGAACCAGCCACAACTTTGTACCTAAGGACCAGTTTCTCAGCCTAGGAATACATGTAGGAAGCATGGCCCCTCATCCCTAAAACTGCACAGGTTGCTTGGATCAACTAAAAACAAAACGCACACCTTTAATCCCAGCACTCGGGAGGCAGAGGCAGGTGGATCTCTGAGTTCGAGGCCAGCCTGGTCTACAAGAGCTAGATCCAGGACAGGCTCTAGAAACTACAGGGAAACCCTGTCTCGAAAAACCAAAAAAAAAAAAAAAAAAAAAAAAAAAAAAAAAAAAGAGGAGCTTTCAAGAACAGAAAGTAAAACATTTCTCTGTACCGACGGCTCAATGACAAGAAAAGAATTTAGTGTGGGATGTTCTTAGCATGCAACCTCTGTGTTTTCTTATGCCAATTTAAAGTGATAATCCATCTTAGCCGGGCGGTGGTGGCGCACGCCTTTAATCCCAGCACTCGGGAGGCAGAGGCAGGCGGATCTCTGTGAGTTCGAGGCCAGCCTGGTCTACAAGAGCTAGTTCCAGGACAGGCTCTAAAAAAACTATAGAGAAACCCTGTCTCGAAAAACCAAAAAAAAAAAAAAAAAGTGATAATCCATCTTAAAAGCCTCTGTTTCCTCCAGGCAAACTACGGCCATAACAAGGTATCAAGGAGAGAAAATTGGTATTCTCCTTCCCCTTCGTGAAACCATAGGGCACTCCAAAGAACACCATTGCTTTTAGATTCAAATACTGTCATTTGTTGATGGTTGTGGCTGATTTAAATTCTCCTCTAGGGATTTTCCAAATCCCCTACAAGGAGCCGAGGCAAATTTCATGATTGTGAAGAACATCTTTGATAAAGCTGGCTAACAAGTACAGAAGTTCACAGCTCTGGATGGAGTCTGACCACTTGGGGAAGACTGCCTACCTCATACTGAAGGATCCTGGGCAAAGAGAACCCGAAACTTCCCTACGAGACTAGCAGACTAAGAAACTCTTGGCAGATTCCTGGAACCCCTCCCTCATGGAATGCCCCTGCCTTCTGTTGGGTGGTTGATCATGAAACGCACCCTTCAGGCTTCCATGTTTGTCCCCAGCTGTTTCAGAAGCCGTGAAAACTTTAGGACAGTGACTTTCAACCACTGGGTTGTGAGCCCTCAGGGGTGGGGGTCAATGACCCTTTCTCAGGGGTCGCATACTAAGGATCTTGTATATCAGATATTTATATTACAATTCCTAATGGCAGGAAAGTTATACGACGTAGCAACAATATAATTTTATGGTTTGGGGGTCACCACAACACAAGGAACTGCGTTAAAGGGTCACAGCATTAAAAGGCTGAGTCTTACTGCAGAAGTGCTTCCCATGGGATTTCATAGCCCAGCTCCACTTCCTGTCTGCTTTCCATTGCCTGACTCAGGATGCAATGTCCCCCACCTTACCCTCCTGTCACCATGCCTTCCTCACCGCTATAAACCATCATTCCCCCCTCATGGTACAAACCAGAATAAACCCTTCCTCCTTTTAGGAACTTGCTGGCAGTACTAAGTCACCAGCCCACCGGCTACGTTCCTTCTGAAAGAACCCCAAAGAACCCCAGGAACCCCAAATGTTCTCTCTAGGGAACCCTATCAGACTCCCTAAGTTTATCATGGAATGTCACTCACCCTCTTTTTCCCAGAATATTTTGTTGTTGTTGTCTTTTTTTATAAATTCAGTTTCTGTTCTTGCTAGCAAACCTAGAATTTTCCACAAATAACCCCCGTTAGGGTTTGCCCTGTGAAACCCGGACTGACATGAAGGGTTTTGCTGGTCGATTTCAGCGTTACAGGGATCGTAAGTCACTTGGCAATGATCACACTGTCTTACCTACCTATTCTCCTCCCTGAGAGTGTTAGCACTGGGTACCTTTGCATGCTAATTCAAATGCCACTTGCACAAGAATGAATGTTGAGGCAACAGAGATGGCTCAGAAGCTAAGAAAACAGTGAAAGATCTGATTTTGCTGATTCTTATCATTTCTTTCAGCTTTCCCACCAGATGTGTGACAGTTTACAAACTGAAGGACACATGCTTTTCCCACTTTCTAATATTTCATACTAACCCAGAAAATTTCTGGAAGATGATGTATGAGCTCTCGCCTTCATAGGGCTTGAAGTCCACACAGGACTTCAGGCGGAACATCTCAAAGGCATTGAGGATGGCTCCTTTGGCATTCAGATCTGTAAAACATTGACAGGCATTATTCAGATTGGATGACACACATAGTTGTTTATAGAAAATTGTGCCACAGATATGAAATACACAGAGGTTCCATGTAGATTTTTTTCTTTTGGGCAATAACCTAATTCCTTGGAAACTGAATTTGGAGTTAGTTGCATACATGATGCGGGCTCATAATTTTTGTTGATCAACGCAAATGCAACCACAGGGCAGTAGCTCATGCAGGTGAACCTAAACCACAGAACAACATCTTCCTTTTTCTTCTTCTTTTCTTTCTTTCATCCACTGCTTTTCCTGAGAAGAGTCACGTGGCAGAACAGGAAACGGATACGGCTTTCAAGTCACTCTGACTTTTGTATGTGTGGGTGAAGTACCTTGGAGAGAAGCCACAGAAAAGAGGGATCCTTTCCCCACACTATAATAGCATCCTCCCAGGCTGGGGATGCAGCTCAGCTGGGAGAGTGCTTAGCATGCATAGGGCCTTGAGTTCATCCTCAGCACCAAGAAAACAAGTAAACAAGACACGCTAATGCCTCTAATCTCAGCACTTGGGAAGAGGAGGCAGAAGGATTAAGAGTTCAAAGGCCACCTGAGCTAAATAAGGTACATTGGTTTTTGTTTTGTTTTGTTTTGTTTGTTTTTTGTTTGTTTGTTTTCTTCAAAAAAATCCCCCTTAGATAGAGGAGAGCACAGTTTAAAGGTTCTTGAAGAGAAAACAAAGCACATGGGGTGAAGTAGAAGACCAACCAGCCAGCACCATGTACAGTACAGTTCTACCCATGGCAAGGATAGGCAGAAAAGGAATGAACTCCCAGAGAACTGAGATTATATTTCACTTCATCTACTCTCTTTTTCTTTACCATCAGCTCACTGGAAGGAGAGATCTCAGTTAAAAATTAATCCAAGTCATAGAGAATGAAATCCTTGTGTTTGCACATTTCATTTTATGACATTAACTTAAAATAAAACATAATCCTTGGCATTTTGACAAATGATTATACCATAGTTTTCATTTCCTAAAGTACCATGTTGGAGAGTCCACAGTGTGCACCATAAGGCCATAGCGGCAACATTAAGGGAAACGTCCTTATCTGGGCAGGGTGGCTCATGTGTATTATGTCAGCAGTTGTGAGAATTGATTAAGTTCAAGGCCAACCTCAGCACCAGAGTGAGATTCTGTCAGAGTGAGAGAGAGAGAGAGAGAGAGAGAGAGAGAGAAGGAGAAAGGGGTGGAGGAATGAGTCCTTAGTGTCCTTGTTGAAAATAGTTGACTGTAAAATTCATGGGATCATTTCTGGACACTGAATTATTTTCCTTTGCACCAAAACGTGCATTGGAGACTAGACAGTCTCTCAATAAATGATGCTGGAGAAGCTGGATATCCATGTTGCTGCCAGAAGACAACACAGGGGAATCAATTCAACACACCTATATAGAGAGTGGTATACTTTGGCTGAGAACCCCAAAGCAAGGTCATCAAAAGCAAAACTATATGTGATGTTATGTCAAACTAAGAAACTTCCACACCACCAAGGAATCAAGTCAACAGAGCAAAGAATCAACCTAAAAACTGTCAAACTATTTCTCTGACACAGCATTACTATCTAGAATATATTTTTGAAAAGCAGTAATGTCAGATTAAATGTCCTGTGCATTATGATGTGGGTACAAGTCCACAATGGCCAGGAAGTGGGATGTGGGTTTGAATGAGAATGGTTCCCATAGGCACATCATTCGAATGCTTGTTTCTCAGTTAGTGGTTCTACTTAGATTAGAATTGGGATTAGGATAAGAAGAAAATACCAACAAGCCCGATGTCTTTGCAGTTAGTTTCTGATGCTTAGAAGGAGCACAGAAGGATATTGAGGAAATAATGACCGAAGAGTTCTCATATTTGATTGTTTATACATTACCTTACACATCTAGGAAGTCTGAATCACAAGATGAATTCAAAGAACTTTTTCTGACCTTGAACTTGGGATTGTCATGCCTTCATCTACCAAGTTCTGAGTTTATGAGTATAACCCCACTATGCTGCTTTGTGGGTTCTGAGGACTCAGTCCAGTGCTTCATAAAGGCTAGGCAAGCTGTTCCCAGCTAAGCTAGGTTTTCAGTGCTCAGAGGAATCTTATGCGTGTTAAAAAAAAAAAAAAACAACTCGGTCTTAAACTTCACTTAGAAACAGAGCAGCTGCAGCTAACCGTCAGGTAAAGGCATTGTGCTTGGCACATATGGGGTGGTGCATATGAGAGAAAAATGGTAATTGGAAAGAAAACTCCTTCCAGCCTGGCAGTGGTGGCACATGCCTTTTATCCCAGCACTTGGGAGGCAGAGGCAGGAGGACCTCTGTAAGTTTGAGGCCAGCCTGGTCTACGAGGTCTAGTTTCAGTACAGGCTCCAAAGCTACAGAGAAAGCCTGTCTTTTAAAAAAATCAAAACATAAAACAAAAAACTTCTAAGGTAGTTTCTTTAATCATGCTCCAGAAAATATGGACACTCTGAACTGACAAGTACCCTGGAGAAACGTGGGGAAATGACTTAGTTTCTCAATAAATAGCTGAGAAAAACAGTGGTTTTCAGTCTGTTCACTGGAAAAAGTCTTAGAAACAACACTGATAACAGAGACATATGTCGAGAGCAGCAATGAAGAGTAGGTTTGGCAGACAAGGAGTCATTGTGGTAGTTATTGGTCAGTTACTTGAGGATCATCCAGTTCCTGTTCATGGCATCTAATAGTCATTCATTAGCTACCAATTAATATTTCTATCGGTGACTAAAACAGAAGCTATACAGATCTTTATCTTAAAGGAAGAGGTCAAAATTATTAATGTTGAGAAAATAGGACTTGAACATGGGTAGTAAATGCTTTTGCATTTCTCCAAAACACATTGCTCTGACAACACAAAGAGAAGAACTCAGGAAGCTGGAAATGACATCCTCAGTCTCCCATCAGCTCAGCCTGTGTCACTGAAGGGCACAAGGTCACCATTATGATGTCAAGGTTGAGCTCACAATTTAGTTCTTTGTGTTGTTCCTGATTTTACTAACGCTTTAATATGTGCCATAACTTCTGGTTATACATGTGTGCATGCATGTGTGTGTGTGCACATGTGTCTGTGTGTGTATATGTGTGCATGTTTGTGTTGAGACAGGTACACATATACGAGTTTGAGCATGTAGGAGTCAATTGTGGCTCATGTTCCTCAGGTGCAGTTCTCTCTATTTTGAGGCAGGGTCTCTCCTCCTGTAGTTCACTAAGCAGGCTGGCCAGGCTAGCTCAGGCCCCCAAGGACCCACCTGTCTCTACTTTCCAAGCACTGAGATTACAAGCGTGAGTCAATGTGCCAGACTATTTTACTTGGATGCTGGGAATTGAACTCATATCCTCCTGTGAGGCACCTATCCATCCAAACCTTGACTTGTTCTTTAATGCTCTTGCAGACTGGGTAAGGAAACATCATGACTCCCGTGAGATAAAGAATCTTCACGGCTCTATATTGCTCTGAAGTCGATACACAGGAGAAAGGGGGAGAGAAAAGTCTACCCGTTTCCAGTTAAGAACGACTTCCATTACCCAGGTTGTCAGCCAGGATGTACGGAATGGGGAACTTCCATCTGCTTGTCGGATCTCTCAGGGCATTTCTGGTTCTCTATGAAAAACAAGAGCAAACACAGTGCTGTCCAGTTCCATCCTTTTCCCTGCGGGCTTAATTTTTATTTTCAGCTGATAAAATTCCACTGTATGTACGTGCCACATTTCCCACGTGTGGAAAGATAAACACTGCCTGCTCTCTCTCCCCTATGCTGGTCGTGGCTTCTAGTTCTTAATATTTATATCTTGGTATTTAGGCGGAAGTGAGTCTGAGCAGGGGTCAGGAAACTAGAAAGGGTCCCATGAGAATACAAACAGGAGGACAAAGGGATGATGGGCGGGCGGGTTAATAGAATACCGGTGATTTGAAGTAGAAAAAGGAACAAGGGGGATGGAGGGGAAAAACATGGATGGGGATCGGAGAGAATGGGAATAGCAGTGGGTGGGAAGGGGAACCAACCGAAACTAAGGGTGTAGAAAAAAAACTCATAAGGGAAACAGCTACTTTGTAAACTAAGTGATGATACAAAAACAGAAAACAAACACCACCACCAAAAAGTCTGAGAAACCCAGAGCCCAGACTACCTTCCTAACCCCCCTCCACACACTCCACGCGACTAACTCAGGGCATTTGTCTTCCCGTTATAAAAGCGATGGGAACGCCTTGGAGATAGTTTTTGGGAATTCAGAACAAAATTAAGGGGTCAGGTAACTAACTGCTAGCTCCGGCTCAACACCGTCAAACACACTGGAGCACTTCCTGTTCTCTGTTTATTGGGGAAAATTGGATAAACTATTTGATCATTGTATATTTTTCTGTGCTTTTTAATGTTTTGTTGCTATCAACTATGTGGAAGTTCTTATAGATACACATTATATAGGAGTGTTTGCTTTCTTTCCACAGTGACCAGCATGGAGCTAGCTCAGAGCACAGGCTGGGCTCCAGTGGGGGTCACAACTCCCAAGGCACAGTATCATACCATTGGTAGCACTCACCGGCAGAAGAATGTCCCCTTGAAAGAGATTCAGGCCTGCAGCTGGGGTGGGTTTAAAAACAAAAGGATATATGAAAAGAACATTAAGAAAAGACATGCCAGGGTAAAATTGGTCTTTGCTATTATACATTTTTCATCCTGTGCAGCTTTCTATCTCTTTTTTGAAATTGTAATTTTTTTTTCCTCTGAATACATGTGAATAGCCAGTAAGTATTCCATGTTCATAGATCCTCTTTTCAATTTTGGAATGAAAGCCTTCTCCAAGAACCTCAGAACTGAGCCAGGAGAGATGGCATGGTGGTCAAAAACACTGGTTGGTCTTGCAGTAGACCTGGGTTCAATTCCCAGCACCTACATGGCAGCTGCCTATCATCTGCAGTGCCAGTTCCCGGGGTCCAGTGCCCTGTTCTGGCCTTTGTGCACACCAGGCATGCACATCCATACCGTAACATGTAGTCTAAACATCCATACATATAAACTAATAATATTTTAAAAATAACTTTACAACTAAGATGAATTAGAAGTGATAATGTTGACCATGAACTCTAAACCTTCCCTTCCTCAAAGGAAGAAATGAAGCCCAGAGAGAACCCATGAACTTGGAGGTCATTGTCCAAGTGGCATTATAGCTGGTGTCCCATCCCAGGCCTTCTTGTTCCCTCCCCTTCACCTAAGTAAATGCATTGAGTTGATTTCCTCTCGAGGGGATGATGGCAGCCTTTGAACCTAAACCAGTGACTCCGCCCTTGTAATGATGAATACCAAGGGATCACATGCAAGTTCACTCAAGGTGATATCTCCAAGCCCTGCTTTTCAGGTCCTTAGCATAATGGACCCCAGCACACTGCTTGGATTGCTTAACCCTGACCTCAAAGGACTTCTGAAAATACAATTGTTAAAAGAAAAGATCATGAGAAAACTTCCCAAGCATTTAAAGAACATCACTTACCTTTTAAAATAATGCTTAGTTAGTTTTAATTTTACAGTATTAAAAATGCACAATCTAAGCTGGGCGGTAGTGGTGCATGACTTTAATCCCAGCACTCAAGAGGCAGAGGCAGGCGGATCTCTATGAGTTCGAGGCCAGCCTGATTTACAGAACAAGTTACAGGACAGATGTCAAAGCTACACAGAGAAACCCTGTCTTAAAACAAATAGCAACAGCAACAACAACAACAACAAAATCAAAAAACAAAACAAAAAAAGCACACCTAGGCCTGCCTGGGCTTAAATCTTGGCCTTGAATTAATTATTATTATGTTGTTGTTTTCTTAACTTATAGTAATCACAATACTCTGAAATATATAGACTTAGGAGAATTAAATGATAATACCTATAAAAGTACTTCAAAATGTGCTCCAAGCAGAAATGCCTAATAATCAGCCAGGCATGGTGGTACAGGGTTTTAATCTCAGCAATTGTGAGGCAAAGGCCAGGCAGATCTCTGTGAGTTTAAGGTCGGCCTGATCTACAAAGCAAATTCCTGGGCAGCTAGGGCTACACATAGAAACCCTGTCTTCAAGCACCAAAAAAAAAAAAAAAAAATCAAAACAATAAGATTAAATACCCAATAATCAGTAAATGTTAACACTGATGATAATACACCACACTCTTTCCCCTAAGTGACTAGAGTTACAGTTTTGTCTACTCTTATTTTTTAAACACAATCTCATATAGCTCACATAGCCAGGGATGGCTTTGAACTCAGATCTCCCTGCCTCCATCTCCCCAGTTCTGGGGTTACAGCATTTGCCATCATACTTGTGGTGGTTCGAATAAGTATGGTCCCCCTAGAATCATGCTTTTTGAGTGTTTGGCCCATAGGGAGCTGCACTATTAGGAAGTATGGTCTTGTTGGAGTAGGTATGGCCTTGTTGTCGGAAGCATGTCACTGTGGAGGTAGGCTTTGAGGTATCATATATGTTCCAGCTATACTCGGTTAGGACACAGTTTACTTCCTATTGCCTGTGGATCAAGATGTAAAACTCTCAGCTTTTCTCCAGCACCATGTCAGCCTGCATACCACCATGTGACCCATCATGACAATAATGGACTAAACCCCTGAAACTGTACACCAGTCCCAGTTAAATGTTTTCCTTTATCACAGTCACTGTGGTCACGGTGTCTCTTCACAGCAATAGTAACAGTAAGACAACACCCACTATGGGGGTGCTGGGGATCAGACTCCAACCAACTGAGTTACTTCCCCAGCCTGATAACTCAACTTTTTGTAACCTGTGTGACAATCAGTATTAACTATAAAACATAAACATCTTCAGACAGGATCGTTGGCTTGCACTGCAATCTGAGAACAGCCCTTGACATCTAGGAAACCAGTCCAGAGAATAATCTCCACAGTCCTATGTAGCAGCAGAATTCTTATTCTACAAAGCATATAGCTTCTTACAAAGGACACCTCCGAGGGGCCAGGTAATGGAAGGGAGCATGGTCTCACCTGCCCAGGACAAAGGCTGTGCCTGCTCTACCCCTTCTGTATGCATGCATTCCACAGATGTACTCAACCCTGTCCGTCCTAAACCAGTTACATGATAACCGAAAATTAAATAACAACCAACTGCAAAGTCATTGCAACCTCAGCGGCAGTACGAACAGATTTGGAATTGATTTTCCATAAGGGTGTTTCATGCTCATTGAGCCGTACTGCTACCTGGGCCTGTTGTGTGTGAACATGTGCATTCCCTGGCACCTGGACTGGAGCAGGAAGTGGAGGAGTGGCACACTAAGGAAGAGAAGGTGACCTCTATACAGCACTGTGAACGGGCTCTATAGTGGGAGTTTCCCGTCTCTTCCTACAAAAGGGAAACACTACAAGATGGTGGTGACACTGGACATGAATGTCTTTGCAGACTCTAAGGTGCTGGTAATCAGGTGTCCCTCTGCTGGCACCAGTCCCAGCCGAAGATGTCAAGGTGCAAAGGCTTCTCTGAAACCCCAGAAGCAGAACACAGAAACAAGACAGGCAGAGCCAACACCTCGATCGCTCGCCTCTCAGTAATGAATGACAGCATGGGTTTCCTCAATAAATATGTGTCTAAACAAAGGCTCCAGACAGAAATACATTTACCCATTTCTCTACGCCTGGTCAACGAGCCATCTCATCACTAGTACATATGACTGGCCAGTCATGGGCACTTTCTCCCATTAAATAGAACTATCTGGTTATTCTTTATAATTTTTAGCAAGTAGAATAATTGCCCATTCCTCTTCCCTTTTATTTTAAACTAGAAACTACAAACTATGGAAACCTCATAAATGAAAAACCTATGCCCTGTATTCTTTGATCCAGTAGAGCTCATTAGCTGTCTTAGAAAAAGCTAACTTAGGGCCTGGGGTGATGGTTCAGTTGGGAAAACGAACGCTGAGAAAGCATGAGGACCTGGTTAGAGCCCTAGAACCCAAGTAAAAACCCAGGAGTGGTTGTGACCCCAAAGAGAAAGAAACGTGTGGATCTCTGGATCTCGCTGACCCAGTCTAACTTCCTTGGCAAGACACAGGCAAAAGAGATCCTGTCTCAAAAAGCAAGGTGGCCAGTTCCTGATGAACCATAACTGAAACTGACTTCTGGCCTCCACACGCATGCCTGTGTAGACACTGGCATGGGCAGACACATAATCTCATGTGATCCCCTTTCTCCTAGGCATCATTATTCTCTAGAAACTTCTAACGCCAGTAGACACCAATGAACTTATCTCTCAAAAGGGTAATCCTATCACTGGGCTTGAAATCCTTTCAAGATAGACGTGGTGTCCATCAGCAGCCCTGGGACTCTGGGGGCTTTCAAGGATTTCAAGGTCTCAATATTTCAGAAACTGAGCTCACCTAAGTTGATCTCTGAAATATCCTTCTGTTCACCATCTGCATCACGGTCTGTCAAAATAGAAAGAAGACGTTACTAATCTTGTTGAGGAAGACTCAGAAAAATTGCATGTGAAATGTTTCTTACCGTGTCCATTCACAAGATGCTTAATCTGGAGGGAGATAAATGCACACACAGTGAGGGACTCAGGCCAGAGCCAGACCTCTAAGTATCCATAGAAGGAGACACCTACTTACCGATACGGCTGCTATGTGGGTAGAAAACAAGATCAGGAAGAGACCACAGGCCGCTCTTGTCCAAGGCATTGCTGCAAATGAGCTGGATGCAGCAAAGACTCCTTGCCATAAAAGCCTGGACCTTGTTCTAACTGTCACAGTGGGAACTTTGACCCTTCTGTAGGTACTGTATTGCCTGGTAAATACAGTCCGCAGGAATGAATAACACTTTCGTGGGTGAGTACAAAGAAGCCTGCTCTAAAATCCCGAGACCCAGAGACTGGGAGAAAGTTTGAAAAATTCGTAGTGAAACAAACAGTACGATAACAAGTTATTCACCACGCCCTTTGTGACAGAAATGTGTATCATCTTCAAAGTGATAATCTTATATACTGACAGTCAAAGATGAACTACGAGTTTATGGAATGGTTACAAGTTGTAATTATGACAGGTTGTGAATGCACAGCTCACTTCTTTTCTCTCGGCTTATTTTCTCTCGGCTTATTTTCTCTATTCCTTTCTCCATAGTCTTGCTCTCCTCTATAGAGATAAAACGTTTGTGACGAGTCTGCTTCATTGCCACTTCAGTAAAGATCCTACCACGGTTCTCATGCAGTGTCGCAGGCTACTTTTGAAATTTACACAAAAGAGCAAGCTTACAATCATTAAATAAGAAAATGTTGGGGGAAAAATGTTTAACGAGGCAGGAATCGCTTTAACAAAAATATCACACCCAACACAGCCTTGTCACTGTGCCTGCCGCTAGGGGACAGGACTCAGCTAAAGGTGCTACTGGTTGCTTTTAATACTGGTGGTAGAGACTCTTTTTTAAAAGCTGATCTTTTTTTTTTTTTTGAAAAAAAAAAGTTGATCTTTTGGGCAAATATCTCACATAATTAAAGGACAAGCCACATATGAGAAAGAAATTTACACTGCATATAACTGAATAAAAGTAAGTATTCAGAAAAGGTGCAGAGTTCCTACAAGTCCTTTATGAGCTTGATTGCAGATGTTAATTAGTTGCTAGTTACTTGCAGCCCCGTGCATTTTTCATCATCCTTCAGCGTCTAGAGAGTGAGGCAGGAGTCAGAAGTCCTTGCTTAGAAGCGTTTATGGTTTTGCAGTAAAATGCAAATGCCGGGGCAAAGTCTTTGCTTTGTTCTGTGCGCTCTAGTGACGGCTGTACAGTAGGCCTTAGTTGTTGGCCAAACAGTGTGGTAATTAATATAGTTTTATTTGGGTAGCCAGAAAATGAAAGCACATCTTCGTTTACACAGATTTGTTAGAATGGTTTCCAGGGTATAACCCTGCTAGTCCAACAATGGTTGTCTCCAGACAGAAGGTCAAGAATCCAGTAGCTGCTCAGCCATGAAGCTTCATGTCTCGGCTGCTCTTTAGTCTCCATAGCAGGACATAGAGTGACATCCAGAGTGAGGACAAGCAGCATTCAGGGTCTCTTCATTCGGTCACCCCTACTCAATTACTCCAAGACTGATGTAGGTGGGTCATCTGTCTATATGTTACTTTCATTGGTTAATTAATAAAGAAAACTGCGTGGCCTAATAGGTCAGAACATAGATGGGTGGAGTAGACAGAACAGAATGCTGGGAAGAAGGGAAGTGAGGCAGATGCCTCAGGCAGATGCCATAGCTCTCCTCTCTGAGATGGACGCAGGTTAAATCTTTCCCAATAAGCCACCACCTTGTGGTGCTACACAGATTACTAAATATGGATTAAAGCAAGATGTGAGAATTAGCCAATAAGAGGCTGAAACTAATGGGCCAGGCAGTGTTTAAATGAATACAGTTTTCGTGTAATTATTCTGGGGCTAAGCTAGCCATGCAGGAGCCAGCCGGGACAAAAAGCAGGCCTGCCCGCAGCAGCTCCTTCTACACAAGACACCTCAGCCTGTCAGAGTTATGGGGCAGAGACTCCCTGGCTTTTGTCTTAAAGACCTGAGTTACATTCATACTTCTGCAAAGCACTTAAATTCAAGTCTTTCGGAGGAGATCTGCACAGCCCTGACTGGGCCAGGGGCCCAGCTGGACTGGGTCTCTGGAAGAAGTGTCTAAACACATGGGGACGTGTGAAGAATGTGAAGACACAACTGGGCCAGGCGTTTGTCAGAAATCTGGTTCTGAGGGAGGAGGTGTCTGTGTTTCTCTTGCTTCAGAAGTGGGAGCGGGAGGAAACAAGCTCAGTTGCAAAAGGGACATTTAATTACTCCATCTAAAGCACATTCCTGGCCATCCAGGGAGTATCAGATTTAAAGCATTTGAAGAAGGAAGTGAGAATTAGTCAAGAATTGGTCTTGAGGACACCAATGGGCAGCAAGGCCAAGACTGATGAAATCCCTCTGAGGAAGATGGCGCTGGACAAAGATTGGGTGGGGTAGAGTTTAGACAGTTTTTCTTTTGTGTGTGTGTGTCCTAGGAATTGTTATTCATCTTTTGAAGTCTTAAATGGAAGCAAGATGATGGCTAGGTCCCCCACAGAACTTCATCCAGAGAACAGGGGGTTCAGCCCTCTCAGAAACAAATGGGATTCAGAGTCCCATTGCCTCAAAAAAACACGGCGCTGGTTTCCAGCTGGCTAACTTTTTTGTGCAATGGACAAGGATTCCATTCCCAACAACCTCACCATCGGCACCATCAGAAGCAAGACAGGTTAGGAAACAAGGAGAAGGTAAAGAAGGCCCCTGGGCAGGGGCAGGGATGAGAATTCTCTCTGGTTAATTGGTCCAAGCTGATAGAACAAGAAAAGAGACGTCCTGCGTTATTGACCCAGGCTCAAGGCTAGTGTTTTCTATAACTCCGCCACCTAATGACCTAGGGTGGAGGAGACAAGCCACTTGCTTTCTAAACCACTGCCACATCCCACACTAATGAGGACAGCTTTGTGTAGTCGCATAAGTGACAGTCTCTAATGCCTGTGTTGGAATGGATAGGCTAAATCACTTTACAACCCAAGCAAAGTAGTCACACATTGGTTTTCAGTTGGCTTTCTGGAAATAGCCGACTGCGGACCCCTGGCAAAGTCGCTCACCGGAATTGGTAACTTGGGAGGCACCAATCATATGGCAGCTTGCCTTTCCTCTCTTTTCTTTCTTGCTTTTTATTTTTAATTGTAGACAGAATTTCACTATGCAGCTTTATCTAGCCAGGAAGTCAGTATGTAAACCAGGTTGGCCTCAAACTCACAGAGCTCCACCTGCCTCTGACTCCCATGAGCATGAGCCACCCCACTAAACCCCAGTGGCAGAATTCTAGCAATCACTTTATATAGACTGTTTTTCTTGATCTTCCCAACAGCCACATGAGGTAAGAACTGTTTCTTTACTTTAATAAAAGCCCAGAGTTTCAACAATATAGTGCTCAAGAAATATCTAAATAAAGAAATATACGCAAGTATTTAACAAACCGGGCCTCATGTGGCCCGGGATGACCCTGAACTTCTGACCCTCCCTCCTGTCTGTGTTACAGGAGTGACTTCCACACCCGGTTTATTCAGCGCTAAGTCTGGAAACTCAGGATCTTGTCCATGATGGGCAAGCACTCTTAACGACCGAGCTGCATCTCTACCCTTAAGTAGAGATATGATTTAACAGCGGGCTTTTCTTTGCATCCTTCGGGCCTCGCTGCTCTCACGCACTCACCCAATTGTTCATTCATCCACAAAATGTCACCAGGGACCACACGGCGACAGAGATAAAGTCAGAGACAAGCATTCACCATGAACCAGTGTTCCCTCAAAAAGCATGGACACCGGTGAACAGCTAGATTACGAGACTTCAGCACAGTCCAGTATAAAGGTGAACCACAGGTAATAACCAGGGTAATAAACTGTGGTATGATGGGATAGAAAGCACAGCAGGACACTGGTCCCAGGAGACTCTGTGGGCTCAGTGAGCGGCAATCTGTCGTTCTCAGGAAGTGAAGAGGATTTCAAAGACTCAGGCACAAGGTGAGGCTTCTTCGCATTCTAGATGGCATGTAAATACGAGACTTGGTCATTCCTTCGCGGATTATCACCTTATCCTGGTTCTCAGAGGCCTTGAGTGAGTTCACTTAGAGGACTTTCATAACATTTTGTTGGTGACTGCCTTCTAAACAGAGCAGCCTCCGAGTCTGTGCCAGGCCTTGGGTCCCGGGTCAGCATGCTTTGGGGAAAACTCACCCATCCCCTCCGAATCTGGGACATCAACTGGCCAAGCAGATGGAACTAATGTCTTTTGAAGATCTTTGCCAGTAACCACACATCCCGAAATAATTAATAAGCCCCCGTCCTCTATGTGGTTGGGTGCGGCGGGCAAGACATACAGTGGTTATGGAACAAAATGAGCTAGTGACAGCGGCTAGGGCTGTGTTTAGAAAAAGCTGCTCGATTCTCCTGGTGAGCGAGTACCTCAGTGCTGGCTGTTTCCCCAAAGAAGCAAAAATGTGATTTCTCAATTCTCAAAGCAATTCTTCACCATGATTTTTTATTTGATTATATTTAAACTAGAGTTCAAATTGCCACTAAATTCCAACCTTTCCACACTAAGAAAAGGGAACGTGCACAGTTACAGATAATCCCTCTTGCCACGGTAACCACAGCCAGTATTTAATAATGTCCTTCACGTGCACTGGGGTCTGCGCTGAACACCGAGCAGTAAACCAAGATGAATGTCACACAGTCTTGTTCTTGAGACCTTTATAATTTCTTTCTGTTTCCCTTCTGATAACTCAGCTTCTTTCTTTACTGAGAAGGGAAAAGATGTCTCTAACACAATGTTCATTGTGGAACATTTTCAATCTTTTGCTTTGTTTTAGTTTTTGGTTTTTCAAGACAGAAGTTTCTCTGTGTATCCCTGGCTGTCCTGGAACTTGCTCTGTAGACCAGACTAGCCTCAAACTCAGAGATCCATCTGCCTCTGCCTCCTGGGTGCTGGGGTTAAAGGAGTGCATCACCCCAGCTCTGCTGTCTACAGGGGAGGTGATGTTACTCTTCTGAGTCAGGAGTGACCACTGACGCCTGCCGTGCTCCAATGGATAACACCCGTGTTCGTGTAGACAGCTCGAACTGGACCCAAATAGGTTAGAAATAGAAAGAATGTGAACTTGAGGGGCAGATGTGCTAGGGGACATTGAAAAAGACAGTGGAGGGTGACTCTCAATATACATTTATATGTGCATGCCATTTGCATAGAATACCAAAACTATCATTTAAAAAAATTTAGAAAAATTCAGAAAAGCATGAATTCCACTAATTACATACCCAGTTTTAAACCATTGTGCACACATATTTTAAGATAATATAAATGCAGTTCCATTTCAATCTGATCAATAGGACTTTGGGGGAGTTTCAGGGCTGAGGTCTCACCAGATTTCCCTAAATGATTTCTTTTGTGGGTGCCCATCAGCATTCAACTCTTCAGAACAAACCTGAGTGTGAGAGCATTGCCCACAACACTGCCTATGAATGTCTCAACTTAGACAATAAAACAGAGGACAGAGACCAATGCTAAGTAGTCTCTATTCACAGTTCAGAGACGCTGAATGAAGAAAACTGGGAAGCAAGGTCCGAAAAGGCTCATTTTACTCCACCCCCAGTGCTGGAAACCACGCACATAGCCAAGGTATTTTTTCCTCCTTGTTCACAGGTTTTTTTTTTTATTTATTCTTCTCTGATACAATACATCCCGACCACAGCCCTCTCCTTCCTCTCAGTCCTCCCCCAACTCCCGTCTCCAACAGATCATGGATCCTCTGTTTCCCTTGTTACCACAAGGTAACATCCTTTGGGTATATGCCCAAGAGTGGTATAGGTGGGTTTGAGGATGATCGATTCCCAGTTTTCTGGGGAAGCATCACATAGATTTCCAAAGTGGCTATACATGTCTGCACTCCCACCAGCAATGGAGGAGTGGTCCCTACTTCACATCCTGGCCAGCATGAGCTGCCACATCCATTGCTGATTTTACCAACTCTGATAGGTGTAAGATGAACTCTTAAAGTAGTTTCGATTTGTATTTCCCTAATTGCTAAAGATGTTGAGCATGTCTTTAAGTATTTCTTAGCCATTGGGATTCCTCTGTAGAGAACTCACTGTTTAGATCAGTACCCCATTTTCGATTGGATTATTCGGTTTTTTGATGTCTAGTTTTTTACATTCTTTCTATATTCTGTATATTAGTCCTCTATCGGATATGGAGTTAGTGAAAATCTTTTTCCATCTGGAAGGTTGTTGTTTTGATGGTGTCTTTTGCCTTACAGAGGCCTTTCAGTTTCATGGGGGTCCCATGGATTAATTGTTGATCTTAGAGCCCATGCTGTGGTGTTCTGTTCAGGAAGTTGTCTCCTGCACCAATGCATTTGAAACTATTTTCCCCTTTCTCTTCTATCAGGTTCAGTGCATCTGGATTTATGTTGTGCAGGGTGATAGAGAGGAACCGATTTGCATTCTTCTACATGCTGACATCCAGTTAGACCAGCACCATTTGTTGAAGATACTTTCTTTTTTCCATTTTGTGTTTCTGGCTTCTTTATCAAAAAATCAGGTGTCCATAGGTGTGTGGATTTAGACATAGGTCTTTGTCTTTGATTCAATGCCATTGGTCCACGTGTCTGTTTTTATGAAAATACCATGAGGGTTTTATTACTATAGCTCTGTAGTGCAGCTTAAAGTCAGGGATTGATACCTCCAGAAGTTCTTTTATGGTTCAGGATTGTTTTCGCTATCTTGGTTCTTCCATATGAAATTAAGTATTGTCCTAAAGGATTATGTTGGAATTTTGGTTGCGATTGTGTTGAATCTATAGGTCACTTTTGGTAGGATGTTATGTTATTGTTGCTATGGTAATTCCACCAATCCCTGAGCAAGGAGACCTTTCCATCTTCTAATATATTCTGCAATTTCTTTCTTTAAAGACTTGAAGTTCTTGTCATACAAGTCTTTCACTTGTTTGGTTAGAGTTACCTCAAGATAGTTTATATTGTTTGTGGCTATTGGAGGGGTGTTGTTTTCCTGGTCTCTTTCTCAGTCCATCCATCATTTGTATATAGTACACCTACTTATTTTTTTTATTTAATCTTGTATCCAGTCACTTCAATAAAGGTGTTTATGAGTTGTAGGAGTTCCTTGGTAGAATTTTTGGAGTCGATTATGTATACTATCACATCATCTGCAAATGATACTTTCCTTTCCAATTTGTATCCCCTTCATCTCCCTTAGTTGTCTTGCTGTTCTAGCCAGAACTTCGAGTACTCTATTGACTAGATTTGGAGAGAGCAGACAGCCTCGTCTCGTTCCTAATTTTACTGGAATTGTTTTGAGTTTCTCTCCATTTAATTTGATGTTGGCTATAGGCTTCCTGTAAATTGACTTTTTAAAATGTTGAGATATTTCCCTTTTATCCCAAGATTTTTTTTTTTTATCACAAAAGGGTGCTGGACTTTGTCAAAAGCTTTTTTGGCATCTAATGAGATGATCATGTGGCTTTTCTTCTTTCAGTTTGTTTATATGGTAGATTACATTGACTGATTTTCATATATTGAACCATATACAATAAAAGCTTGCGTTGCATTAGGCTTACAGCCTGACTTTGCAAATGTTTCTCCACATTGCTATTCCTGGGCATCGTGCTTTGCAGCGGTTAGCAATAAATCCCCCAAGTGCACATGCAGCGCTTACCTAACTGAGCCTGTGCTAGGCATACAGAGGCTACTTCCACACGATCTTGTTTATCATGGGCAATGCCACAATGGATGCAAAACTTTGCGTTTGTAGTCTTAGGCATTGAGACATTGCCTTAGAACAAATATCACAACCGAGAAGATACCTTTTACAGCAAGTCCCTAACCCCTTGCCCTCTGAAGGCTTCTCACCCAAAGGTCGTTTTCCCTGAGTCCTTTAGAGTTCAGCAAGTACAGGAATACAAGGTCCCAACCCTGTGGTTTGGGGGTTCGTATAAGGTGAGCAACGCAAAGGAAGTGACTGCTATTTTATCGTAGCAAACAGTGTAACAGGATGTGGTTTCATAACCATCTACACCACGGGTGAGACATGTGAGGGAGTCCGGTGATTTACACAGACCTCCAGAAAGCCACGAGCAGCATCTGAATTCAATTCTGACTAGTGTCACAGCCAAAATTATACCTGTTTCGTTCTCCCAACTTTACAAAGACTAAAAATTGTGATGCTATAGGCTCTCGCCATAATAATTCTGGCTTCATGAATGGATTTTGTTCCAAGCAGAACACCAAATTTCAATATCTAATGAGGCGAGGGCAATCAGCCTTTTTTTTTTTTACTTTTATTGAATCTTTGCGGATTTTACATCATGCACGTGATCCCTCTCATCTCCCTGCACCCCAGTATTTGCTCTCCGTTCTTGCAACACCCCCAGATTTAAAAGAAAAACCAAAAATCAAACAAAAACATGGAGAAGAATCTCATCGTGCAAGCTGTAATGTGAGTTTTATTGAGTTACACTGTTAAACCTTTGGTCCCTTCAACTTCACTTGCGCGTGTTCACTCAGCTTTTAAAGCTTTGGTTTCCTGGACTGTGAGGTGTCGTTACACATCCACGGTGTTACTTTCGGATTCTAAGGTTTTCTGTATAAATATTTGCTTTTATAATAAATTCACTTCTAGAGATTCCGGGCTTACATTTATAAGAGCGGCTAGGCTGCGACAGAGGCCCGTCTGCGGTTTTGTATATTGCCCACCAGGGGGCACCCACATTTTAGGGAATTAAATATTACACCCCTGTCTACACAGACACCGTTTTCTCAAGCTTCGGGAAAACCACTATGCTGATTACGATGGTCTGTGTTGCCAGCATGCTGTACTCTAGAGTCACCTTGAGGGCAAGTCTCTCGCCATGCCGCTGGGAAATTGCCTTGACTAGGTTAAATGATGCGTGGGAAGAGTGGTCTTAGCTGCAAGCAAGACGGTTTCCTGCGTGGAGATCCTGGACTACATGCTGAGTGGGAGAAAGGAGCTGGGCTCGAGCACACAAGCACTCATTCCGCTCTTTTCTGGCTGTAGATGTCATGTGACCAGCTACTTGAAGCACCTGTTGCCTTGATTTTCTGGAAGTGATGGACTGGACCTTGAACTGTGAACCAAACAAGGCTTTCCTCCTTAAATAACTTTGGTTAGGCCATCTACCACAGCAACTGCAAAGGCACTAAGACATCGATGTGGGTGCAAGATTATAAGAAATGGAAGTGCCTTCTTTAACTTAATGATTTCAAAAGGTAATTTTTTACTACGGGTGATTTTTGGATTTCTTTTTATCTCTGCAAGTGGGGTAAGTTTTGTTCACTGTACTAAAAAGATAAAATATGACTTTGAGTTTCAGATAGCTCTATAGAAAGCTCTCAGTTCCTTAAATTACCAACATCCTTCCTTCCTTCCATCCTTCTTTCCTTCCTTCCTTCCTTCCTTCCTTCCTTCCTCCCTTCCTCCCTTCCTTCCTTCCTTCCTTCATGGTCTCCTGTAGTCTAGACTGGCATTGAAATTGCTATGTAGCTGATGATGATCTTAGATTTCTGATCCCCCTGTCTCCACCTCCCAAGTGATAGGCTTACAGGAATACACCTCCACACCTGGCTCTTCTAACTTATTGCCTTCCCCGTGGAGTGCGGCTGCTTTGCTCATTTCAGGACAAGTGTCTAGCACCTAGCAGGTTTCCTGCACAGAACAACTGCTCAGGACATCCTCGCTAAGTGCCTTGTTGGGGAAATGAGTAATGGAGAGATTATTATCCCTTCATTCACTGATCTGCACGGAATGTGTAGAAATGGCAGTTTCATGGAGTCAAAGTAGACTAGTGACTGCACAGGCCAGGGGATGGGGAGCAACTACTAACAAGCAGATGGCTTCTCTGGAATGATAGAAATGTTCTAAAACTAGATCACACAATGTTTGTGCAACTGTGTATGTTTCCCAAATGCATTAAGTACAGCAAGACCATTTTAGGACATGTCAAATTGATTTCAGTGAAGCTGTAAAACCTAACAAAAAAGAAATGTCTCGCTCCTCACCAAGCAGTTCCAGTGACTTTTCTGATGGGGAGGAAGACTCCTAAACTCCACAGAACATTGCTTCTAATGTCACTGGAGACTCCAGAGCACACTGCATCATGGGTAGCTTGACTTCTCAGTGGAAGGTAATCTGCTGTGACAGATTCTTCAATGGCAACTGATAAGAAAGTCTGGAGTCACATGACTGTGTGATTTCCCAGACTAAGCATTAAAAGGGGTGGGATGAGGGTTGGGGATCAATTGCTTGAATATTAGCCCAACAGACATAAATGTTAGATAAGGTCAGAGAAATGTTGCTGTGTGTCCAGCCAGGGATAAGAACCCAGTGCAGCCAACAGGAGACATTGTTTCCACTTGTGACCTTATCGTACAGAGTTGTCCAATGGCCACATGATTCACAATGGTGGGAGGTTTCTGATCGCTCTTCTCCAAGTTTGGCAGGAAGTGGGAACACGTATAAGTGCACACTGCCCTTGAGATTTTAATCATGTCCCTAGAGGAGAATGTCCTGGTCTTTTTTAATGAGATGGGGCTAGAACGGTTTGTAGGAGGGCTACAGGTGTACCTGTGGAGTCCTTCCTCACCACGTCCTAGCCAGCAAACAGAAAACAGCAGTGTTTGGTGGGTCCTGGACAGCTCATCTGTGGTACCTGAGACTCCACAAGTGTTCCAATCAGGGCGGCTCTTTGCTTTTTTGCATGGAAATAATTGGTGAAACCGTGTTACTCTCCAAGTGACCTCCATATTTTGTAAGGTGTAAGAAACAATCCTCTGGAGGGTGAGAGGGATGGAGGAGAAATTCTTCACCTGAGACACAGAGGACCTGAGTGCACACCATCCCTCTTCAATAAGGCGGCTGTGCATCCCTGGGGAAATTACCCTTCCTCTCTGATGGCCTGTCTGTGGAATGAAGAGGTTTGGGTTAGAGTTTTAAGGTCCTGTTATTTAGAGCTGGAGAGATGGCCAAGCAGTTAAGAGCACCGACTTCTTCCAGAGGATTGGGGTTCACTTTCCAGCATCCATTTGGCAGCTCACAACTGTCTGTAACTCCAGTTCCAGGGGATCTGGCACCCTCACACAGACATATATGCAGGCAAAGCACAAATACACATAAAATAAAAATAAATATGTTTGAAAAAGAAAAAGAGGAAGAGACGGTTACTCTAGTAGTAAGAGTGGCTACAACTCTAACTGGGTCAAGTAGAGGGTTCAGTCAGTGGCATGTGTTTCGTGCAAGTTGGAGCACCTGAGTTTCAGCCCCACAGCCCATGTGACAAAGCTGGGGAGGCAGAGAAACCTACTGGCCACCATCCTAACTGAATCAGCTAGCCCCAAGATAGTAAAAGAGTCTGTTCAAAACAAAACAACAAAACGAAACAAAAAATCAAGGTAGGGGCTGGAGAGATGGCCCAGGGGTTGACTCATGGTTGGTCAACAGAATGGCCTGTGGGTAAGTCTGTTGGGAATATTCTTGATTAATAATTGATGTGGGAGAGTCCAGCCCATAGTAGGCAGGGCTATTCCTAGGCTCATGGTCCTGGTTCTATAATAAAGCAGGCTGTCAGCCACAGGGAGTGAGCCAGCAAGTAACACCCCCTCCATGGCCTCTGCTCTAGTTCCTGCCTTTAGGTCCTTCCTTGAGTTCCTGGCTTCGTTTCCCTCAGTGATGGGGTGTGGCCTGAGAGCTGTAAGCTGAAATAAACCTTTTCCTCCCCAAACTGCTTTTGGTTTTTGTGTTTTATCACAACAATAAAACCTAACTACAACGGAGACTGAATTGTGCTTTCTCTCCTACAGCGGCTTCGTGTTTATTGCTTTGTTTTATGCCAGTGTTTGAGGGTGCATTTTTGTATATTTTTATAATAACAACTGTTTTAGAAACCAGGGCCTTTGAACCAAGTTGTAAAAGAGCAAACTGGGATCATAAATGGTTTTGTAGAATAGGTGCTTCCTCTGTCAGCAGTATGCCAGCTGCTTTTTTTTTTTTTTTTGGAGTGTGTCCCCAAAAGCATTTACATTCTTTGTGAAGGAAGAAAGAGGAACCAAGAATAGGGAAGGGAGGAGACTGGGGGAAGTGAGAAAGTAAAAGAAAGAAGGGGAGGGTGGATGGAGGGAGGCATGCAAAGCAGTTCCCCAGGTACATTCTGGACAAAGATTGAGAGCCAGGAACATCAGCAAATACCAAAGAAAAGCAGCCTTGAAATTCTATAAATGGGTGCCCTCAGCAAGTCCAGCACAGGAGGCATGTCCTGCAACCCTGCACAGGAACATATTGATTGTTTGATCTCAGGCAAATGTCTTCACTAAGCTTTAGGTGTAAAAACACCAGGTCTGCTGGGTCAATAGAGTATCCCAAAGAGGCCACAGAATACCTAGTGTGCAAGCAAGGCTCCACAATCAGAAGCTCCTGGGATTTGCCACTGCAACCAGCTCAGTAACTTGGGCTAGAGTTCAACTTGTGCCTGCCTGTAAACACCAGGCTTGGAGAGAGAATGGTTAAAAAAAAAAAAACAGCTTCTAATTTCTGACAGATGCCAGCTTAGAGTCTGTGAAGGATTTTCTTGCTGCTGTTTATTTGAATGCTTGCTTTTTTCTTTTTTTTTTTTTATTTTTAGTGGGATTGGAATCCTCTCCCCTGTCATTTGTGACCCTATGATTTTTCAGGATATATTCTGTTCTCTCTCTCTCTCTCTCTCTCTCTCTCTCTCTCTCTCTCTCTCTCTCTTTCTCTCTCTCTCTCTCTCTCTCTTTGTGTGTGTGTGAGTGTGTGTATACACATGTGTGTATGTGTGCACACTAAGGCTTATTGGATGTAAAGAAACATTTATAGACAATATTTGGGTATATGGGCGTAGTTCTGTCCAAATATTTTCCTACTGTGTAACATGAACGGGGCCTGCTTGTTGGGGTTTCTGTCCTGCTCAGTACCCCACAGCCAGCAAGCCCTAAAGAAAATCACACAGAGATCTCTATCAGTTATAAAGCTGATTGGCCCATTAGCTCAGGCTACTTATTAGCTCTTGTAGGTTATATTAACCCATTATTCTGATCTATTTTTGCCATATGGCTTGGTACCTTTTTCATCTGTCAGGTCACATCCTGCTTCCTCAGTGGTCTGCTCAGGACTGGGAGGAATCAACTCCTCCTTTCCAGAATTTGCTTGTTCTCATTGCATCATTTCTACTTCCTATTTGGTTTTCCTGCCTATGCTTCCTGCCTGGCCAATCAGCATTTATTTAAAACATGATTGACAGAATACAGACAATTCTCCTGAACCACTACTGTTTATTCAGAGAGTTATAAAAAGAAGTAAATGGTTTTTTTTAAAAAAAAAAAAAAAGAAATAAAACAGCAAGGCAGTGGTGGCACATGCCTTTAATCCCAGAACTTGGGAGGCAGAGGCAGGAGGATCTCTGTGAGTTCTAGGCCAGCGTAGTCTACAAGAGCTAGTTCCAGAATAGGCTCTAAAGCCACCGAGAAACCCTGTCTCAAAAAATAAAATAAATAAATAAAACAAAGTTTTTAAAGAGACAGAGTACAGATAGTCATGGATTAAAAGGAGTAAAGAAAAATAAGCCATGTAAGAATGAAAAATTCACAGAGAGTCTATATTATGTATATTATTGTATTATCTTTGAATTTTTTGACTGTGAATGAGCAAAGTACAGAGAGACATTTCATTATATGGGTTGCTAAGCTAAATCAGCATAGATATTTTAAAGGGTTCTTGACTTCAAAATTTGAGTCTAAGGATATGTCATTTTGGAAAAGAGGTTCTTCTTTTGTTTCCACAGAGGATGAGAACCTGTGGATTGCTTCCAGACTAATATGGTTTAATGGACCAAGACCCCTTAAAAGGTTGCTTTAAACACCCTCAAAAAATTACTTCATCCAATAAACATCAGGAAAAAGTTTGGAAAGAACTATGCCCATATTCCCAAATATTGTCTATAAATATTTGTTTACATTTAAAGGGGAATATGCTATAGATAGTTACATTGATATGGATCTTGCATTATAGATACAGATTTAAAGTCAATTTTGTTATATGTATGTTTCTGCTCTTGATTAAGGTATTGTGATTGTACAGCTCATTTAAAACTGTAATGTATAATTAAGAAATACAGACAAAGGGAGTGTCATTTCTAATAGTCAAGCTTGTAGTTATGTTAGTTAGATTTTCTAGATGTACAGAGATGTATTTCAGATGAATAGGGATTCTTCAAATCTTTCAAAGACTACAGAATATGGCCTTTAAAGTATTTTAAGAATTTAGGACTTTTCATAACAGTGAGACACATCTGCTCCTGACAGCACTAATTTACTTCAAGAGGAAGATGGGCATCGAAGAGGCTCCTTATGGAGTTTGCTAGCCATTTGGACAAGAAACTGCTCTTGCCTGGACTGCTTACCTGGACATGCGGGACCCACAGAGAAATGACTGCTGAACTTGCCTAAAGGTGAGATGATCCTTCGGGGCTCCTGATACATGACAGAGTCTGCCAAACATTCTACAGGACAAAAAAAGTGACTGACAAACTGCCAATACAGGCAAAACTGTCTTTGATATTTCCTGCTTCATGAAAGTCTGCTGGATACTATGGGCTTGTAGGCTGAATATGGATGCCCCAATGGTACAGAAGAACCTTGGGTGACTGTTCAGGCAGCAAGATGTCTCTGTCAATTCTACAGTTTTGGAAGTTGCTTAAAATGAACTTCCTGTTTACTAAGGTAATATTATATTCTTTTGGATTCTTTGATGGAGTTTAAGAATTTATAGTGATAGTTATAGTTTTTTAGTTATGATAAAAGATAAAGTAGATATAAATATTGTAACTGTAATTCTTGCTAGTTATGTAATCTTAATATGTAATTTTACTATGTTAAAGTTAAAACCTTCCTATTTTATTTAAACAGAAAAGGGGAGGTGATGTGGGATTTCCCTCTGTATGCTGTGATTACCATTAATGAATAAAACACTGCTTTGGACCTATAGCAGGGTAGAACTTAGCTAGGCAGGGAAAACTAAATGGAATGTTGGGAGAAAGAAAGGCAGAGTCAAAGAGACACCATGTAGCCCCACCTGAGAGAGATTCTGGAACTTTTCCCAGTAAGCCACAGCCTCTTTGCAATATATAGATTAATAGAAATGGGTTAAATTAATATGTAAGAGCCAATAAGAAGCTAGAGCTAATGGGCCAAGCAGTGATTTAATTAATACAGTTTCTCTGTGGTTATTTTAGGTCTAAGCTAGCCCGGCAGCCAGGAACCAACAAGAGGCACCGTTCTCCAACAATTGGAGAAACCAAAGGAATATATACAGAGGCTTTGGCTCCTAACTTAGAGCACGGTGCTAGTGAACTGAACAAATCATCAAATGGTAATGATGCAGACCTGGGTCGAGTGGGTTTGGTACTCTGAACAGCTTTCTCCTGGAAGCAGATTGGCCCTCAAAAAGAATGGAATTTATAAAGGCAAGTGGTAATTTAAGGGGCCAGTGAGATGTCACAGTGGGTAAAAGCAGTTGCCACCAAGACTGAATTTGATCCTAGGGACCCATACTGTAGAAAGAGAGAACAGTATCCCTCAAGTTGTCCTCTGACTCTATACAAAGTGGCATGACTGTCCACATGTGGACATGCACATTGTGGTGGTTTGGATAGAAATGGCCCCCATAGACTTGTATGTTTGAATGCTTGACCTATAAAAAATGTGTTGGGTATCAATCTCAACAAAAATATTTCTCGCCAGGGTAAGGGTGTGAGGATTTAGAAATATAGTAAAGAATATGAAGATGGGAATGAAAATAATAAAACAGAGAAACATATAAGATAGTATCAGGAGGGAATTTTTGTGGGCACTGAAAATTCACCTGTGTTTAATTTCCAACTGTTTAAAATACCATTGATCCCAAAAGGTAGTAGTAAGACAAAATACTGCATTAACATGATACAAAGAAAATGAACATACCAATTGAAAGTCATGAGCTACATTCATAGTTAGACATTCTGTTGCTAGAACAAAACAAGTCATGCTTACTCCCTAGACCAAAGCATTCTGTAGGTAAACCACTCCCTGGGTGGAGTTCCATAAAGGGAACTGGAACTTAGTTGGATTCATAGACTTTTGTTTGAGATAGGAACAGATCTACTTCTCTATTCCTGGAGCACAAGTCTGGCAATTAGCCACACCTGTTGACAATAACCTTGAGAGAGCAGAACTCTCTGCTCAACATCTAGGTGGGACCTCTATTTTGAGGTAGAAGCACAATAACCTTGAAGGAACTAGAGGAAAGTTCCAAACTCTCTGAACTTTGTTCAGTGTGGAGAGAGACTCAGATTTCCAGGCCTCCACAAGAATGGCACTATTAGCAGGTGTGGCCATATTGGAGTGGGTATGACATTGTAGGAGAAAGTATGTTATCAGTCTTTCCCTCTTGACTGTGGATCAAGATGTAGAACTTTTCCCGCTTCTTCTCCAGCCTGTGAAAGACCTCTGGAGTGGGGAGACTCTCACTCAAGTCTTGGGATAACATGACCCCCCAGGAACTCACCAGAGACTGTCCTTGCTGCAATCATGGGTAGAAGAAGCAATTTCTAATGCAAAAAGGAGACATCAAGTTACCAAATGTTTTAATTGTGGCAAGATGGGACATATTAAAAGGAATTGCAGACAACAGATTTTCAGAAATAATAATAATAATAACAACAACAACAACAATAATAATAATAATAATGCCTCTTCTAGAAATAACAGACGTAGGAGGACTCAGCCTTCAGGTATATGTAGGAGATGTGGAAAAGGCAGACACTGGACAAATGAGTGCAGGTCAACAAGAGATAGACAAGGCAACCTATTGCCACTGGGAAACTTAATGGGGGGCCTCTCGCAGGCCCCCATGGCGAATGTGGTCCAGTCATTTCCGGTTACTGCCGAGAACATGCCTCGTCAAGAAAATTAGAAAGCCCCATGCCTGCTGTTAAAAGCAAAAATGGCCCGAAAGATGAGTTACGTGTATTTTGGCAGACTTTTATAAATGAACAAAGACCAAAGTTAAGAGTGTGTGTAAATGGCGTTTTTATTACTGGCCTACTGGACACAGGTGCGGATGTAAGTATCATTACTCCAGAATCTTGGCATCCGTATTGGCCTCTTCGCATCCGTATTGGCCTCTTCAGGACGTAAATGTTCAGTTCCTGGGAATTGGAACCCTATCTCAAGTAAGGCAGAGCACGAGATGGGTTGAATGCATAGGGCCAGAAGGACAAATAGGAAAATTAAGGCCATATGTAGCCAATATTGCAGTGAATTTATGGGGCCGTGACCTGTTGCAGCAATGGAATACCCAAATTAACATTCCTGCTGCTTCTAGAGCCTATATCACTGAGGGAAATATTAAAAGATATTACAGAAGGCGGAAACCGGCTGTTCGGGCTGTACAAGAATGCAAAGCAATTGATGGCCCTTCAGAGATACGAACAGCACTGCCTCTAAAATGGTTGACTGAGAAACCAATATGGACAAAGCAATGGCCTTTAGCTGAGGAAAAGTTGCAGGCTTTAGAACAGCTGGTACAAGAGCAATTAGATGCTCGACATATAGAAGAATCTACCAGCCCTTGGAATTCTCCTGTATTTGTTGTTAAGAAAAAATCTGGTAAGTGGAGAATGGTGACAGATCTCAGGGCTATCAATAAGGTTATTCAACCTATGGGCTCTCTGCAATCTGGAATTCCTCTGCCATCTTTATTACCAAAAGGATGGCCTCTCATAGTTATTGATTTAAAGGATTGTTTCTTCACTATACCTTTACAAGAAAAAGACAGAGAAAAGTTTGCCTTCACAGTGCCTACTTATAATAACTCTCAACCTACAAGGAGATACCAGTGGACCGTCCTCCCACAGGGCATGTTGAACTCTCCCACCCTGTGCCAATATTTTGTAAATCAACCATTGCAAATAATACGCAAGCAATTTCCCAAGTCTATAATTTATCATTACATGGATGATATTCTGTTATCTGATTCAAACATGGCTACTTTAGAAAGACTGTTTGAAGAAGTAAAAATACTTTTACCTAAATGGGGATTGCAGATTGCTCCTGAAAAAATTCAGAGAGGAGATTCTGTTAATTATCTAGGTTATAAAAAAGGTTTGCAAAAAGTTAAGACACAAAAAGCACAAATTAGGAGAGATCGGTTGCGGACTCTCAATGACTTTTAAAGGTTGTTAGGAGACATTTCCAGCTTACGAGCAGCTGTTGGCATAACACCTGATATGATAATTCATTTAAATAAAACCTTGGATGGTGAAAAAGACTTAAACAGTCCCAGAGAATTAACAGCTGAAGCAGAAAAGGAGCTGAGAATGATTGAGGAGAAATTACAAGAGACACATGTGGACAGGGTGAATCCAGAGCTCAGTTGTATTCTCGTCATATTGCCTTCCAAAATTTCTCCTACAGGAATTTTAATGCAGAGAGATGATATTATCTTAGAATGGATCTTTTTACCACATAAACCAAGTAAGAAAATAAAAACTTATGTGGAAAAAGTCTCTGAATTAATTATAAAAGGCAAATTGAGACTTCGTCAACTAGCAGGCATAGACCCAGCAGAAATTATAGTGCCTTTCACTGCTGATGAACTAAAAAAGTTGTGGGAAGATAACGAACCATGGCAAAGAGCTTGCGCTAATTTTTTGGGAGAAATTAATAACAACTATCCGACAAGCAAGAGGCTTAACTTTATAAAGAGAACCTCTTGGATTCTCCCTCAAATCATCCATGATGCTCCGATAACTGGAGCACGTACATTTTATACTGATGCTAATAAATCAGGGAAAGCAGGTTACAAATCAGAAGATTTGAGTAAGGTGGAACAAAGTCCTTATGATTCTGTCCAGAAGGCAGAATTTTATGCCATTCTTATGGTGGTAAGGGATTTTAAAGAACCGCTTAATATAGTTACTGATTCACAATATGCAGAAAGAGTAATCTTACATATTGAAACTGCTGAATTTATACCTGATGATACAGAACTAACCTCATTGTTTATCCAGGTACAAGACATGATCAGGAACAGGCTTTGCCCTATGTATATAACACACATCCGATCCCATACAGGTCTGCCAGGTCCTCTAGCACAAGGTAATGCAGAAATTGATCAATTGTTGATTGGTAGTGTGCTGCAGGCCTCTGAATTTCATAAAAAACATCATGTCAATAGCAAAGGCTTGAAGAAAGAGTTTTCTATTACATGGCAACAAGCTAAGGAAATTGTAAAGAAATGCCCTACTTGCTCTTTTTATAACCAAACACCACTGCCTGCAGGGGCTAATCCAAAGGGCACTCAAAGGAATGAAATCTGGCAGATGGATGTGTTTCACTTTGCAGAATTTGGCAAATTAAAATATGTACACCACACCATTGACACTTATTCAGGTTTTCAATGGGCAACTGCTTTAAGCTCAGAAAAAGCTGATTCAGTAATCACTCATTTATTAGAAGTTATGGCCATCATGGGTATACCTACACAAATAAAGACGGATAATGGTCCAGCTTATGTCTCTAGGAAAATGAAACAGTTTTTTGCTTATTACAATATTAAGCATGTTACAGGTATACCATACAATCCTACAGGTCAAACAGTCATAGAAAGATCAAATAGAACTATAAAGGATATGTTAAACAAACAAAAAGGGGTGGAAAATACCCCTAGAAATAGGTTACATAGTGCTTAATTAACCTTGAATTTTCTCAACGCTAATGAGAAGGGGACAACGGCTGCAGAAAGACATTGGATAATGGAAAAGTCTGCTGAATTAAATCAACCAGTTTATTTCAAGGATGTGCTGACCTCGCAATGGAAGCCAGGAGATGTGCTGCGTTGGGGAAGGGGTTTTGCTCTTGTCTCCACAGGAGAGGAAAAATTGTGGATACCGTCAAAATTAATAAAGGTTCGGTTTGAAGAGAAGAAGCCCCTTGGAAAAGAAAAATAATTCATTCACAGGATAATGATCATACTGATGGTAAGAAAAGCATATAGGTTGGGGGCAGAGTTCTTTTCTTATCTCCACAGGAAACCACTCATCTTCAAAGAACTTAAGGGACCCTGGATATTTAAATACTGATGCATGGACACTAGTTACAACCTAATATGGATCAACACAGAACCCGAATATGTTTAGTAAGTATAAAACATTTTTTTACATATATACTGTGCTTTTATTTATATGTATATAGAGCTGGTTTTGGAGTTGGACTATGGCTCAGTCCTTCTTCAATTCTAAGCCTGTTTATAAGAGATATTTCAGAGTTTCTGTCTCAGGTCAGGAGCCATGAAATGGGACAGAATAATAATAGTAATAATAATAATAATGATGATGATGATGATGATGATGATACTTGATAAAGTTTCTTTGCCTTTCCTCATATCTGTGTCTGTCTTTATTATACCTTCCATCGAATATATATGTCTGTATATGTCTTTGTAGATAATGTTTACCTTTCCTGTAACAAACAACAAATTTTCCTTCAGTAATCTTTGAAGTTTCCAGGATGAAGATGGGGCCCCACAACATCAATTTCACCTGGTTACTATGACGTCATGTTTTTAATAGCGCTAAAATTAGACCTTTTTTTGTCTTTTTTTTTTTGGTACCAACTACACAAGACAGTTTCAAATGGTGTACAATTTTGACAACACTCTGGCCGGACCTCCTCAAAACACTCAGAGGCTAGTTACACGAGGTTTATTGACAGGACAGGAACCAGTGCACTGGGGCTGAAACTCATTGCCCACACAGGGGTAGAGAGTTCGAACCTGAGTAGCTGGGAGAGGGGGTATTTAAGGGAAGAAACCACAACCCAGTAATCCAAAGGGGGTAGGGAGGACATCATTGGAAAATTCCGAAAATACCAGTGATAATCACAAGGGGGTAACTCCGTTTCTCAGATTATTCTCAAGATTATCATCTAACTTTATCTTCATCTAGTTCCTGAAACAGAGTCACTGAACTGGCTAACCTAGATCTAACCGGCTAGGCTAACCAGCTCTTCTCTTCCTACTAGATTTTTGGCTCTATTTTTCCTGCTAGAGGGGTCTGGATTTATCCAGGTCTTTCATCTGCACCATACCATGCTCTCACCATGATGATAATGGACTAAATCTCTGAACTGTAAGCCAGCCCCAGTTAAATGTTTTCCTTTATAAGAGTTGCTATGTTCATGGTGTCTCTTCACAGCAATAGAAACCCTAAGACACATGACTAAAGGAAGATTTCCATTTAATTCAGTCGTTGACTAAAACAGGTCCTATCAGCCATGCCTTGGGTGGTGGGCATTGTAGCTAGACTTTTCTTTGGGCCACCAGCTCACAAATAATGACACAGAAACTAATTATTAATTATGAAAGCTTGGCCTTAGGCTTTTCCCATCTAGTTCTTATAAGTTAATTGACCATCTTTTATTAATCTACATTCTTCCATGGGGCTCAGTTGCCTCTCCTCTGTACTATATGTCAGACTTTTTCAGTGTCTCCTGGCATCTCTCACATACCTAGATTCAGCCAAGTTCCTCTCTCTGCCTGGAAGTCTCACCTACTCTCTCCTGCCTGGATATTGGCCACTCAGCTCTTTATTAAGCCTATCACAGTAACACATCTTTAAACAATGTAAACAAATACTACACAACAGGACATACACAAAACACCATATCCTCTTGCTGTCTTGAATGTAGATCTGAATTAGAAACCAACAGGCTTATGTTATATAGTTTTTATTCTCCCCTTTGAGAATCATAGGGACCAAATGGCATCATTGGGAAAGCATCTGCTAAGTCTTTCTAATATACTCCTTAACATGATGGTAAATAACCAGAGATTGTCACATTCTGTGATGGATACTGCAATGGATTAAGGAAAATGCTATGGATCCCCAAGTGGCGGCAGTGGCAGTGAGTCCCTGAGCAGTGGCAGGCAGCAGGCCATGAGACTATGCCACAGATCCCTGAAGTGGCAGCATGCAGCAGGTTCCGAGAGCAGCCAGTTCCAAGCACGGAGCCCTGTGGTGGGTAGAAACCTCAATGGGGCAGCCAGTCCCATGAGGAGAGACAGATGGATGGGCATTCCACGAGACCATGCTACAGGTCTCTGAAGGGGGCTGGTCCTGGGCAGGGAGCCACGTGGTGGACAAGAGACAGCGACATGGATAGGCACGCCATGTAGATTGAAGTTGGATTTTTATTTAGTGGGTTATGAAAGGGAAGGGGAGAAGGTGGAAGAGTAGAGAGAGAGAGAAAGAAGCAGAATGGGGAGAAGGGGAGAATTGGGGAGAAGGGAGAGACAGAAGCTGTGTGCGAGAGGGAGGCAGAAAGGAAGGGACTCAGGCTGGAAGCTGAAGATCAGCTTGCATCTGTGGATGAGGGAGGGAGTGGGTGTGGCTTGTTTCTTAAAGGGACAGAGCAGACCATTACACATATTGCTATCTAAAGGCTTTTGAATTAGTTTTTGAGGACTGTTATAATAAATCACTATATATAAGACACCGTGTTAGTTACTTTTCCATTGTGATAGAATGCCATGACCAAGGCAACTTATAGAAGGAGAAGTCTATTAGGCTCATGGTACCAGATAGAGTCCACAATGGTAGAGCAGAGGCAGGAGAAGGAGGTGGAGAGAGTAGTGCAAGCATTTTAGTTCTCAAAGTGTGCCTCAGTGATTTACTTCCTCTAGCAAGGCCACACCCCCATGCCTCCCCAAACAATGTCACTAAGTGAGGAGCACATAGCCTCAAATGTGTGAGACTATGGTAGATATTTACATTCAAACTACCACAACACTTAAGCCGAATATTCTTTTTTTCCCTTCAGTTTCAGGGGTTCAAATTCATGGTATCAGCAGCACTTCAGAGGGTTACTTGATGGTTAGTCTTCATTGTCAACTTGACGGGATTTGGAATCACCTGGGAGACACAACTTTATGCCTTAACGTGAGGGTGTCTCCAGAGAGGCTTAACTTAGGAAGGTTCACTCTGAGTGTGCATGGCCTATCCCATGGGCTGTGGTTCTAGAGTGAAAAAAAAAAAGGAGAGACATGTTGAATAGTGGTGCTCTGAATGCCTCCCCGAGACAACATGGGTTATTAAATGAAAGTTTCATTGCCAGACATAAGATAGTTCCCTATTATCTTTTTGTTTGGGGATGCCCAGAGGCTTCTGACACAATATAGGCTATTGTCATTGCTCTTGGTCTTCCATAGCTAGACAGTAAGACCCCATTGTTGAAGATATAGCATGTTTTGTTCGTAGGATGTAGAGAAATCAGGCTTCTCCCTATTGGCTATTTTTAATAAGAGCCTTCTCCCTGTTGGCTACTTAGAACCACCAGTAAGTGTTATATAGGCTGCTGAGGGAGAAAAGTCATCAGTGGACTTCCTAACAGTAGACCCCACATGCTAACATACTGATCTGCCAGGCACTGGTGCAATAGTGGCATGACTATTATGGGAATAACCAAATGTTTTCTAATTTGATTTGAGGTTTGCTGCAAAGGAAGGAATTCTTACCTGGTACTATAAATCTTGTCCAAAGTCCATGGACAAGCAGGCAATAGATCCCAGGAGGCAACCTGCTAAGGTTGTGTTGCCAAATGGACATATCGTCAATCTGTTTTCTAAATATTTCCGTTTATACACATAAGATTAGTGCTGCTCTCAACCTTGATCAGGGAAGCATACAGTGGACAGAAATCTATGTAGAAACTCACAATGGGTCAAGGTGCTGAAAATCAATAACTCTTAAGTGCTTAGCCCTCAATGAGACATTTATGAGAGAGAGAGAAAGAGAGAAAGAGAGAGAGAGAGAGAGAGAGAGAGAGAGAGAGAGAGAGAGAGAGAGAGAGAGAGAGAGAGAGACTATTCAGGGAACATCATAGAAGAGAGAGCAGAAAAGATATAAGAACCAGAGGATGCGGACAAGTGCCACCGAAGTTCTGTCTGCAAGCTATGATGGCCATTGAACTCATGAATTCATAGAAACTATGGTTACCTGCAGAAGACTGGCACCAGATCAAGCTAGTCAGCATTCCATCACAGATGGGAGAAGGTCTCATGAGGCTCCCCACTGCTAGCTGAGGAGTCGTTGCCAATTGATGACTGCTGGCATGAGGGGGGTATCATTTTTCCTCAGAGATGGAAACACTGGGTAAGTCTTTCTATAGCTACATCACTTTCCTATAAAGGACTGAAGCTTCCTTTTTTTAAGTTTGGAAAATTCAAACCGAACCTGACCCAAATCAATAGAAAATTAACCGAAGATTTTGTAGTAATAACTAAGGCTACTGATTCATGCAAATAAATTAATTGACCTAAAAGACTGTGGAGCTGGCCATTAGTATAAAATATGCCAGCATTATCTCTTAAGAAAAGCTGCAAATGTCTGAATTCTATAGCAGTGCCAACAGAAATTAAATGCGAGCCACATAGGGATTTTTCAACATTCTAGTAGACATAAGTGTTTGGTTGAAAGCATCACCCCAGCCACTGACATTCTTATACCCAAGGGGTCTGGAATGATTGAGTGTAAAATTCCACCCTAAGCCTCCTGCCCCTGGGAGTTGCTGCAGTTCAGACTCTGAGAAAGCCTGCCAAACAGTGACCCCTCCCCAGAGAGGGTCAAGACCATGACCACAAGCTATTTATGGTTCTCCTTCCCCACTCTGAGGTTTCCAGTTTCCTTCCTGCCTCCATTCCTGGGGGGGCTGGAAAGCCACCTGGGAGCGCTGGCATCCATTAAACCTGGGCTTTTTCTAATTTGGTTTGATTTGATCTTACTTGGATTATTGCTGTTGGTGGAGAGGTTTGTTGGGCCATAAAAACATCTCAATAAGCTTTAAAAAGTAAGGCAGAGTTGGTGATATGTGTAACGCCTGTGTTACTCTGTACAGTAAAGTCCAAGCTGCTTTTTCAAGTTTAGGAACAACTTTGTATACCTAGCTGCTGCACAATGGAATTCCCCCCAGGCAGGTGGGAAATTACCAAACCCAAAATGGAATAAACAATGGCCCTGTAGCTAACCACCAGGGGGTCAGAGGGAGGACAGGAATAAACAGGATGTTTAGCCAGAAATTGCAACAAGATATCTGGCCAGAAACTGTCCTTGCAATGAACCCCAAGAGGAGGGGTAGACCAGTGGGTCCTACAATGTGACTGTGGGTAACAGTACTGGCCACCAAGCCTGACCACTGAGTTTGATTCCTGTTATGCCCAAATCCGTGGTGTCCCTGTTGTGTTTTTTTTTTTTTTAAAATGGGTCCCAGGCGGCAGTAGGCAGCAGAAATGCTGTAGGTCCCAAATGGTGATAGCAGGCTATGTGGCGGCAGACAGAGGGCCCTGGAAGCAGCCAGTCCCAGGCAGAGATGGCTGTTGGTCCCAGAGCAGTGGCTGGTCCCAGGCAGGGAGGCACATGGCAGGCGGGCAGAAGACAGAGACATGGACAGACACAACATGTTGAATGTTTATTCAGGGGGGTATGGAGGGGAAAGGGAGAAGGGGGGCAGAGAGAGAGAGAGAGAGAGGGAGGGAGAGAGAGAGAAAGAGAGAAAAGGAGAAGAGAAAGGAGAGACAGAGAGACAGAGAGACTGCGTGCACACGCCAAGGGACAGGAAGGGAGAGATTCAAGATGGCGGCTAGAGGGGTGGGGGTGGGAGTCTCTGGGAGTGGGCGTGGCTTGCCCGCCCCTTAAAGGGCCAGAAGAATAACAGTCCCCACAAAAGCCATCAAAGGAAACCAAGAGTCCTGTATGTAAAAGCAAAGAGCCTTTATTTTAATCAAGTTTGCAAACTCAGTCTCTCCACATGTCCAACATACCGGAATATCTGGAGAGCCCCGAGCTCAATTAGGAAGGGTTTTTATAGTAGCAGAGGTGGGGGTGAGGGGTCTCTGAGATTTAGGGCCCCTGATTGGCTGACATTTGTCTAGGGGTGTCCTGTTGAAGTGTGCTGGCAGGTGATTCTATCTACAGCTCTTGGAAAAAGGGTGGAGATGTGATTCTCATGGGACAAGGACCACACCTCCCAGAAGGATCAGTTTCACCCCACCGGACCGGAAGACTACATTTCCCAGGAACACCGCAACAGACAACCACGCCTGCATGAACCCCTTTATATATCAACGTTTCTCCACCCCCCCCCTCCCTTTTTTCTTCCCCCCCCCCCCCCCGCACTGTGGAGCACTCCCTTCCCTTAATAAACAACCCTCCCGCGCACGTAGTCGCACGTCCCGGCCCTTCTTCCTCAGACTCCGCGGTAGACACAAGCCAGAAAGAAACACAACACTTGGAATACCAGGCATTTCCTTTGAATGGTCTGCTCTTGGGTGGGGGTCAGGCAATCTCAGCCTGTAGTTCCTCCTGCAGCCAGGCATTGTCTCAGGGTAAACTATTGAGACTCCAGACTCCATTTAAATTCATTGATGGCCAGAGTCCCTGATGATAATGGTTGGAAGTAAAGAGTTCTTTTGGGGTGACCTGCCCAGACTTAGCTTATCATGGCTGGCCCCCACAATTCCCAGGACCCAGATGATGGAGAGAAATGATGGACTCCCACAAGTTGTTCTCTGGTACCCAAGAGCGTACACACACACACACACACACACACACACAGAGGCATGTTCAATGCTCCCCCCAAAATCAATGTGATAAATAAAAAAAAAAAACCACCATTGTAATGAGCATGGAAACAGATCCCCCTGAATGAATAAATAAAGAGGGAAATCTGTAGTGTAGATAGAGCAGGAAATTTATAAAATAAGAATGAGTGCAACTTGGTGTAGTGTAAAAGCATTTCTTCTTGTGTGTGGTGTGGAAAATTACTAAGAGGAAATGTTAAGAAAAACATGTAGGAAAAACACCTTTGTCATTTTGAGGAAAACATGTTTTCCAGTAAGATACAAGAGGGGCCTCACCCTTCTGTACCCAGTCGATACAGACTTGGAGTAAACATGTTTACCAGAAACATGGACATGAGAGGGACCTCACCCCTCTGTGCCCAGTCGATATTGATAGCCTAGGACATCTGGCTATCGGAAGGCAAGTAAACAAGTTGTTTACTAACGTATATAAAAGAGAGGCAAAAGTAAGACAGTCATCTCACCATCAAGATGGCCCTGGTACACTGCTGAAGCTTCATAGCAGATCCTACAAAAGCCTTGTCTCCCGAGACTCAGTCACCCGAAAGCAGAGTCAAAAGCCCCTGCATTCCAAGCACCAGACCACTATGCCGTCAAGAGTTGATCCAGCACCCTATACCAGCCTGAGAGCAGGAAATCAAATGCCTTATCTCCCAAACGCAGACTAAGGGGAGTGCGATTGGGCATCCAGCCTGAAGAAACCCAAATGTCCTTTTCAGGACTACAAAAGAATATCCGGTTGTATGATGCTATTTAATGTGTGTGTGAGTGTTAAGAGAACATAGATGTGTTAATACATATGTTTGGTGTGTGAAATGTTATGCGTGTGTTTGGTGGGTGAAATGTTAAGAGATATTTTATGGATAATTGATAAGATTAGGAATTGTTAATTGATAAGTTGTATTAAGGTTACGAAGTGTTTTATGGATAATTGACAAGATTAGGAAATGTTAATTGATAAGTTGTATTGAGGTTAAGAAGTGTTTTATAGATAATTGATAAGTCAAATGGAAGTTAGAAATTGGTTTTATCTATTAGGATTAAGTAGGGTTAATAATTGTGATATTGAATTGTTTGTGTATTGCCTATCACAGTCCTCCCCTGTGTGTTAAGATTGTTAACTCCTTGATGCATTGGATACTGAAGTTGCTAGTAAAGAATCATTATAAAGACAATTCTCTTGCTTGGTCTGGTTACTCATCACTCCCTGGGGAGAAGGGCACTGAGTCCTCATATCACTACTCACAAAGGACCTTGAGCTGAGACCCAACAGCTCGCAACACACCATATAATCTCATACTTAAAAACAAGTAAAAATAAAAAGATAGTAAAATTAATTGTAATAGTATCTTTACTCAGCATTAAAACATCTGACATATTTCAGCAAATCAATATTAAAAGTTGATAAGAAGGCAATTAACTTTTTCTTATACCGTCTTCAAAATTTTGATAGATGTTATACTTTTCTTGGAAATATCTGGTCTAACTTTTGTAAAATCTACAGCTGAAAAACTAGACCAGCAAAGCCATGTTTCCTCATTTTCTGCCAACGCTCAGTTAGGTGGGGCAGAGTCCCTTCATGCCAGGCTTTCCAGTTGTCTCACACCGAGTGGGTCCATCGCATATACCACTGCTCCTAGGTGGGTGGGATGATAGGGAAATTTGTCAAACCTGGGACTGTGGGCTCCCACAAGAAAAGAAAGAAAAAAAAGCTAAACATTGTGAGAGCGTTTGCTTTTGCTTAGTCTTTGTGACCAAAACAAATTTTATTCATGGATTGAATCTGTCATATTGGGAAGTTTTTAAGAGTTTTGTTTTGCTTTTTATTTCATTTTTTTCTGCCCCAGACTAATCAATTACATTGGAAGAGCTCTTTCTTTGATCTCGAACATTCTGTAACCATGTGGGATGTGTCGGTAGGTGAGGGGCGGAGCATGCTGACACTCCAAGTCACTAAAAACAAAATGCAAGCAGCTGTTGGCTGTAGGCTGCTCTGTCCACTCAGGGTCAAACTTCTGGGTTTAGCTTCATGCTTTTCAGAGACATTGGCTCTGATAGAACACTGCAGAAAGACTTTCCAACTGAATGGTTCACTGTGACTTTCTGTAGAAGCCTGGGTAATCCCGTGAAGACGAGGAAGCCTAGCAATCCCTCTGGCTCCGTGCTGGGTCCTAGGTCTGCCTGAGTCTGTCCTTAGGCTTCTCTTCTCACAACCTCCAGGCCTTGGAATGACTGAGCCTGGTGGAGCCTCGGATTCTCTTATTCTTTTTGTTGGTGTTTGAATCTGGGGCAGGAAGAGACAGCTCCAGCTCCCTTTTCTTGAGGTCCCAATCTGGGTCCTGTTCATCAAGCAACAGCCCTCTCTGGCGGTGGTCCCGGCATTCTGATTCTGCCCTACAAAGAGAATAGCCTGTGAGTGTGGGAGAAGGAACCTGGCCAGCGTTGGCACTGACTCTTCTTCCTGAGCGCTACACACAGAGCAGGGCATTCATTGTCTAATTGAGACACAAGGAGGCCAAGTTCACATATGTCCAAGTGCACACTCTACATTCTAAACCTTCTAAAGCTCAGGTCTCAGACCACAGAGGAACTACCCAAAAATGGAAAAGGTTGGTACGGCCTGAGTGTGGTAAATCTCCAACTCAAAGACAGCTGGAAGGAGGGGCTGCTCACTGTTGAAGTGCCCACATTTCCAGAACAGTCTTCATGACATGGGAAAGCTGTTCCTTTTAATTCTATTTTCCCGACTATAAAAGCAACACACATGCTCATTGTTTGAAATTTTTAAGTGTAGCTTGACGCATGTGCAATTCTAGCACCCAGGAGAATGAGACAACAGGATTGCTGCAGGTTCAAGGTTAGCCTTTATGCATTCCAGGACAGTCTGGGCTTCAGAGTTAAACTGTCTCAATCAATCAATCAATCAATCAATCAATCAATCAATCAAGTAAATTTGGAAGTGCAAGAAGAAAAATGTTAATTGCATAGACTGTATGTCTAGTTAAATTAAGTAAAAATAGCCTAAGAATGCACCTTCTCACAATGTGAACTGTGAAGGAACCTAGTGGTCTTGTCTAATCCCACTAAATCCCACTATAGGATACTCACTGCCACATCCTCTATTGTGTGAGCAACTTTGCTAGCCCACGTGTTTCAGCTCATCAATCCCACGATGAGTTCAGCATTGGCTTCTTGCCCAACTATGGTCCTCTGCCCGCCCGCTTTAGCCTTCAAGTCCTGACTGTGATCACCCAGTCGGCCAGGACACTCCTCCTTCCACACTCCCTGCCCTTCTTCTCATGCACACTCTAGCTATGCACATTTCCAACATGGTAGCTGCACCCAGACCAGCAGCTTTTCTCTCTCCTCCCTCTGCCAGGACTTCACTGTATTTGCAGGACCAGACTAAGTATACCTACATCCTGAATTCTTCCCTCTAACTCCTCTAACATCAGAAGGGGAGTAAGTTTCTGGTGGGAAATGATAAGAAGATGGGATTCACAAATAACGCAGCTGACATTTGTTTTTGTCTGCTCAGCAGTGCCTGCCTGATGTCCTCGGCAGTGCCCGCTGCATTTTCGTTATGCTGGACCAAATGTCGTGTGCATCTGGTCACTAAGGAGGGGCTAAGATTGCTCAGGAAAAAAATCCACAGAAAGTCAAGGACAAGACTCTGGGGAATTCTAACATTTGAAAGGCACATAAGAATAAATACCGAGAACCTGGGCATGATGGCGCCTGGCTGCAACACTAGCTCCTGGGAAAGGGACACCAAGATGAGTGAGGCTGTGACAAGATGGAGGGGAGGGAGGGAGGGATGGGGGAGGGGAAAGGGAGAGCTGAGGAGGGAGAAAACGGAAGAAAGAAGGGAGGGAGGAAGAGGAAGGGGACTACATGAAGGATTAGCTGTGAATGGCGAAGGGAGCATTGTGTTAGCAACAAGAACTTTATGATTGTTCTAATGAATAATATATCCATTCAAAGATGGGGAAGATCTCTAAAGGGTGAAGGATGAGGAAGGAGGACCAGTTCCATAGATGAACTCCCGAGTAGTTCAGGGCCGTAGAGGAGAACAAAAGCGGGAAGGGGTCCTCTACCTCTGTTCATTTGTTTAATTAGGCCTACTTAAACGTGTTCACAGACCAGAAAGGAAAGGGGAAGGGGTAGAAACAACTAACAATACAGGAGGAAGTGAAGACTAAGCAAAGAATAACACAGGGGTGGCTTTCATATAGAAGATATGAAGATTCTAGATCAGTGGTTCTTAATCTGTGGCTGTGACCCTTTTAGGAGCCAAACAACCCTTTCATATAGAAGATATGAAGATTCTAGATCAGTGGTTCTCTGTCTGTGGCTTGTGACCCTTTTAGGAGCCAAACAACCCTTTCATAGGGGTTGCCTAACACTTAAGATATCTACATTCTAATTCATAATGTAGGAAAATTACAGTTATGAAGTGGCAACAAAAATAATCTTATGGTTGGGTCACCATAACATGAGGAGCAGCATTTAGGAAGGTTAAGAACCACTGCTCTAGCTGAAGGAACACTATAACACAGAAAGATGGGAAAGCCAGAGTGAGCTGAAGTGGGGATTTGTAAGACCCGAAAGTACAAGGATGGGGAGCTGTTAAAAAGTGCGCTTGTTCCTGACATCTCAGAGACAGCTGAGGTGGCCTTAGATAGAAGTAGATGTCTCTAGTTCTCTGCCAATGCTCACTTACTTGTTTCTGGATATTTATGTCAAGCCTAGTAGTAGAGAGTGCAGAAATGGCAGCCCCCTACCCCAAAGAAAAACAAAACAAAAAATAAACAAACAAAAAACCAAACTGGGACAAATGGCTAACTGTGTTTAGCATACAGAAGAGCACGGTCTCCAGGCTCTCCATTATAAATACTTGTTACAAAGTCCATGCTGGCATTCTGGAGCTTCTCAGCCCTTCTCGCCCCACCCCTAGCCTAAACATCTCCAGCTCATGGGCATCCTTTCACCCAGTTTCTCATTCCTTTATAGCCTGCGATTCCAGCCGTGTTGTCTCTTGGCTCACACCTGGCTCTTGGTCCGCTTGAACCTCTCTACTCTTTACTGTTTCTCTCCCCTCTCTTCCTTTCTCACTTTCCTCTCATGGCCCAGTCCACTCTCCTGGCCATGTTTAGTCTACTCCTTTGCACTGGAATGCCTCTGGCTATACTCTCCCTCAGATTCACAATAAAAACCTTCTTTCCAACCATACCTTGGATTGGTCATGTCCTCGCTTTGTAGATCTGGTGCTGAAACCCGGTTTAATCAAGAGATCCATCCATGGCTGGGGATGCTAGGTCATAAGGTACAGATAGCAAAGGGTCTAAAAGTCATGAGTAGAGGCAGGGAAGGTGTGGGATACCAGACCATGGCATCCAGATGGCAGGGAAATTAGCAAGCCCTGCAGACAGGGGTAGGGTTGGGAAAGAAAAATGTTGAATGTCAAGAGGTTTCAGGTTCAGATACCTGTGTGAGGACCCGAGGAGTTATAAGATGGAGGGAGTCGTGTCACACAGCGTGCGTTGGAGTTGTAGGAAACTCGGTGAACCATGCCTGCTGGTGCTCAGGGCCATGGAACACAGAGGTCCCGAGTACGACACCTAGAGGAGACATCTAGCAGACACATAGAACTGAGGAGAGTTCTGTGAACAGGACTCTCCTCAGCTTGCTCTTTCCAGCTTCTCATTTGTGATTTGTGATATTTTAAAATGGTGACACAATTTCAAGGCAGGGTCTCTTTAGGTATTTCTATGGATTGCCAATCTCATCCCAGACAACAATTTTATTATTTTAATTTTGGGGGGATGGTAGTGTCGGAGACTGAACCCAGAGCCTCACGTGGGCTGAGCGAGCACTCCTCTACTAAGCTACATCCTCCAGCTCTTAATTTACTTTTCCTTCTGAGACAGTCTCGCTAATTTGCTCTGACTGACCTTGAACTCTCCGTAGCTCAGGCAGGCTTCACATTGGCAATTTCCATGACTCAGCCTCTTGAGCAGCTGGCACCATAGGCCTAAGCGACCACCCTGTCCTAATTTAACATTTTGACGATAACTGCATTTGAAGCTCACAGGAGACAGCCCACTGTCACTGCTCTCTACCATAAACCGGCGTTACTTCTAGGGCTTCTGTCCATCTCATCTCCTTCCCATGCAACCATGGTCAGACCAGGCTATGCAGCGTCTTCTTGTACGAATCCCTTGTTGACCCAAATTATAATTTCATACATCTCATTTCCATTCCTCTCAGGGCTATAACTGCAGAGAACAGAATTAGCACTTAACTATATTCAACTGATTGACTTAATAAATAAATGAATAAATGTTTGACAAGGTCTAGTCATGCCAGGGGAGTCGTACATGAATGGAGACAGGTGTTAAAAACAGAAGTCTAAATTCATTTGCCTCATGGTGTGTGTGTGTGTGTGTGTGTGTGTGTGTGATATCTGTGTGTGTTTGTGTGCTTGTGTGTGCATGTGCATACAGAGGCAGCAGGCTAATGAAGGGAATTGTCTCCCGATGTTTTGATACAGGATGTCTCACTAGATCTACAGGTTGCAGTTCTGCTTAGACTGTTTCTCCTGGGATCCTTTCATCTCTGAACGCTCACACTGGAGCTACCAATGAGGCCACCTTGACTAGTTTTACCTGGATCTTGATGATCTGATCTCAGGTCCTCTTGTTTGTGTGGCAAGCACCTCCCTGCCTGAACCATCTCCGCAGCCCCTGCTGCACTGTCAGTGTGAAGAAACTGAGGGTCGGGAGGCTGGTTTATCTCTACAGAACCACACAGTTAGCTGGAGTGCCTTTCAAAAACCTGAGAGTGGCCATGAAGCTTAGACAGTGTCCCAGACTTAATGTCCAGTTCTTATTAGAGATAATTTTTATATAACCTAAAGCAAAAAAAGTCAATGTACTTTTCACTTTCAAGTTGTCAATCTTGCAAAAACAATAAAAAAAAATCAATTTTGAAACTTCTTATAAAGACTAGAAAGATGGCTCATCCTGTCAAAGGTAGTGCCTCTAGCCCATATGGCTGCTTACAGCAGTTGGTAGCTCCTGTTCCAGGGGATTTGGCACTCCCTTTGGCTTCACACAGTGCACATACATACATACATCCAGGCAAAACACCCATACACATAAAAGTATATAATCTTCTAAAAAAATGTAATACCAGTCAATTGGTTCAGTGATTCTCAAGCTGTAGATCATGACTCTTTTGGGGTCACGTATCCTGCATATCAGATATTTATATTACAGTTTATAATAGTTGCAAAGTTACAGTTATGAAGTAGTAATGAAGAATTTTATGGTTGGGGGTCACCACAACATGAGGAACTGTATTAAAGGATCGAAGCATTAGGAAGGTTGAGAACCACTGGGTTAGATCTCTTTGTTTTGTTTTCATTTACCTGAGATTGGTCAATTGATGAAAACTCAGATTACAGGCTCCTGTCTACAGCTGGGAAACAGTACTCACTTCTCCAGGAAGTCCACACAGGCTTTCTGCCCGTAGATCTGTGCGATCCTCTTGGGTGTATCTCCGAAGAAGTCGGCAGCATCAATGGCAGCGGGCAGTGCATGGAGAGTCTTGAGGACATTCAGATGGCCTGACTCAGCCGCAAAGTGAGCTGCGGTCCAGCCCACATCAGTTACCAAGCAGGGTCTGGCTCCATATTGTATCAAGAGATGTAGCACCTCCATTTGGCCTTAGACACACCATGGAGAAAGGATGTGGAGTTAAGATACAAATGTCCTCAGTGGCCTGAGACCAGGAGCAGCCTACAGTACAGATGCAGGAGGAGGCAGGCCTTTGAGGTACCTCTGCCTTGTTATCAACATTCCCCTTCCTTTTAATTCTTCTTCCTGGGAGACTGTTTCCCATCCTCCTTCCACGGAGACCTGAGCCCTCTAAGAGCTTCCTGTATTCTTTCTAGAACAGTTCTTCCTGTCTACTGTCCCACATCTTACTTGAGTCCTTTTCATCTACACACTGGCAAACCTCACTGCTTCTACGGCTACAATAGATTCTTTGTTTGTTTTAATTATTTATTTTGTACATATTTTTCTAGGATTGAATAGGTCCCCACGTGCCATATACAAGGTCTCTATCACTGAGTTATTGTCCTTAGAGCGCTCCTTACTTTTTATTTTGAGAGAGAGAGAGTAAGTTAGTTGCTGAGACTGGCCTTGAACTTATTCTGTACCCCAAACAGGTTTTGAATGTTCTGCTCTGTTCATAAATGGACAAATATCAGAAACAACCTAGATGTCCCTCAATAGAAGAATGGATAAAAGAAATGTGAGATGTTTACACAATGGAATGTTACTCAGCTGATAAAATTGACATCATGGAATGTTCTGGCTAATGGATGAAACTAGAGGAAAATCATCTCGAGTGAGAGATCCCAGACTCACAAAGATGAATATGGCATATTCTCATTTATACGTGGTTATCAGTTATGAAGTTAGTGATAACCAAGCTACAATCCATAGAACCTCAGGGGTTAGCTATAGAGTAAGAGACGAGAGGGAACAGATAACACTCAGTAGGAAAGGGAAATAAACTAGACAGTTACAGATGGATGGATACGGAGGGCTAGAATGGGAGGATTGAGTGGGGAGGGGAGAGGAGAAAGGGTTGTGGGAGGAAAACAGTGAGAGAGAGCTAAAATTAAGGGGCACTTAAGGGGTAGAATGGTGTCTTAGTTTGGGTGTTATTGCTGCGAAGAGACACCGTGACCACAGCAATGGTGTGACCACAGCATGATCCACTCTTATCAAAAAAGAAAAAAAAAAACCACCATTTAGTTGGGTCTAGCTTACCGTTCAGAGGTTTAGTCCTTTATAATCATGGTGGGAATTGTGGTGGCATGCAGGCAGACATGTCGCTGGTGAGGGAGCTGAGAGACCCACAAGCAGCTGGAAATGATTGAGTCACTAGGCCTGGCTTAAGCTCCTGAGACTTTAAAGCCCACCATTAGTAACCCGCTTCCTCCAACAAATACCTATTCCAACACCACAACTCCTAATAGTGCCACTCCCTATGAGCCCATGGGGCCATTTTCATTTAAACTACCACATATGAAAACCTAAATACGGTAGAAATTTCCTAAAATAAATACATCCATGAAGATGATCTAAATGAAATTGCTAAATAATGAAGGGGGGGTTAAAGTTCTAATTGACCATCTCATCACCAGACAAAGCTTTTAGTACCAGTATTGGGTTAATCTAATTGAGTTGCTGGTCAAAGGGGGCCCAAAGGAATCCCCAAACAATCCAGGCTATTACCAAGACTGACAAACTGACAGCAAGGCCCCATTGGTAAAGACAGCACCTACATAACTCATTGAAGATGGAGACGTGGAGCCAGTGCCTACACAGAGCCTCCATCCCTAGGTTCTTTGGTACAGGAAGGTACTCTTCACGCTCTCAAAAGAGAGACATGAACACCAAGGCAGCCACAAACCCGTTATCATGTCTGAAAGATACGCTAAGGCAACGGTAGCACAAAGCTTGTGGGAGTAACCAACCACTATTCGATCTGACTTCAGACCCACTCCATGAGGATGAACCCATACCAGACACCCTGGGTGACCAATAACCAGGGAGCTAGAGAAAAGTTAACAAGTATCACGTATACCTGTAGAAGAGAGAAAAATGTGTTTTCTCCAAAAGAGTGATACTGGGTATATCAACCACTCCAGGACAGGCCTTGTGTTCAGGAGTGGTTTACCAACATATAAGGGACTCCACAGGTTTTTGTTTTGTGTGTGTGTGTGTGTGTGTGTGTTTTATTTGTATAACAAAACCAAAGTTTGGTGTTTTTATTTTTTTCTTTTTGGGTGTGGTTATATTTGCTTTCTTGGTTTTTGGGATTATTGTTGTATTGATTTTGTTTGTTTTTCCAGGCAGGGTTTCTCTGTGTAGCCCTGGCTGTCCTGGAACTAGCTCTACAGACCATGAACTCAAAGATTTGTTTGTCTCTGCCTCCCAAAAGCTGGGATTAAAGGAGGGAGGTGGAGAAGATCTGGAAGGACTTGGGGAAGAAAAATAATATGATCAAAATATTGTTAAATAATAAAAAATATTATTATGCATAAAAAGAAATTAATTTAATTTTTTAATAAAAAATACTTTAAGACTTGGGTCAATGAGATAGCTCATCATTCAATGACCTGATGACCTGAACCAGAGCTTATATAATGTAGAAGAAATCCAACTCCTGAAAATTGTCCTCTGACCTCTACATGTACACCATCTCACACACACACACACACACACACACACACACAGCCCTAACTATACACATCATGGACAAACACACACTAGCAAACTTAGTAATTAGTAATTTGAGCACTTTCAGAATACAGCTGACACAGTTCAAGAACACAGGTTTTTTTAATCAGACAGACTGACCAGCAAGTAATACCTTGGATAAGAAAACAAATGTTCAAAGCCCTCATTTGCCGATCAGGACTATACCATTAATCTCACTGAATCCTTGAGGAGGACAAAGAAATTCCCAGATGTGAAACAGCCAGCACAATGCCCAGCACACAAGTGTTCTCTCAGTGGTCAGCTGGTATCATTACCAATGCTCCCTACATAGATTTTTGCAAGGTCATTTGAAGTTGGTCTTACTTTCTGCCTAACCCCTCTCCCCACAAGAAAGGCAAATAATTGGAACCAAAGTTACCTATAGTACTGCTTTGCTTAACACCATTTTGTGGTGTTTATTACTAAAGATTTTTCTTTTTTTGGGGGGGGGGTTTCGAGACAGGGTTTCTCTGTGTAGCTTTGGAGTCTATCCTGGAACTCACTCTGTAGACCAGGCTGACTTTGAATTCAGAGATCTGCCTGCCTCTGCCTCCCAGGTGCTGGGATTAAAGGTATGCACCACCACTGCCCGGCACTAAAGACTTTTCTTAAAAGAATTTAGTTGATTTGAATTTATGTGTGTGCTTGTATGTCCATGTTCTCATGCACATGTATGTAGGCTTCCTAGAGGCAGAAGCTGTTGGTTCTCCTGCAGCTGGAGTTCGAGGCGGGTGTGGGTGCTAGGAAGCAAACTTGGTCCTCACAAGAGCAGCGAGCACTCCTAACTGCTGAGCCATCTGTCCAGCCCCAATTTCCAAGGACCGAGCTTCCTAACTTCCTGTCGTATAACCGGGATGTGCTGGGAGGGAGTGGGGATGGATTGATCTTCGTGATACTCCGTTCATGAAGTCATGACGACAGAGCCAATTCAGAGCATATTTACAGTCTCATCCTTGTACACGTTAACTAACTCCACATCAAAGAACTCTAGTACAGCCTTACTGCCCCCATAATATAGAAGAATGAGTCCCCCAAAACACTAAAGGGTCCAGGTGCTATCACTACTAAGAGTTAATGCCAGGGTCGGACTGTTCCTTCTAGCACTAAAGAAATGTTCGTTTCGCTCTCTGACGCAGACTGAGGGCCTCGTGAAGGTGGATCAGGAGGAAAGGATCTGCAGAGGCACTGTCTACTCACCTCTCTGCAGAGGCGCTGTCTACTCACCTCCGATCGCAGCCCAGTGGAGTGGCGTCCTGTCGCTCCAGTCCACATCCTTGTAGTTTGGGTCACAGAGACCTTTCTTCAAAATCTTCTTCACCGCATTGTAGTCGCCTGCTGCCACGGCCTGGTGGAGCTTTGTCATGTCTGACATTTTCGACAATTCCATGACAGAATCTGCCTGAGAGACAGGCCATTTAGGAGAGTCCATACAGCCCTTCACCCCTGGCAAGGGCTCCCTAGGCTTCTGCATCAGTTACTTGCTTTCCTGTTTTGTGGATTTGCATATGAACTTGTGTGTGTGTGTGTGTGTGTGTGTGTGTGTGTGTGTGTGTGTGTGTGATATGTTCTGCTGTGTGAGTACCTAACTCTCAGCAACTGTGGACAGCAGCTACTGTGGGATAAGATCAACCATTCTGCAACCCCAAAACTACTGATGGCCTCCACTGTACCCAGAATTATCTCTGGCACTTTACAGAGTGCACTCCACCCATCTTCCAGGGTGACTTCCTACCCCTACTTCAGAGCTCTCTTAGTTTTATGCTATCTTGAGTTGGTTGTGTGTTGTGTGATGTTTTACTCTTTTGGCTATTTGAGGGGCCTACCTCCCAGCTCTCAAATAAGTTACACACAGAGGCTTATTCTTAGTTAAGCCGGCCTTAGCGTGGCTTTTTTCTTGACAGCTTTTTTCAAATTTACCCATCTACCTTTTGCCTCTGGGCTTTTATCTTTCTCTATTCCTGTATACCTTTCTTTAATTCTTTCTCCGTGGCTTGCTGTGTAGCTGGGTGGCTGGCCCCTGATGTCCTCTCCCCTTGTTCTCATGGCTCCTCTTCTTCCTCGGTTCTCCTATTTATTCTCTCTGCCTGCCAGTCCCCACCCCAACCTTGCTTCTGCCTTGCTATTGGTCATTCAGTTCTTTATTAGACCATCAGGTGTTTTAGACAAAGAATCACAGCTTCGCAGAGTTAAATAAATGCAGCATAAACGAAAGTAACACACCTTAAAATAATATCCTACAACAGTTGTGGAGGTCTGCATCCTGTCTTTCTAGTGTGGAAGCATCCAGAGATGCTATGGGGACAGCGATAATCTGCATAAATAGTTTGGAGTGGGTGAATGGATTCAGCATAAGTGCTCCACAGAAAGTAAAAGCTAGTGCCACACCACACGAGGAGTACAGCTTGCCAACACGCAAATAAAACAGCTAAAAACAATTGTGAAGGGTATGCCCTGAGGTGTCTGGGGAGAGGCTCTCAAGAATGAGGACCTAAGTTCAGATCTCCAGCACCCACATAAAAAGCTGGGCATGGTGACTCATGATTGTAATCCTATCATGGGAAAAAGAAATAGGTGGGTCTCCAAGGCTCCATTCCCAGGTGGTCTGAACTATGTGGTGATGTTCCAGGTCAATGAGAGACCCTATTTCAAACAGAAGATGGGAGGATGTGAGAACCAGGACCCAAAGTTGTCCTCTGAACTCTACACACACAAGCACACACCACACACAGAGCTCTCCAACCACTCTCACACATATGCACACCTACACAGCTCACCTCCCACACACTCACACATACAACTCTCCCACACACTCACATACACACACACAGAGCTCTCCCCCCACTCTTACACACATGCACACCTACACAGCTCACCTCCCACACACTCACACACATACAACTCTCCTCCCACACACTCACATACACACATACACAGAGCTCTCCTCCCACACACTCACACACATGCACACACACACACAATCTTATGCCATGAAACACCAGTGCTCATACTGTAATCCACAAACCCTTAGGAGCCCCTGATTTTTAATTTAGGGGACTTATGAAGTGAAAACTTTGTATTTTAGTATTAAAATGTCACCAGCCTTGTCCACTCTGTTGTCACTTATTCAGTGGTTTAAAGGTGATGGTAGAGAAAGCTGGTGATGGCTGGACACACAAAAAAAGATGCTCTCACAGGGCAGTGGTGGCGCACGCCTTTAATCCCAGCACTCGGGAGGCAGAGGCAGGCAGATCTCTGTGAGTTCGAGGCCAGCCTGGTCTACAAGAGCTAGTTCCAGGCCAGACTCCAAAGCTACAGAGATACAGAGAAACCCTGACTCGAAAAACCAAAAAAAAAAAGATGCTCTCAGCAAACTGCTATTCCCCACACTTACAGGAGAGCATGGCCTCACGGGAGCATGGCCTCACGGGAGCATGGCCTCATGGGAGCATGGCCTCATGGGAGCATGCTACAATTCAAAGCTAGAAAACCATTGCTGCTGCCATAAAATTTCATAAGGTCCAGATGTTCCTAAGAGGCATCACACACACGCACACTCACACAACTCTTTGTTAGGGTTTTTCTACCCAAAAACTGACCAGTGGTTTCATACACTCCCTTATCCTATGCCCTCCTTACCCAATCCCAAAACAACAGGACATGAGCTCCCCTGATTACAGTGTTTCCCCTTTAAAAATTCTCCCCTTCCCTGGACTTGGGGCTGCTCTTCCCTCACTCACTACATTGGTGTGCTGGAGGTGTGGTCCAAACTCGAGTTTGTATATTAAAAACCCTCATGTAATTTGCATCGGAATCCATGAATCCATTTGGGGACCAGAAACCTGGGCATAACTCTTGAAAAATCAGACTGCGGCAGCAATGGATTCCTGGCTCTGAAATCCTAACACCCACCGAATTGGGTGCTTTAAACACACCCAGTCTTTTGGTATGCAAATTGGTCTGAATTCACTAACCTAACTACTGAAATTTAGCAAACTTCGCTTTGCCATAAATGTATATCTGAACCCCAGTCCTTCAGGGAGACGTACTTTGACTTAGAAAATAGTCAGTAGTACATACTTGAGTTAAGTATGATTAACCAATAAAAAAGAACTAAGATTAAAAATACTTACTGTCTTTCCTGGGAGCTCTGTGCTGCAGGCCACCTTAGCTGGCTGGAGTGTTAGCTTTTATTAGCACCATGGAAACTGACCCCTCCTCCTCCCCAGGCAAGCTAAAAATGAGCCTCAGCTTCCTGGTCCTTGGAGTCTAGTGGGCAGGCCTGCCTCTCTGCTTCTCATCCAAACTGTTCAAGAATTTCATGTTCTTTTAGATTAACTAGGATGGTCCTCAGTAAACTTTTGAGAGCATTTGATAATCAAATTGAAATTGAAAAGCAGCTGTCTGCTCACAATCCACAAGAGTCTGTAAAGCAGACCAGCTGCTTAGTAGCCACATGGGACTTGAGGAATGTCCACCTTGGATTACTAGGACAGCACGGGCCCCCTCACCTTCAGAACCAGCTGTGAGATCCTGAGTAAATTCCTTAATGTTGCTGGGGTTTGGGTTTGGGTTTTGGCTGTTTGTTTGTTTTTTCTCACTGCCCAAAGGAAGTATTTTGTTTATTTATTTGTTTGTTTTTCGAGACAGAGTTTCTCTGTGTATCCCCCTCCCCGCACTGTCCTGGAACTCACTCTGTAGACCAGTCTGGCCCTGAATTCACAGAGATCTGCCTGCTTCTGCCTCCTGAATAATTCTGGGATTAAAGGTCTGTGCCACCACTGCAGTCAAAAGGAAACATTTTTTAACCTTTTCCCTTCTGGTTATTAAATACAATTAGCTGATGTAATTTATAAAACATTTGATGCAAGATAGATGTTTAAATAGGACATTTCTGGATGCTTTCTCCTGGCCTTCTTTCCCTTCCTCCCCTCTGCTCTAACCAAACATCTACCACGTCTCCGGAACTGCTGATCTCAGACTCCTCCGTCCCTCTGTCCCTCCCTCTCTGTCTTCTTCCCTCTCTTTTTCTTCTCTTGTTTTTTCTATTGGTGTTCTGTATTGCAGGGCATGATCAAAGAAAGAGAGTCACTCCAAGATGGAACTCAGGCTCTGTGGAACCGAACCCCAAATAGCTGTGCAAAGGCATTTTATTGATTGTTACACCTAAGTTGTTTTCTGGCTAAAACAAGCTCCTCATACCAAAGCCCCTGACCTAATCTATATGTTTAATGAAGGAAAACATCACAGCCCTCCCACTTTAGTCCTTACTGTGTACTGTTTGTAGTGCCCAGTAGTGCAGGACACTCCAGGTGTGACAGGACCGTCTTGGGACCAGCTTCATGCAAAGACTGTAGAGCTGCTTCAGAAAGAACAGCTTTGTAAACAACAGAGAACAATCACTGTTTTCTAGGATGATTTCTTCCTGGGCTAAGTACTTCTAGAAAACAATGATTCATTCTGATGTTAACCCTAGACACAGTGTAAACAGCTATTTCATCCTAATGTTTACCCTCGACACAATGCTTCTACTGGAGTTCCACTACAGTTTTCCCTTTCTTCTTTCCTTCCACTTTCCTTCTTTTTTTCTTTCTTTCCTTCCATTCGTCTTACTATTTTTCTTCCAATATATGTTGGGGGCAATGCTGGGCCAACATTCTGGTTAGCCTTAATTGCCACCTTGGCACAGCCTAGAGTCATCTGAGAGAAACCTCAACTGAGGAATTGCCTTCATCAAGCTGACTGTGGGCATTACTGTGAGGGATTCACTTTGTTATAGACTGATATAGGAAGTTCCAGCGTAAATAGTACCAGTCCAAGCAGTGTGGTCCTGGGCTTATTTACAAAACAAAACAAACAAAGAAACAAACAAACAAAAACAGGTGAGAGCACCAGGCAACATCGTCCATGGTTCCTGCTGTCCTTCCATCCTTCCTTGGCTGGAGTGAGTTCCCTGGTTGGAGGTAATGCTGCATCCAATGGCAAGCAGCCCCACCTTCAGTTTCCTGCCTTGAGTTCCTGCCCCGACTTCCCTCAGCAGTGGACTGTGACCTGGAAGCGCTTTTGGTCTGAGTGTTGTAGCACAGGAACTCAAAGAAGACTGGAACAGCCAGGTAGAGATAAGGCACCCCTCGCCTTGACTTAATTGAGTTTTCAGTCCAGAAAGGGGGGCAGTGGGGTACAGACAATTAACAAGAAAAATCATTTACATGTAAATTCACAACTTTTTAACTACCATAAGCAAACATTCAAAGGCAGAGAAAGTGGGAGAGGATTATCAGACTGAGAAGGTGTTGAATGAAAAAAATGAAGGCCATGATGCTCCTAGGTACAGACTGAAGAGGTTTGTTGTAGATATGAGGGAGAAAACAGCCAGATTCATCTGGAAGAGTCCAGGCTGAGCTGGGCCATGAGGTGGGGTGGGGAGTGAGAGGGGAAGGGAAGAGAGGAGAGAAGGAACAAATAGACTACCTTGCAACCCAGAGGCCATAAAGGCAAGAGGGCAAGCAGGGACCCAGGAGATCCAACAGCCATATAGGAGTCAGAGAAGCAGAGGGAAGGGATGCCCATGGTGAAGGTCAGAATGAATGGATTTGGCCATATTGGACGCCTGGTTACCAGGGCTGCCTTCACTTCTGACAAAGTGGACGTTGTTGCCATCAATGACCCTTTCATCGACCTCAACTACATGGTCTACATGTTCCAGTATGACTCCACCCACGGCAAGTTCAAAGGCAAAGTCAAGACTGAGAATGGGAAGCTTGTCATCAACGGGAAGGCCATCACCATCTTCCAGGAGCAAGATCCTGCCAACATCAAATGGGGTGATGCCGGCGCCGAGTATGTTGTGGAGTCAACCGGTGTCTTCACCACCATGGAGAAGGCTGGGGCCCACTTGAAGGGTGGGGCCAAAAGGATCATCATCTCTGCCCCTTCTGCCGATGCCCCTATGTTTGTGATGGGTGTGAACCATGACAAGTATGACAATTCCCTCAAGATTGTCAGCAATGCTAGAAAGTGTAGTCCACACAGAGGGGCACAGCTTGGCTTGTGTGGGAAATAAAGAAGGGGCAGGTACTGGCTCTGGAATGTGGACTGAGTAGAGGTGTTTAGGGCAGGTAAGTGCTAGACTGTTCAGTGTGTCTAGAAATTTGGATTTCTCCCCCTATTAGAAAGAGTGGCCACTGAAAGGTTTTTTGTTTTTTTTCTTTTTCTTTTTTTGGGGGGGAGGAGTATAGGGGTGGGGTTTTTTGTTTTTGTTTGTTTGGTTTTGGTTTTTGGGTTGGTGTGTGTGTGTGTGTGTGTGTGTGCGCGTGCGTGTGTGTGTGTGTGTGTGTGTGTGTGTGTGCGTGCGTGTGTGTGTGTGTGTGTGTGATAGAGTTTCTCTGTGTAGCCCTGGCGTGTGTGTGTGTGCGCGTGCGTGTGTGTGTGTGTGTGTGTGTGTCTGTGTGATAGAGTTTCTCTGTGTAGCCCTGGCTGTCCTGGAACTAGATATGTAGACCAGGCTGGCCATGGAACTCACAGAGCTCCACCTACCTCTGCCTCCCAAGTACTAGGATTAAAGGTGTGCACCACCACTGCCAGGCCACTGAAAATTTTAAAGTAATGGGTGAGATGAGTTGGTACAACTTGTATGTCCTTCACAGATTACTTTGTCTGATAATTCGAGAACTGATGGATGGGAGATGAGACTGCTTTATGTGGGATGTCCTTCTGTATATGTGCTGCTTTTATTGGTTGATAAATAAAAGCTGCTTTGGCCTATAGCGGGGAAGAACATAGCCAGGCTGGAAGAGGTATAGAGAGTAGGAAGAGTCAAGGAGATGCCATGTAGCTGCCAAAGGAGGCAGACACCATGGAGCTGCCCAAGAAACAAAAGGTAACAAACCACGAGCCTAGTGGTTAAATATAAATTAATAGAAGTGGGTTAATTTAAGATGTAAGAGTTAGTAAATAAGAATCCTGAGCTAATAGGCCAAACAGTGTTGTAATTAATATAGTTTCTGTGTAGTTATTCAGATCTGGGCTCCTGGGAACAAAAGAGTAGTCTCTAGTTACAACTGCAAGCATGGACACAGAAGATATCCATTACAGAAGTCTAGCCAAGAAAGAACGGTGGGTGAGTGGTTAATGGTTTCAGGGGAAAAAAGTGCTGGAAGCTAGAATTATTTCAGAGGGAATAGTGACATCAGTTGTCAGTGGCTTAGACATGAGTAGTGAGGTGAAGGAACAATCAAGGCTGGCTCCCTTGCTTAGCGGATGACATTGGTGGTATGGGAATGGATGCAGTAGAGTGAGCTGTAGATGATGGAAGAACACAGATTAAGAGTTATGTTTTAGTGTAAGTTTGAGAAGCCTGTACAGCATTAAATATCAAGGAGCAGTGTTAGCATTCAGATACACTGTCAGGGACCATAGTCCTAAAAGATGATAGCAGGGACCATTGTCCTAAGAATGTTTGAAGAGAGCCCCCACATCCCAACTACCTTGAGAACTGTTTGTCAACGGAGCCACAAAAAAGATTGTTTCTGCTTACACCAGGTTTGCTAGCTGGTGACCTTTGCTAACCCCTACCCCCCACCCCAAGCCAAGTTCCTCATTCAAGGGCTATATAAGCTGTAACTATTACCCTAATAAACGGATACCTTGACAACAGAATCTTGCTTGGTGTCCTTTCTCCCGCCCGTGTCTCTTTCAGATAGCGCCTCTTCAGATCCTGAATAGCTGACCCGCTGGACGGGTACAATACACCTGGCCTGCCCCTGGAGACATGGCAGAGTGTGTCATCCCAATGTACAAGTGCTTGTCCTGGCATGCTGTGTGGTCTCTGTGCACATGCACTGTGCTATTCTTTTTAAAAGGGCAGAATCCCTCCTGTTCACTCTCTTCTTCCTCTTCCTCTTTCTCAGTGGTCTCACACTTTGTTGCTCTCTGCCTCTCTTTGCACCTCTCTCTCTTTCTCTTCTTTCTCTCTCCCTTCCCTCCCACCAATAAAAAACTCTATCTGCAAGCTCTGGAATCTGTTGTCTCTCTCTCTCTCTCTCTCTCTCTCTCTCTCTCTCTCTCTCTCTCTCTCTCTCTCTCTCTCTCTCTCTCTCTCTCTCTCTCTCCCTGGTCACCATTTTTAAAATTATAACATTGGTGCCATGAAACTTGATATGTCCCTTCTGGTGCCCACCCTGCATGCCAGAACCCTTGAATCTTCAACTGAGTCACTTGTCCATCTAAAGGATCACTGAACCCATCCCCAACTCTAACCCTGTTCCCATGAGTGCGAATTAGTCTCTTGACCCTGCCTATAAGTCCTGGTACCAGGCGACCACATGTTTTGGGCTTAGAGCCTTAACCCCTGCTCTGTAAGTTTGATGAATCACAGAGCAGCCTGTGCCCTCTCACCCAATCCTCCCTGAATTTCTGGGATGCTGGAAATTATAGGTGTTTGGATCCTCTTCTCTACCAAACTCATAAGAACTACTTCTTACCTCTTACCTATCAGCCAAATGGCTGCTTACTGGCACTACGTACTGGCACTACATATCCCAATATTTCATGGAACCTACACAACTTCTGCCAGTGATTCAACAGATGGAAAGAGATTCCCCCTTCCCCTACATCCATGCTTTCAATTTTCTCTACCACCTCTCACCATGGCTAAGGCTTAGCCTGTATCATGGAAGGATCCTCCCTTCACCTGGGAGCTAAAGGTTCTAAAGGTTCCTCTAAAGGTTCTTTTTCATATGTATAAAATGAGTCTCCCACCCTACTAGGCATCTCATGCTTGTGCACAAAATAACTCATTCTTCTGTTTGTTCTGTTTCTGTTCACTCCCTGCTTTCCAAGGGGCTCAAGGTGGTGTTATTGGGACCTCAGTACCACTCATTAGCTTACATATTTTTTAGGGCAGTGACATTTACATCTATTGCCATTTTTAAAGCCCTGTAGCTTTGATCTTTGAGTACAACCAGATTATAATCCTGAATGATTTATATAGAAATAATAGTTTTTAAAGACCATATAATACCTTTTGCTTCTGCATCAAAAGATCAAGAATACTATCTTATTGTAGAACCATTTTTAGTTAATAAATCTATTAATTGACAATTTGGGGCCTATTTTTCTGGTATGTCAATGGGCATGCCAGGGAGTTCCCCCTTGTCTCAGCATTTCAACCTATTCTGGGGAGGGAGAATGGGACAATGCTTTCTTTTCTGTAACTACTTCTAGCTGACATTGGGGCATTGTTATCAGGGTTCAAGAAAGCTTAAAGGCTAGCCAAAGGTAAGGAGGGAATTATGCAATGGGGCACTCGTCAGAAGCATCTGGTTCACAGACTCTGTTGAAGACACTGGGAGCATTCACATCACCTGGACTGGTCCACATCAGCTTTCAGCAAGGCCAGGGCTCACAGTCATTTGGAGCAGGTTGTAGTCAGGAATTGATGCTTAGGTGTGTCTGCTAGGCAAGTGAAAACCTATTGAGACAAGTTTAAACTAGACACAGAAGTTATAACTTATGTACTTAAAGGAAAGTAATACGTTTAAAACTTTTAGGCCCATAGTAAATCCATATTGTAGAAAAAAGCAGATAACAGATATCTGTGAAACAGCAGGAATAGACTCATATCTTTGAATCCTAGGTTAAACTACAAATTTTGGTTAGAAACATGTATATTTTTCTGTTCAGAGAGCCAGGTATGGATTGGACAGAGATGTATTTGGCCAGTTGAGAAACACCTTAAAAGTCTACGCCTAGATGACAACCAAAATAAATGACACAACAGTAAGTAGTCATTGCTCTATCAGCTTATCAGAACTATACCACCGAAGGGGAAAGAAATCAGGAAAATTTTTTATATCTTAATCATATATTTATACCATTGTAACCTGAATCTACATCTCTAAATCATTTTTAAACCATCAAAGCTTATGAGCTTTTGCATCCTCAGACTTTTATATATCTTAAAACAATTTGTTTGATTGACACCTAGTAGCTTTTAAAAAAGGCAATGCTTGACTTTTATATCTATAAAATGAGCTAATGAGCTGGCTATAGCTCTGCGGAAGGATCTGGATGCCTGCTGCCACTTAACTGACAACATTATAGATGGCCTAGCCATCAATAATACTATTAGAGATCCCAGAAGGATAAATAAACTGTACCTGAGTACAGACCAAGCAGCTTCTGAATCTAATAAAGGGACCAGAGTCCATATACAGTTAGCCATACCCAGGTCTCCATAGCATTGGAGGCAGAAATATCAAACAGCAGTTTTAGCCAGGCCCATAAGTTGATTTTTTTTCCCCATGTGAAAGAGGGGCATGGAAAAGACTGACCTTATTTTGTCTAGGAAAACTGGTGGAATTAATTCTCCAATGTCCTGCTGTTTGTTCACAGTCTGTACTGGGTCCTGGCAGCAGGTGTTGCATTGGGGTACCTGGCCCAGTAGTCAGTGTCATCGTAATCCAGGTGGAGACATCATGGTGTTCCATAATCTTTGGAAACCTTGGGTCACTGCTAGGATCTCAGAGTCTCTGTCTAATATAGTAAGTTTTTAAGTCATTATTTTTAAATGTCATATTCTGCAGATCTCTGAAGTATGAGGGCTGCCTAGGTACATCTGATTAGATAAACTTTGTTTCTAGTCACTTGTTTTAAGTTTGACTTTGAAAACATATACAGGGAACTAAATAAGGCTTATCCCTGTAACTAATTATATCAGTACTTTAAGGATGACTGACTAACTTGTATTTCCTAACAGTCTGTAATAAATTAGGAGCTTTCATACGAATAGAACTTTATATTTTGCAGGTTTAGCCTTAAAAAATAATGATTTTTGAATTGAATCTAATAAAGGAACTAAATTAGTCATTCCAAGGGTAAAAGCAGAACAAGTTTGCATCCAGTTGTTAATGCTGTCTCAAGGGAAGGCAAGGAAAGATCCTAGGGTGATGTGGGAACAGGAGGGAGCCTAGGGGCTAGCATTGCTCTTAACAAGTTCTAAGGCACTACAGCTGCTGTGTTAGGGAAGATCCACAAATTCCTGTTTGCTAGAGATTTAAGAGGACTACACCCTTTTTAGGGAGTGAGAATTTTCTCCAAGCCCCCTGAGGGAATAGGAGCTTTATCCAAATACCTGACCTCCTTAGAAAACAACTTGTTTTAATTGATGTTCCTCTTAGTATCAATACAAAATATATATATGCCTCAGTTTATCCAAAGAGTTTAAGCCCAACAAAGTTAGCAAAGACAAGGAGGCTAAACACCCATTTTAAACCTGAATAGGCCTTGAGCAAGGAAATATGTTTGTTTTTAATGCGTTGACCTTACAATAGTTTTTTATGTTGTGGTGATCCTCCTGCTCCAAAATTGTTTTCATTGTTATTCTACAACTGTAGTTTTTTCAATGTTATGAATCTCAGTTTAAACATTTGACATGCAGGTGGTCCTAAGCTACCCCTCTACAACCTCCAAAGGATTGAGACTCATAGCCTTGGACAGTGTTCCAAGCCTCTGTCAAACTGCTTAGGTCGTTGTCTTTCTATATTACAAGAAATGAACATCCCAGTTTCTGGTTAGCTTTTGGTGTTTATGGTTGTGACCCTAATTTTTAGCTTTTTATCTTAAGTCCAAACATTAACAATATAAACATTTTATATGCACAAATATCCCATAGCATTAACTGTTATTTAAAAAATTAAAATCTCTTAAATGTCTTCCTGCAATATCAAAAATAAAGTATCTCTTTGGCCCCACCTTCAATGGCATATATATATATATATATATATATATATATATATATATATATATATATATATAAAACCTGTCATTTAGATCTCAGTGTAATGGTCTGTCCTGTAACCCCGCTTGGCGGGATCAGCTGTTCATGGTCCCCTGAAGGGGCGCTAACCTGCAAGACATGGGCTGAAGAAGAGGAAGGAGACCAAGCAAGATTCTATTGTCAAGGTCTCCGTTTATTGGGGTGAAAGTTACAGCTTATATACCCCTTGAATGGGGTGGAGGTAGGGGTAGGCAGGAACTCTGCGGGGTAACTGAAGGTCATCAGTCAACACCTGGTGTAAGCCAAAGCATGTGATCCATTAACATTGGAGTAAGGGGTGGGTTCGGTTAACAGATGTGATCCATTAGCATTGGAGTAAGGGGTGGTTCTGTTAACAGATAGTTCTCAAGATAGTTGGGATGAGGGGTGGGTTCTCCATAAACATCCTTAGGGCAATGACCTCTGCTATCCCTGTAAGAAGGATGGTCCCTGACAAATCTATCCTTTAGGACAATGGTCCCTGACACTGTCCTGTCCCTTTAAGAGACAAGGCCCTCCTGTCCTCCAAGGCAAGCAGATCTCCCTTTAGCTTCTAGCCTGAGCTCCTTCCTTTTCCCCCTCTCCCCTTTCCCCTTCCCTTTCATAACCCACTAAATAAATACCTACTTTCTCTGCATGGCATGCCTATCTATCTCTTGTCTCTCACCTGCCATGGCTCTTCATGGGACTGGCTGACCTGCTGAGGTCTCTCACCCACCGTGCGGCTTTCTGCCCGGGACCCACTGCCCCTTGTAGCATGCCGCCCACTGCCGCCCCTCAGGGAAATGAGACATTTTATTTTTACAATTACACTCAGTCTGCTCCATTTCATTGTAGCTGGTGCTTCTGGTGACTATCACCTGGCACTGACATTTCTAAAACTGTTAAGGTCCATACTTGCAACTGCACATTTTTTAGGGCTCTAGTCTTGCCACACATTTGTAAGCCTCAGCTGTTTCCTAGGATCCCTTTATGTCTTTAATACCATTGTCACCTGGGTGATTATTGAATTAATAAAGTCTAGCTGTCAGAGCAAGGTACATTTTTTATTATAAAAACATTGAGGTGAAGCTTTAATAATTTAAATCTTATATATATATATAAAATCTTATATATAAATCTTATATAAATCATATATATATATATATATATATATATATATATATATATATATATATAAACAAACCTTGTTTTTAGAATGGGACATGAGTCATTATACAAAAATCTCTCTCAATCCAAACTGTCTTGGAGATCTGTTGTTGCCACCTAGTTAGGCCCACTCTACATGGTCACCTTTAATCAAGATGATGGTGAAACCTTGTGACATCTGTTATGATTCAGCCACAGTATGGCTGACACTACCGGATTCCAGGGCCACACATGTGCAGACAAGACCTCAGGTGTGACCCATGTATAGTGTGGCATGCTAGCATCACCTGTCTATGATGCAGCTATCTGAGACCTTGCACACAGCTCTGTCATCTGTGCATGATATAACCACATCATCCCCCTGTGCATATGTGCTGGGCAGCCCTTAAAAGTTGGACACACTATCTTCAGCTCTGTCTCTCTTTCTCTGCACAACGATCTTTACCAGACCTGTACACACCCCCCAATAAACTCCTAAGCGGGTTTGTTGCATGTTCTGTGTTTCCTTCTCACTCGAGCCAGGAGCAGTGACTCAGATGGCCTTATTACAACTTAGATAACAATTTATCTAACGGAACAATTTAAAGTGACCGCCTAACAGCACCTTTGATCCCAATAGTCTATGGGAGCTTTCTAACTATTGTCAGCTCACAGGCAAATGGAAGGAGTTTCCTTATATCCAAGCCTTTTGCTATCTAAGCTCTAAATCCCAGTCTTATAATCTCACCTTTCATGATATCTATATGATCCTATCTAATAATCTACTTCCTGAAAAATGCAGGCAAGTTTGGGAGCAGGCCAGACTACATGCAGTCAAGGTTCACCAAACACATGAGCAGGAACCACACTGGGATTATAACACCCCAGGTGGAATTTTAGCTAGGGGCCAGTTTTTGACTTGCCTTCTGGCAGGTCTCCATAAGGCTGCCCTCAAGCCAGTAAACTATAATAAGCTCTCAGAGGTCATTCAAGATATGAAGGCAAATCCTTGTGCATTTTTTGGAATACCTCACTAAAGTTTTGTTATAATATACTAACTTAGATCCAGAAACCACAGAAGGCCGACAGTTACTCGTGACTTATTTTTTTTTTTCTAAGTGCTACCCTGACATTAAGGCTAAACTTAGACATTTGGAAAAAGGCCCCTTGACCCCACAGGCAGAAGTCTTAGAGTTGGCTTTTAAGGTGTACCATGCAAGGAATAACAAAGCCCGCAATCATTGTTACATGCTAACCATGGCCCTCTGACTGGCCGAGGCAACAGACTGCCTAATCTGTGCTATCCGTGCTGCTCCCTTTCTCCCCAGGTCTCGAGAACCACCAGGCCCATATTTCAAATATGGCAGAACTGATCACGGGGCCTGAGCATTCCCTAATTCTCATCTTGATCCTGCGAGACCAAGATGCCATAGGGAAGGACATTGGGCAGTCAATTGCCCTCGTTCATAGAGTGGCATGGAGACATCAAACTCAGGAAATTCCCAAGTTGACCTTCTAGGTCTGGCCATGGACAAGTGAGGCTACCTGGGCTCCTTTGACCCAACCACAACCATCATCTGTAACAGGGAGACATGGGTAAACATCTTGATATCAAGATGGCCCATCTTCTTTCTCTTGAACACCAGAGTCACATACTTGGTACTGAGGGAATTCTGCGGGCCTACCTCTCCTTCTAGTTTCCCTATTGTCAGGGTCTGGGGACAGCCTTATCTACCTCAGCCTACCCCACCACTTAACTGTGTTTTTAGGGGTATTTATCTCACTCATTCATTTTTAGTCATGCCAACTTGCCTGGTACCTCTTATGGGAAGACATTTTTTAGAAAAAGTAGGAGCTTCCATTTCATTTGCTCCTTCCATTCACCTTACTCCAGACTCACCAGCAGCTCCCCTCCTCCTCCTTCCAGCCTCCCAACCTCCCAGCCCCAAGGTGTCTTTTTCTCTAACAGCCTCTCAGGTAAAACCCCAAGTTTGGGACACCCCAAACCCCTCTGTTACTAAACACCATTTCCCCCATCATTATCCAATTACAAGACCCTATGAAGTACATTACCCAAGCTCAGTACCCCCTCTCTCTTCAGAGCCTTACGGGACTTAAGCCTATTATCTCTGACTTTCTAAGAAAAAAGCTATTTTGCCTCACCTCTTCTCCCTTTAACACCCCTATACTTGCTGTTAAAAAACCTAATCACAGGGCTGGAGAGATGGCTCAGGGGTTAAGAGCACTGGCTCCTCTTTCAGAGGATCCGGGTTCAGTTCCCAGCACCCACATGGCAGCTCACAACTGTCTGTAATTCCAGTCCCAGGGAATCTGACACCTTCACACCAACACACATGAAATAAAGTTAAATAAATTTTAAAAAAAAACCTAATCACCTGGTTCAAGACGTCCAGCTCATTACCTCTGCAGTGGTCCCTCTTCATCCTGTAGTGCCTAACCCTTACACACTTCTTTCCACTATCCCTCCAGGAAACTCCCACTTCTCAGTTCTAGATCTCAAGGATGCTTTTTCCTTATTTCTCTCAGCTCTCAATCTCAAAACATCTTTGCATTCACCTTGACTGACCCTGACACTCACCTCTGAACACAGCTCACCTGGACCGTCCTTCTCCAGGGATTCCTGGACAGCCCACAACTGTTTGGGCAGGCTTTAGCTGCTCCTAAGTCTAAACTCAGACAGTATGTAGATGATATTTTACTTTGCAGTCCATCCTTAGACATCAGCAAAACTGATACCTCTACTCTTTTAAATTTCCTGTCCAAAAGGGGCTATAGAATCTCACCTTCTAAGGCCCAACTGTCTACCTCTCAGGTTATTTACTTGGAATTAAGTTTTATCCCAACCCAAAAAGCTATTACCCTAGACAGAAAAAAAAAACTAATTCAGTCCCTTGCAGTTGCTTGTACAAAAGAAGGGGTTTTATCGTTCCTAGGAATAGCTGGCTTCCTGAGTTTCTGGATCCCCTCTTTTTCTCTCCTTGCCCACCCCTTATACAAGGCAGTTTTCAGCTCTCTGTACAAGTCCCTTCTCCATCTCATTACTAAACCCTTCCAGAGACTCCAGCAGGCCCTTATCTAGGCTCCAGCTCTCCATCTCCCAGATTTAACCTGTCCCTTCTCACTCTATGTAACAGAGAAGGAGGGATATGCCCTGGGGGTCCTAGGACATCAGCTGGGACCTTCCTTTGCACCTGTAGCATACCTATCAAAGAAGCTGGACCTTACCACTCGGGGCTGGGCACCCTGCATATGTGCTTTAGCAGTTGCTGAGCTTCTTATTTGTGAGTCAAAGAAACTAATCTTTGGTTCATCCACCACTGTCTTCACCCACCACAATCTGTCCCATCTCTTAACTTACAAAGGCTTTTAAACCTTACCCCCTTCCCGAGTTATTTCCCTGTAGGTGGCACTCGTAGAAGATGCCATACTCACTTTCCAATCCTGCCCACCCCTTAATATCTCAAATTTCCTACCTCAACCTAACATTAATTATTCCCTGTAGTGAGGGGCTGTGGGCTGCTTTCCTGCAGCCCTGCTCCTGATCGCTGGGCTAGCTTGTGGCCCGAAATAATTACACGGAAACTGTATTCTTTTAAACACTGCTTGGCCCATTAATTTCAGCCTCTTACTCACATCTTGACTAACCCATATCTAATAATCTGTATAACACCACGAGTGGTGTCTTACCGGGAAAGATTCAGCACATCTGGCCTGGTGGCTGGCTTCATGGCATCTCATTGTAGAGGCAGGGCAATTGTCTGAGCCATCTACCTCACTTCCGTATTCCTGTTCTGTCTACTCCACCCACCTATTTTCTAACCTATTAGGCCAAGCAGTTTTCTTTATTAACCAATGAAAACAGATTGATAGAAGACTCGCCTCCATCATTTCCCCATCTCATTCCTACATAGAAACCTTAGAGGATCTACTGCCCCACCCCTCACATATACAGGAGGGCAAACTGTCTCAAGCCACTTATACCTGGTACACAGACAGCAGCTCCTTTTTACGTGAAGGGACCCGTAGAGCAGGCTATGCCATAGTGTCAGATACTGGGGTGATGGAGGCACAGGCACTCCCTGCCCATACCACTAATCAGCAGGCTGAGTTAATAGCCCTTACCCGTGCTTTCCAGTTAGCAAAGGGACAATCTTTACATGTTTACACAGACTCCAAATATGCCTTTCGTATTCTCCTGTCCCATGCAGCTATCTGCAAGGAGCATGGGCTTCTTACAACAAAAGGAGGATCCATAACTAACTCAAATTACATTATGGACTTTGTTTAAAAGCCTCCCATCTCCCCAAAGCTATAGGAATTACTCATTGTCAGTCTCATCAAACAGTTCCATTATTTTCAAGGAAAATAACTGGGCTGACCAAGCAGCTGGAACAACAGCATTCCAGAGCCCAAACCTACCTCAATCACCTCAGGGGGTTCATACAGTACAGCCCACGTACTTGCAGATATCCCCTGATACCCAGCAAATTCTGTCCTACCTACATCAGCTCTTTCATCCTAATAGCAAAAAAGCTCTGTTTCATTTTGTCAAGACTCACCTCCAGCCCACTCCTGAGGACTTAGAGTTCTTAAAAGCTATTACTGCCTCTTATAAAATCTGTCAAAAGCAGATTCCTAAGACCAAATATCGTAGCTTCCCTTTTCCCATCCACCAGGCCAGGGGCTCCCTTCCAGAAACTGACTGGCAGCTTGATTTTACTCATATGGAAACAGTCAGCTGAATTAAATATCTCCTGGTTTTGTGGACACAATGTCTGGGTGGATTGAAGGGTTTCCCACCACTAACAAGAGGGCCCAGACAGTTTCCAATGTTTTTCTCTGAGAAATCATCCCCCGGTTTGGAATCCCAACCTCTCTTCAGTCAGATAATGGCCCAGAGTTTACTTCCCAGATTTCTCAAAGTTTACTGAGGCTCTTAACATTCCCTGACACTTTCATATCCTATACCATCCTGTCTTCAGGGAAGGTAGAACGAACTAACTGATCCTTAAAAAATGTTCTTGTTGCCGGGAGGTGGTGGCGCACGCTGTTAATCCCAGCACTCGGGAGGCAGAGGCAGGTGGATCTCTGTGAGTTCAAGGCCAGCCTGGTCTACAAGAGCTAGTTCCAGGACAGGCTCTAAAAAAGCTGCAGAGAAACCCTGTTTCGAAAAACCAAAAAAAGAAAAAAGAAAAAAAAATGTTCTTGTTAAGATGTCACAGGAGCTTCACCTTGACTGGATAAAACTTTTGCCTCTGGCCCTTCTTAAATTTAGGGCTCTTCCCAAAAGCCCCCTTTCCATCTTGCCCTTTGAACTCATGTATGGGTGGCCGGTTTTAAACCCCGGCCTCTCACCTAAAACTTCTCCCCTTCCTGATCACCTGCTTACCCCACTGTTATCGCATCTTTGCTCCCTATTATAGGATTTTACCGACTACTCATTACCTCAATTCATGCCCACTGCCAATTAAAATAGGAGACAATGTACTATTCTCTCCCACAGACCAATGCTCCTTCTTACCCTTTCCCCTAAATGGCAGGGCCCTTTAAAGTAATTCTTGTAACTCCCACAGTTGCCAAGGTCAAGGGACTCTCTCTCAGTGGATCCACCTGTCTCACCTTAAACCTTTTACTCTTTGAGGGAGAGACCCTGAACAGCCATACAATGACATATTTATGGAAAGTTACACAAAATATTTCCTCATACCATGGTCTCTAATGTAGTGATATTTTATTTGCACTTTAATAAATAAAGCTTGCTTGAAGATCAGAGTGCAAAATTAAGCCTCTAGGAGCCAGAGAGTGGTGGCACCCGCCTTTAGTTCCAGGACTCAGAGACAGAGGCAGAGAGCAGTTGGATCTCTGTGAGTTCACGGATATCTGGGCTACACAAGATCGATCCAGAAACAGATTCAGGTGGTGGTGACTCACACCTTTCTTTAATCCCAGCACTAGGGAGGTGGAGACAGGAGTGATATGGCGGGGCAGAGAGAGGAGTATAAAAGGGAAGAGACAGAAACTCAGTGGAGTCTGAGGATTTGCGGGGAGACATGATCTCGCCCTTTTCGTCTGAAGATTTGGTAGAGGTAAAAAGTCTCTCCAGTGGTTGGCTGCTTTACTTTTCTGATCTTCAGCTCGAACCCTGAAGTACGAGTCTCTGAGTTTTTATTATTCAAGCTACACCCTAACCTAATTTGCATGCCTTACTCAAGGAGAGCTTCGTACACCCCCACGACTTTAGCTCTTTATTATGTATTGTGTGCAATACACAATAATACAAGAGACTCTGCTGTGCCTGAGGCATCTTGTGACAAAAGTCCTGGGAGGGCTGAAAAGCTCCTTCAGCAAAAACAATCACTGTTTTCCACAAGGATTCTTCAAGGTCAAAGTATTTGCAAAACAAAACAAACAAATAAATACAAACAAACAACAACAGAACCGGTTGTTCATTCTAATATCTGCCCCAGGTACAGTGACTCTTTCTAAATTCCTGCAACAGTGGTCACTTTGCCACAAGCATTTCTGGCTGAGTTGAAACTTTTTTCAAGATTTTACCCCCAAGGAATCAAAGCCTAAATTAAAAAAAAAAAAAAAAAAAGGAATTTAGGGGCTGGAGAGATGATTTGGTGGTTAAGTGTACTTACCTACCCACACACAGATACATACAGAATTTAAATTAAAAATAAGACTGTTTTAAAAAGAAAGTAGTATAGTGGCATTTCATTTGTAATTTAATAAATAAAGCTTGCCTGAGGATAAGAAAAGTAAAACAGCCACATTGGCCAGCCTTACAGAACAGACAGTGGTGACACACACCTTTAATTCCAGTAACCACACTGGTTGCCATAGAAACCAGGAAAGTGATACATACCTGTAATGCTAGCCCTAGAGAGGAATATAAGATGGAAGGAAACAGCTCTCACACAGTCTCATTCTGAGAATCCTGGAGGCAGGATGCCATTTGGTACTGAGATAGAGGTAAGAGCCAGTGTCTGACTGTTTTGCTTTTTTGGTTTTAAAGTTGAATGCCAATTTTTGTCTTTGAGTTTTTTATTAATGAGGCTTCTAGGTAGTATAGAAATAATGAATCGAGCTCATTTTATACATGTAAATACTGAGAACCATTGATAATGCATTCTTGCTTAGGACTGTGTTCTGATACCTTGCCACCTCTTCCACACAATGAGGCCTCTGCAGACTGATAGAGAACAGCAAAGAAAGTTCAGGATATGATTGCTGGGCAGCTATGCCATCCTTTGTGTATTTTCTGTATTTCTTTTATTGGCCTATGCTTGGAACTATATGATCTGAATCTCTTGTATCTCACTTCCAAGAAATGATCAATTATATCATCACACATCAATGAACCTGCTTGAACATACATGGAAAGCTAAATTGTGTGGGACAGGTACCTAGATTATGCATCCCTACTTTACAGATGGGAACACTGAGGCACACAATGAGAAGTCACTTGCTGGTACTCAGAAAGCTCCAGTGATTCAGTTACCACAGTCTTTGCAATCTTGCATTTTCTCCTGAGGGGCTAAGTCAGTCACATGGCAAGGTTACCAAGCTTGAGATGTTCTGCCTAGGAAACGATGGAGTTCTGACTTAAATTTGCTTCTTTTTAAAAGAGTTGTATGTACATATTAGTGAGATAGGTTACCCTGAGACTGTGTGCTTGGGGGCCCCACCATTCAATAAATGCCTTTATGTATTAAACATCTTTACTTTTTTCATATTTTCTAGACTTTCTTTCACTACCCTTGGCCCCAAACCTGACATTTAGGGAGTTTGTATACTAGGAATCAGAGGCCCCAAGGGCTTAGGCACCTTCAGGTCACTGCTCTCTATGTCCTCTTCAGAGTAGCGAAGATCGCACTCTTTAGTAGTGGATTTTACTCAGAGTTTGGCATCATTGTTAGGTCCCTGATATCAGGGAGCCCCAGTATAATGATCTGTCCTGTCCCTTTAAGAGACAAGCCCCGCCCACTCTCTCCCACATCTGCTGAGGCAGGCAGATCTTTCCTGCTTGCAGCCTGAGTCTCTTCCTTTTCCATCTCCCTCTCAAAAAGGCAGCTTCTATCTCTTCTCTCTCTCTCTCCTTCTCTCTCCCTACCCCCTCTCTCTTTTCTTCTCCCCTTCTCCTTTTCCCCTCCATAACTCACTAAATAAATATCCAACCTCACTCTGCATGGCGTGCCTATATTTCCATCTCTCACCCACTGCCTTCAGAGACCTACGTCATGGTCTCATGGCATGCCCATCTGTCTGTCTCTCTTCCTGGCCTGCTGCAGCCACTTGGGGAACTGTCCCTTCCCTGCCTGGGACTGGCTGTTCCCAGGACCCTTGCCTGCTGCCTGCCCCCACTCAGGGACCAGTGGCATGGTCTCATGGTCCACTGCAGCCACTCAGGAACCTGCAGCATTTTTATTTAATTTGTTACTTTCAGGGTTCCCCACATCTTGAGCTAGCAAGCTGAGACTTAGTTTCCCTTTGCAGTCCCTAGAAGCTTTTGTTCCCATCTGCAGCTACCCTCCAGGAACTGTGGCAAATGCAACGATTCAGCCACACAGCATGGCTGACACTTCTGGGTTCTAGGGCCATGCTCAAGTGCAGACAAGCCCTCAGGCAGATGTGCCTAATGGCCCCAGGAATCTTAAAGGACCCTGCGTGCCCCACGTGCAGCATGGTAGCATCAACTATGTCTGATGCAGCTACGTGAGCCCCTGTGCACATGCATAAACTCTGTCATCTGCATATGACATACCTATGTCATCGTCCTGTGCGCATGTGCTAGGCAACCCTTAAAAGCTGGACGCTCCATCTTCAAGCCCTCTCTGTGCACACCGACTTCCCCAGGCTTGTATACCCCCCACTAATAAACTCCTAGGCGGGTTTGTTGCATGTTCCATGTTTCCATCTTACTTGTGCCAGAAAATTTCAGTGAAGGCTTCCTATAAGGTAGCAGGATATTGGTTCACTTAGACTTGAGAACAGTTTGGACTGGAGCTAGGATTTCAGTTCTGTGCCAGTCAGCTTAAGCTGGATCTGCATGTTCATCTATCTGGAGGCTCATAACCTCTTGTTCATGCAAATGAGGAAACCATAGCGTCACATTTTGTAAATTAAAAAGGCATTTTATGATAGAACCATCTGGAGAGACACTGCCATTTTTATCTATGGGTGGGGGGCTTGAGTACCAGTCTCAGTACCCCGTCAGAGCTCAGAATGGGATGTCTATGGCAAGCAAGGATCTGAAAGTTAAAAAATATAAATAAAGTATGTTACTGCGACATGTTCTTTATTCCTTTGCAGGAAGAAACAGCAAGAAGAAGGAGGAGGAGGAAGAAGGAAGAAGAATAAGAAGAAGGAGGAGGAAGAAGGAGAAGGAGAGAAGAAGAAGAAGAAGAAGAAGAAGAAGAAGAAGAATAAGAATAAGACGCAAAGTACTCAACCGACTCAGACTCCGCTCCGACGTCTCTCTCTTCCTTCTGTCTTCGTCTTTACTCCTCCGCATCCTCCTCACCTCCTCCGCCTCCCTCCTCCCCTCCTCCTCCTCCTCCTCCTCACTCCTCAGCGAGGAAAAGAAGCATAAAGGATAATCTTTATGAGTTTTTAATTTTTACAGACATATTTGGAAATTTTCATAGGCAAAGACAATGATAATATGTATATCAAAGTCACAAAAAGGTCATGTAGAACCTGGCAAGATAGTGCTCCAAAACAGTTGACACCACCAGAAAAGAGCCACAGAAAAGAGCCAGCATCCAAGGGGAAATACCTGCCACCACAAACCATTAGATAAAGTTACTAAATGTCCATGAATCCTGGATTCATCTATTCTCCTCACCCAATCTCTTTTGTGATAACCAGCTTTAGGGACACTCAGAATTGTTAGCAAAGGTGAGACATGCTTCCTTCCTGCTCAGTGCCTGTTTTCTTTAGAAATTTCTATGTAGCCGGGCGGTGGTGGCGCGCGCCTTTAATCCCAGCACTCGGGAGGCAGAGGCAGGCGGATCTCTGTGAGTTCGAGACCAGCCTGGTCTACAAGAGCTAGTTCCAGGACAGGCTCCAAAGCCACAGAGAAACCCTGTCTCGAAAAACCAAAAAAAAAAAAAAAAAAAAAAAAAAAGAAATTTCTATGTAGTCTGTTAGCAGGTAATTTTGTGGAATAGACTCTATATAAATTTGACTGTGAGAACAAAGAGTGAATGTTATCGCTCTAAGGCCTCACGGTGAGGGGGAGTGGAAAGGTCATTCTGTTGCCTGTGCAGGAGAAGAACCCCATTTTGAAGGGAGAATCATGGCCTCACAAGGTTTCCACAGATATGACAGTGACTTTTCCAAAAGACAAGTGTTCCTGCAGCTCTGCAAAACACATTATTCCATGTGGACGTGGATATATACACTTCCCGCGGATCTCCCTATTGGTCTGTCAGCTGTACATGTACTGTCTAGTCTTGTGGGCTCCAACAGTTATCCCTTGACCCAAACTGGATGCTGTGTAACCTGAGTAGGATATGCACAGCCTGCTTACAGAGGGCTGTGGGCAACCGTCTTGGGTATCTCATTCTCTTTCTGTTACACCTAGTGGCCATTGTTGAGGTGGTTATCTTTTCCAGCATTACTTCTGAATCAATGGAAGGACTCGATTCAGTTACCTTGAGAGAGTTTTCCCCTGTTCTGTCTCTGATTCTGTCTGTGTCCGTCTGTCTGTCTGTTTGTCTGTCTGTCTGTCTGTCTGTCTCTCTCTCTCTCTCTCGTGTGTGTGTGTAAGTTTCACATGGTACATGTATATGAAGGTCAGAGGACTACTCCAATTGTGGTTTTTTAGATACCATCTGAAGGGACGCTAGCCCGCTCCAGCACGTGGCTCTGGCAGGCCTTGCCCTTCTCTTCTTCTCATTCCCCTCTGCCTTGCTAAAAACTCTTAGATGATATTTCTAAAGCTAGCCACCAAGGTCTATTCCCTTATTTGGCCAATTCCTCCTCCTGAGGCTGACCTCGAAGGTCCAGCTGTCAAGGCATTAAAATCCAGCCATCAGAAACCCCCTTGGCTCACCTAATTAACATGCCCAGGTAAAATTAAACACTTCATCCTAACACCGGGTTTTCCTTTATAAATCACCGTTTGTCCATGTGTCACATCTGTCTCCTCTCTATCCAGAGACAGTCCTTAGTTTCTCTGGGACAAATCTGTTCTCTTGTTCCATCCCCCTTTTCCCTCATCCCCTATCTCCTTTACTACAGCATCCTAGCCCATCCTAACACAGACCTCCCGTTTCTTCTCTAAAATTACACATGCAAGGCCATTTGATGCTTTTTCTGCCTGAGTCAGAAAGCAGCCACTTTTCTCCTCTGCTTAATAAAGAATCTCTCTGTGAAAACAGGTGTTTGGGTGTGGTTTATGCCTAATCCCGAGTTCAGGAGGAAGCTCCTGATGTTCAGAAGTTCCCTTCATCCACCTTATGTTTTTAGACAGGATCTCTCATTGGTCTACAGCTGCTGAGAAGCCTATGCTGTCTAAGCAGCTAGCCCTAGGGATCCAGCTGCCTCTGCCCCACCCCTGCCCAGAGGAGGAATAAAGAGCCATCACCATGCTCTATTTGTTTGCTTATTTGTCTTTATGAGAGTCCTAGGGGATTGAACTCACATTCTAATGCTTGTAGAACAAGCACTTTACCAATTGGGCTATCACCTAGGCCTAGGGAGTCCCTTTGAGAGAAATTCACAACAAATATTTTTGATCCTCTCATAATGCACGTGAAAACTGTTAGATCTCTCTTTATGGGGGGTGTTAGTATATTTGAGGAAGTGGAATATTGCACAAATCAAGTGTCATTCTGACCACGTGAACGGCCTAAGAAGAGCACAAAGTGCTTTGAGACCCAGTATTGTGGAGTAAGTTGGAACTTCTCTACTTGTCTCATCAGGCCCACCCCGCCCCCGTTGTTCTGCCAATGATTTGCATCTATGTTGGGGGGACTAGGAAGAATGGGTTAGGAAGCTGACTCCCTTGGGTGGCCTGCCAGCCTGATGGTGAAGGTCACAGACTTGTGAAGTGGTTTTCTCCATAGAGAAACCCTTGCTGAGTCCCAACCATAGGTTTCTGGACTTGCTCCTTCTGGTGCATGGCTGCTCAGGGCTCTCAGTGCTGCTTGGTCAAAAGCAATATATTGTGCTTCGTTGGTTGTGTTCCCTGGATTCTGTTTCTACTTCCATCAACTGTCCTTTTATTGAGCACTCATCAAACAAGCCACATGGCTGTTTACCAGGACCTGAACGACAACCGCAAAGGTAAATCCCACCAGCGATGGAGATGCTGCCGCATGACATCCGGAGCGGCAGAATGCAAATGTAAACTGAGCGGAAGAAGGAAGGTTTCCAGGAGGTGGCTGAGGTCAGACGCTGCAAAGGACACACACGCCGCATCAGCGTGACTCGACTGATTTCTCGCTGTGTGTAGTGGAAAACATGGACCATTTCAGAATGAGGAAGTCGAATCAGTACAGAGCTCTCATTTTTGGAGAAGTGACTTCTCCATAATAACATACAATCTATTTTGGGCTGAATCAGGCCATCCATGGATGATGGAGAAACAGAAGAAATAACACACAAATTCTGCCTCATAAAGTCCATTCTTAGTTATTCACAAAGAAAAAAATTATAAACATGAGTAAAGATTTATCTGCAAGGATGTTCACTGAAGGGCCATATCAAAACTTAAACCCGAGTTTTACTAATAAGGAAGAAATCTCTAACCTTTAAAACTGATATTGTGGATGTGTTTACACTGGCTTGGAAGGATGTTAGTGTTGTATTACTAAACAAAACAGTACATTATAAACACTTTAAACAACTTCAATGCTTATAATATTCACTTATATCCATAGAGTAAGGAGAAAGAAAAACTCACTCTGCATTGAATTAGTAATAAATACCATTTCCCCATAAGCATGTATAATTCATACCAACAAGCAATGGACAGCTTCTGAGCTCTTAGTGAGGTAACTGAACGATGTTCTGCATGTAGAATCAAATAACTCACAGCTAGGTGAAGGGTTAGGTGACTCAGCCATAATGACAAAGCTTTGGGCTTGACAAGAGGTTTCCTATATCTGTATTGAATCAGCAGGGGTGTACTCAAGAGTATACCCCAGTACCCTGGAGAACAATTAGTCTATGTACACACACACACACACACACACACACACACACATACACACACACACCTACCCAAAAGGGTTTTTGACATCCGTGGTTCCGGAGCCCGTAAGCGAACAGAGAAAATGAAATCCCCAAATGGTGTTAAGTCATTGCCAGTCAGATACACAAGTCAGTCCTGTGTGGGGCTAACCAAGCTTAGACCTGGTTGAAATTCTGAATAGGAGATTTTTCATGCTCTCTGTTCTAGAAACTCGGGAGAATTACTGTTCTGGATTTCTTGTCCCTTGGAATTGCTTCACCTTTCAACTCATGGACCCAAGGCTCCATTCTCTGACTTGACATTCTGTTTAGCGTCTCCTGTCACTCTGCCTCCATGTATGTTCTCTGAAGACGCAACATAGGCATCTTTCAGCTTTTCCTAGGAATTCATATTCTCTTATAAATGAACTAGCCCTCTTATGTATTTTATGAATATGCATACCTTACCTATGTATAAATTGCTAACATCTATCAAGAGCTCTCTTTGGTTGCCACATATTGTCCCAAGCATTTACACATACTGTTCTGTTTATCTTTTTGTTTATTTATTTACTTACTGAGATAGAGTCTCATTCACATGGCTAGGCTGGCCTTGCCTTATAGCCAAAGTTAGCCTTGAACGCTTGATCCTCCTATATCCTCACTCCCCAACTGTCTGAAATACAGTTGTACATTTTCACCTTTGGCTGAGTTATCCCCTTTAATTATCAGTACAATCAGTAGCTACTGTTATTTTTAGATTATAAATTAAGAAACTGGGGGATTCAAAGCCTGTCATACTTGCCCAAAGCCGTGGAGGTAGACTCAGTAAACAGAAGCCCAGTGCTTCTATCTGTCCATCTATCTATCTATGTATCTATGTGTCTATCTATCTATCTATCTATCTATCTATCTATCTATCTATCTATCTATCTATCCATCCATTTTCGAGACAGTGTTTCTCTGTGTTAACCATTGTTGTCCTGAAACTTGCTCTGTAGGCCAAGCTGGCCTCAGGCTCACAGAGATCTGCCTGCCTCTGCCTCCCAAGTTTTGGGATTAAAGTGTATGCCACCACTACCCAGCTGCTCTGTGTTTTTAATCACCACATTTGTATCTGAAACTTGTCTGTAATATTGTACCAAATTGTTAAATAAGTGTCTGATGGAACTGGGCTTATAACAGGGCTCTAGACCTTATTAGGCTCGCAGGCCTTAGCATAACTGACTCCATGATGGAAATACCATTCAGGCCATAAAAATCAGCACATAGACAGTACCATCTGCCAAAAAAAAAAAAGCAAAAAAAAAACAAACGAAGGCCTAATCCATCAAAGCCCATGGTTCTGAGAAAGTCTCTAGAATGTAGTAATGTTACATTTTGACTTCTGTAGTTCTGTTTCTGGCTAACTGTCCTTGATAACTGAGTATGTCAGCCTGAAAGACCTGGATAAATCCAGAACCCCCTAGCAGGAAAAAGTAGAGACAAAAATCTAAGCAGGGAGGGAAGAATCAGAAATCTAGGATTAGCTGGTTCAGTGACTCTGTTTCAGGAACTAGCTGAAGATAAAGTAAGATTATAATCTTGAGAATAATCTTGAGAAACAGGGAGTTGCCCCCTTGTGATCATTGGTATTTTTGGAATTTTCTATGACGTCTTCCCTACCCCCTTTGGATTACTGGGCTGTGGTTTCTTCCCTTAAAAACCCCTTCTCCCAGTTACATGGGGTTGAACTCCTCCCCTGCATGGGTTATGAGTCTCGGCCCCAGTGCACTGGTACCTGTCAATAAACCTCATGAGATTGCAGCAAGGGTGGTCTCTCGTGAGTTACTGCGGGGGGTCAAGTTATCCTGAGACTTAGTGAGAGTCTCCCCACACCGGGGGTCTTTCAAACCCAGAACATGGCTTTTGTACTTAAAAACTCACCCTGAGAAGGACTCAGTACTACTGGGATCCTGAACACCCAGTGTAGTTGCTGGCCAGCTAATAAAGACTTTCAATTGGCTTAAACTTATGTCTAAGCAGTCTACTGTGGTGAAGACTCTCCCCTTTCCCTTACCACCCAGCCTTGTATCTTTTTTCCTTGTACACCAAGTCCATTTGTGCTTCCTATAAAATCATGGGTGTGTGGCCTTCCATTGAAGCACTGATCCACCTACCAATGGGAAACACTCTTAAGGAAAGTGGGCACTTCCTGTCTCAGAAGCAAGCAAGTGCTCCAAGACTAGGGGTGGGACTTCCTGTCTACCTCCCCTCTCCAGGCAGATGTTTGACAAGGCTTGCACTCTCGGGAAGCCTGTGCATTCCATCTGCTGCTGTGATTTAGTATGTGGAGTTGTCCTGTTGTGTTCAATGAACACTGTTTTCTTGTATTCATCTTCTACATCTGGCTCTTATAGTTTTCTGCTCCCCATCCCCATTCTACAATGGTCCCTGAGCCTTGGGAGTAGAGGGTGCAGTAGATGCTCCTGAAAGACCCCCAGTGTGGGGAGACTCCCATTCAAGTCTCGGGATAACACGACCCCCCCTAGTAACTCACGAGAGACCATCCTTCCTGCAATCACACGAGGTTTAATGATGAGATGAGATGGGAACCAGTGCACTGGGGCTGAGACTCATAACCCACTCAGGGGAAGAGTTCGACCCCGAGTGACCGGGAGAAGGGGCTTTTAAGGGAAGAAACCACAGCCCAGTGATCCGAAAGGGGCAGGGAGGGTGTAGAAAATTCCGAGAATATCAGTGATGATCACAAGGGGGCAACTCCCTGCCTCTCAAGACCATTCCCAAAGTCATAATCAGCTAGTTCCTTTCTCAAGATTATTCTCAAGATTACAATCTTACTTTATCTTTAGCTAGTTCCTGAAACACAGTCACTGAACCGGCTAATCCTAGATTCCTGATTTTTCTCTCCCTGCTTAGATTTTTGGCTATTTTCTTCCTGCTGGGGGTGGGGGGAAAACCTGGATTTATCCAGGGCTTTCTTTGGGGAGACCTGGTTTTATCCAGGTCTTTCACTCCTATCAGGGCTAAGCATTCTCTGCTCCTTGAGCAGTTATGGGTCTCTGTGTTAATCGCCATATGTTGCAAGTGAAAGTTTCTCTGCCAAGGGTTGAGTGATGCATTAATCTACGGGTATTACAGATTGACTATGAAAATCAAGTTACTTAAAGTTACTGTCAACTTTTGAATTTTCTTAATTTACCTCCCTTAATCATCTCTAAGCACAGGTGACCTTCTTGAAGAGACTCTGGCCAGTCCGGGCCTGGCAAACATGGCTGTAGCAGGCCTTGTCTTTCTCCCCATTCTCTCTGCCTTGCTAAAAACTATTAGAATACATTACTTATGCTATCCCCCAAATCTATTTCCTTATAAGACCACTTCTTCCTCCTGAGGCCAACTACCAAGGTCCAGCTATCAAAGTATTGATAGCAATCAAAAGCCCCCATTAGCTACCCTAATTAATATTCCCTATTAAACATCTCTTCCTGTCATGAGGCTTCCCTACTTCCCTTTATAAACAGCCATTTGCCTATGGGCCATGTCTGTCTCCTCTCTCTATCCAGAGGCAGCCCTTTGTCCCACTCTAAGACAAATATGCCTGCCCCTCCCCCTCCTCCCCATCTCCCTCATCCTCTATCTCCTGTCTTTTTCTCTTATTCCCTGCCCTCTGTCCCTCTGAGGCAAATAAATCTCCTTTGTGCTGAGAGCTTGGTCTTGGGTGGGGGGGGGGAGGTCCTTATACTTCCTCTCTGTTCCCAGGAAAGGTGTATCACCCTAGCTGGGCTCCACCACTGGAGATGATGTCACCAAGAAAGGTTTATCACCACATGGCTGGGCTCCACCCTTGGAGATGATGTCACCAAGAAAGGTTTATCACCACATGGCTGGGCTCCACCCCTGGAGATGATGTCACCAGGAAAGGTGTATCACCACATGGCTGGACTCCACTGCTATTAAGCCAGTTTAACCATCATTGACTATGCGGACTTACAAAGCCTCCCACAAATCTGGGCAGATTCCCATGTCACTCCCAGGTTCTTACCCTCCTTGTTTTCTCCTATTCAAGCTACAGCTGTATCTTATCCTTGTTTGCTTCTTTGGGTTTGAGCTGTTTAAACTCCACAGATGTTATTTTTTGGTACTGAGGACCTCATGCATACTAGGCTTATGTGCTACCACTGAACTGGTATCTGCAGGCCTCCCTCCATAAATACCTTAGAAGCAGTTCTCAGGTACGTCCTGTGTTTGCATCTTCATGGCTTCTCCAAACTGCCTCTCCACTCTCACTCCAACCGAAAATTATTCAAAGTTCATAAAGACGAAATGAAGTTCAATCTGTTCCTGAAAGACCCCCAGTCAACTGCAGTAACATTTCCAGCAAGGCTTGAACTAAGTACTAAAGTTCATAATGTTGGACTAGGGAGAAGTTACTTCAGACACCATTCACATGACTATAAAATTGATACAAAGGAAAGAGGATTTTCATTCTGTTACGACAGAAAAATGGCTACGTGATAAGAGAAACATCCGTGGTGGTGGTGGGGGGGCGACTATCCCTTTTGTGAACTGCTGGCACTCTAAGATTGGCACATGTGCTAACTACAGACATCCTGCTCTCTCAAACAAACAGGATGTTCTCATGGGAAAAGGCCAGCTGCAGGTTTTGGGGAGGGGGTCCTGAGGGTCTTTCAATAATAGGGTCACAGATGACGCCACCTTGTCTGTGCAAAACAGGATGTCTGTGGCCAAGCACCTCAAGTTGGAAAAAGGATGGGAAATGTAACCATGCATCTGCTTTTGTACACCCGCTTCAGCCTCCCCTAACCCTATATAAGCTGTCCCAGATCTAGCCCGGCGCGCTCAGTCCCCCGAAAGGCTGAAGCGTCCCACAGACGTCTGTGCGAATAATAAATCCTCTTGCTGTTGCATCCAGTGGCTTGGTCTTGGTTCTTGGGCGAGGGTCTCCCGATAGGAAGATACTCTCCGGGGGTCTTCCATTCCAAAGGTCAAAAAAATATAATGTTGTAATACTACATAAAAATTTCAACCTACCTTCCCTTAAGTTTCTAAATAGTTTTAGATGAGGATATTTCAAAATGATTGGAAGATGAGTTTGAGGAGAAAACTTTGAAAAATGAAGGATGATGATTCAGAGAAAACAGGGTTGTGTGACAGATTTTGTGGGAAGATGCAACACTGTGTCTATAGACCCCAGAAAGGGAACCCAGGCCAATGCATACAACAGTTTCTCCAATGTCCATCTTAGTCAACCAATGAGTTTTTATTGGGGCTCCTAACAGGAGTACGGGTGAAGGGAATGAGCAAGGGCAACACTGAAAAGGCCACACAACAGGGGGCGTGGCGTAGGGACAGAATGAGGTGGGGGCTGGGGACAGGGCAGGGGAGCAATTAAAGCTGCGACACTGTCGCCCTCGGCAAAGCTGCACGCACCTCCGCCAGTCAAATCTCTCTCTTCCTCTCGTCTGTGGTTAAGTCTCCAACTGCCCCCTACCCCCACCGCCATTGTTTGCTGCCTTTTTTTTTATACTGCTGTGGAGGGGCCCTCAAGAATCTTCCAAGTTTGTGTTCCCCCATACATGTGACTTTTGTTTACCTCCTGAGGCTCCGGAGCGCCCCCTCCAACCCCGATCCCCAAACTTACCTGCGGCCTCACTCACGGAGGGAATGTTTCTGTTTGGAGGGAAACGCCTTTACCATAAGCGCTATGGACTGAGTTAGACTGAACTATGAGACAGAAGCTTAAATACGATTTCCCTCAATATCAGCAAAGCAAGGAGGCTGCTCAGCGGCAGGCCTTCCCGTTTGGAACAGAGTCTGCAAAGGAGTGAATCGGGGTTCCGGGTACAAAGTATCAAAATGCGGACTGTGCGGAATATTTCAGATTCTAAACTGGTGCTTAGCTATTCCCGTGCTCTTTGTGGATTTGGAGAACAGGATGAAACTAACAAAATACGCTTGGGGGTGGCAAACAGCACATCGCGTAACAGACCTGGCGAGACTCGGGTGTTTACTAGGAACCTAGAAGTTCATCACAGCTTCAGGCAGGTAGGATCCACGCGTGGGCTATTAGTGGCCCGCCCTGGGGCGAGCACTGTGAGAGCCACAGCCGCAGCAGCTCAGAACTGGCGGGAGGCCAGGCCAAACGCTCCTCCCCTGTTCCTCCTCCACAACAACCCCGGGAGGGGAGGGTCGAGCCTAAGGGTAGATCTTCAGCGGCCTCCTGCTCAACCCACCTCAGAGATACCCCATCCCCGCCCCCCGAGTGAGAACGACTGTCCCTGTCCGGAAGCCTGCTCTGTTGGCTGCGAGAGGCACTTGGATCTGACTCGCGCTGGTGGCATCGGTGAGCTCAGGGAGGGCCCCGGGTACCCCGGAATAACTCAGCTCAGTGCTTAGATAAGGAGCCCCGGGACAGAGAGGGTTTTGAGTCATGGGCTTGTGGCGCTGTCACCAGGTTGTGGCGGGGATACAGGAGCGCCCACTGGGGAGGATGGGCAAGGGAGGACGTTCAGGGAGGGCGGGCTGGAACCGCAGTGCCCTCCTGTTTGATGCTGGACTGACCTCGGAGGCTCCCAGAAACAGGGCTCCAAAATTGTTAAGATATGACTGATTGCTTCCGAGAAAGCCACCCTAAGAATTCAGTGTCAACTGGGCGGCAGGTGAACCCGGAGCTGAAGGGAAATGTTTTGTCTGTAGATCTCATTGTGTAACGCTCACGCACACTTCCTTGTGAGGAATAGCCGAGATTTAAGAAGTCTGCGAATAGAATAATAAAAATAAAGTAATATCATCCCTGCTTGGAGCATCCTGCTGCTGGCCAGATAAAATGCTGGTTATTCCACCCTTAAGGCTGGATTTTTGCAAAGCCAAGCAAAACCATGAAACAGAGAACATGGTCTTCCTGAGGCTTTCATTCGGACCATGGGAATCCCTGCCAGGTCCGGGTAAGGAAGGATTCGCATGTCAGGTTCTTACACACATGGGAGCTGTCACCTCTAAAGGGCACACCGATTCTGGTTTGGACAGCACGTGTTACCACATCAAACTTGCTCAAATTATCTTTGACCCAAATGAGAACGCAGAGCTAGGAGACGCATGGTGTATGAGCAGGGGTAGGAAAATGTGCTCCCTAAAGCAAGGATAATGCCAGAGGCTGGCAAGCAAATCTTGAAGCAAAACTGAGCTGCTGGGTCAGGGCATCAGAATCAAAATAAAGAAAAGACCTTCTGGCTACAGCGGATCGAGGGCTGTCAGCACTGGGGCAGGTTTTCTCACCCAGGGGACTCTGGGAGCCTTATGAAGGAGACCGCTTGTTGACATCCTTGGTGTGCCAGTTTCAGCTCGCTGTTGTCAGGACTGAGAGTGTTTTTCCTTCCCTGGACGGTTGTTCACAGGTCCTTCCCTCACAGAGTGCTGATGCCACCCTGGAACCGCTACAGTGGTCTGACTGTGGCTGTCTCAGAGACACTGAGGCAGAAGGCTCAACACGCTGAGCTACTGAGTGTGAGGAGGAATGTTAATGAGTCTCAGTCACTCTTTTAAGCTATTCAGAAAGCAAGCACCAGTTAGGTGTGAAGGTTCAGGTTTTGAATTCTTCTCTGTGATGCTGTATATCTGCTCACTAGTCATAAGGACAAGTCACCGACTAAATCCCCCCACCCACCTAGTTTTGCTTGTAAACAAATACAATTTAACATCTACTTTAAGACTACCTCATTAAGAGAAGAGATAATGAGGTACGTGGAATGGGGGGTCCCTGGAAAGGACTTCTTCAAAGCGGGGGGGGGGGCTGTCCCTCTTGTTCTTATCTTTTCATTCTAATGTTGTCCAGGCTGGCTTCCCACTTGCTATATAGCTAAGAACCTTGACCTTTGACCTTTGGTGTCTCAGTTCCTGAATTGTGAGATCACTGGCCTGAAGCAACCAACCTGCTCTCTGAGACACTGGGGATCAAGCCCAGGTCATTCTGGGCAAACACTCCACCAATTAAGTGGTACCCCAGCCATATATTTTTGAAATATTTTATTTTATGTATATTGGATGCTGCCTGTAAGTCTGTGCACCATATGTGTCCCTGGTGCCTAAGAGGGGCAAAAGACGGCACCAGATTCCCCCGGAACTGAAGTCTCAGATGATTGTGAGCTGCCATGTGAATGCTGAGAATTAACTTGAGTCCTCTAGAAGAGCAGCCAGTGCTCTTAATCACGGAGCCATCTCTCAAGATTGCCCCCCCAACCCTCGCCGCATGTGCTCTGTGTCTTAAACCTGCCTTTCTTTTTCATGACCCATGATTCACGATTATGATCCTGACTGGCCCTAAGAAACTCAGAGGCATTTCCATAAAGTAAAGCCCAGGGGAGAAAGTATTAGAGAGAAACTGAATGAGGGAGCGTTTCATTCTACATCACGTCGTTCCAGGATTCCAGGGAAGCTCTGCGGTCTGCTGGCATGACAGAAGGCTCCTATTACCTTTCTCTGTGAAGTGTGAGCCACCGGTGGCCGCCATCACTGCTGTTGTGAAAGATTTTCTGAAAGCGACATAAAACAGTGGCAATACAGACTCACACAGACTTGTACGGCTTTTGTTGTAGGTGAACTCAGCAGCTGAGCAGGGCCATTGCTATGAGAACGCTCACTGAATTGCTAGTTTCTTCCTAGCAAAAGCTCTGCTCCTTCATTCTTTCATTCATCCATGTCAAAATATCCGTGGCTGGGTGCTGAAGAGCTCGGGAAGCTGAAGCAGGGCAGCCTCACACATTCAAGGCCAGCTTGGGCTGTGTTGTGGGTTTAAGACTGTATTGTGGGTCTAAGCTCGCGTTAGACAGAAATATCTTGTATCAATAAAAATAACCACAAGCAGGAGTATAGCTTAGTGGTAGAGAACTTGCCTAGAATGTGCAAAAGCCTGGCTCAGTTCTAAACTCTGTAACATACAACAAATAGGTAGTACAGCCAGACAGCCAGCCAGATAGATTGATAGATAGATAGATGGATAGATAGATAGATAGATAGATAGATAGATAGATAGATGGGTAGATAGATGATGGATGGATGGATAGATGGATAGATAGATAGATGATAGATAGATGCTACTGTGAACCAGGTGTGAGTCTCAGTTCTAAACTCTGTAACATACAACAAGTAGGTAGTACAGCCAGACAGCCAGACAGATAGATTGATAGATAGATAGATGGATAAATAGATAGATGACAGATAGATAGATAGATAGATAGATAGATAGATAGATAGATAGATGATAGATAGATGCTACTGTGAACCAGGTGTGAGTTAGAAATACTTTCTAGTGTCAAAGAATTCTGAAGTCAAGAGATGAACAAGAATCAAGGGATGATCAGAGTGAGTTCAGACAGTACTAAAAGTTTTGATGAAAAGCCAAGAGCTGTTGCACAGTGCTATTGGTATGGGTTTGAATGTGTAGACATGTGTCGGGCAAATAGCAGGGGCCTTCTTGGATTCACCCCCTTCTTTTTAGATTTATTTTTTACTTTTTATTTATTAATATTTGCCTGCATGCATGTATGTGCATCATGCATGTGCCTGGTACTCTTGGAGGCAAGAGGACGGCATCAAATTCCCTGGAACCAGGTTTAGTGATGGTTGTGAGCTACTGTGTGGGTTCTGGGAACTGAACCATGGTCCTCTCCAGGAAAAGTGAGGACTCTTGACCACTGAGCCATCCCTTCAGCCCTGGGACCCCTGTAACAGAAGAACTTTTGGCAGAGGGACCTAGTGTGCAGGTGTGTGGGGAATCAAGCACGATCTATAAAAGGCACAGTTGGAAGGCCAGAGTGCCTGTAGCAGGCAGGGAGAGGAGAGCTGGATGCAAGGAGGAAGGAGAAGGGGGCAGGGTGCCCGGTGACCTTGAGTCTCATAGATCAAATCCAACAATGTAGATCTCACTCCAAATAGGACAGCAGGAAGCTGGATGTATTCTAAGCAGAGGTGTGAATTCAGAGACTTCCGTTTTGTGGGACTGGTCCGGGTGCAGTGTGGACGATGGTTTACATGGAAAAAGCAGGAGAGGATGCTGGGAATCTAGTCAAGGGTGTAAGTGACAGGTAGGCACGGGGTAGTTTTTGAACGTACAACGAAAAGTTACATAACGTTTCCGTGATTCAAATTTCCCACCTACAAAAGAAATCTGTCATTTCTATGCCTTGGGTTTCTTAAAGAACAAGCTAATAAGTGTGCTTTTAAAAAATATTATGAATGTGGTCCTAAGAGGATGTAAGGTCTTACTACTAATACTATTTGCTAATAATGCGTGATTTTAATTCACACACACACTGCAACACAGCGTAATACAATACAACATTTGTTCTTTCTGAAACATCAGAAACCATTAGACAAACCACGATAGAATATAATAACATGAAGGCTAAAACAATAGCTAATTTAATCTTAAAAGCTGGACGTGCTCAAGTAAAATACAAAGATGAAACATTTGAAATGAGGAATTGGAAAACAAGTCGCAAAACTCTCGCAGAACAAATGGGTCTTTGTCCTGGCTAGGACCATGCCAGTGCCCAATCTGCTGAATGGAAATCCGGATGGGGCAGCAGAATTCACCAGGGGGCCTTGCTGAGCCCTGAATAGCTTTCCCTTAGTGAAGCATTCTCTCTCAGAGGAGGTTCTGCAGCTTCCCTGGTTGTTTGCTGACTATGGTAGAGAAGAGGGTTTTGAATCTGTTTACCATCTAGAGAAGGGATGACCCTCCCGTGACAGGACAGCGCACTGCGTGAGGCAACCCCACTTCTGCTTCCTTGCTTACTTTGAGGTTCAGCTTACAAGAATGAAATGCCCTAGTTTAGAAGAAGAGGGGCCCCTTCCTTATTTTCATTGTGTGCTGTGGAAATTTTGGCTCATGATAGCCGGTGGGCTACATTCTCTCGCTAGATGCTGCTAATTAGTCAATGAACTGATGTCTGCATCTGATTCTGAAGTCTGCTGATTCAAATTGATGACAAGATGTGACATGATTTGGGGACATGTCCACGATGTGTCCTGACGATCAGTTGAGAGTTCGTGGAGCATCTTTAAGGGAGAGGTTACATATAGTCTCTTCTTTGGTCATCCATCTTTTGTTGATTCTCTCTCTCTTTTTCTCTCTCTCTCTCTTTTTTATTTGTGTGTGGCATATGTGTGTATGTGCACGTGTGCTCACCTGTGCACGCACATGTGGAAGCCAGAAGCAGTGTTGCATGTCTTTCAGTGTTATACTACACTTCTTTTGAGTCCATCTCTTGCTGAACCCACAATGCCCTTGTTTAGCTAGACTGACTGACCAGGCAGCCTCCCAAACCATCCTGCTTCTACCTTCCAGCATTGAGACTACAGTTGCTTGCCAACACACCCTGCTCTGTATAAGAGTTCTGGGGATCTGAACCTGGGTCCTCATGTGCTACAAGCCACAACATAATACAGTAATTGCTCAGCCATCTGTTCACGAGCAACTTATCAGAACCAAGGATCTAGTAAAGGCTAAAGCAACAGGCAAGGTGTTTTGGCATTATTGCTTTGTGAATAAAGAGGCTGTCCTTTGCAGTAGATTTTTCGCTGTAGCTGAACTCCTTTTCTGTTACATATTTGGGGATTAATTCCCTAGTTCAGAACAGTTTCCCACTGCCAGGTCTTGTTCCTCTCTCCTAGGTAAGCACAGAGATCTGCCTTCCTGCAATTATCTTTATCAGCAGGCATTTTTCAGTGTTTAGGGTCCATGCAATAAAGCATTACATCTGAGATAGTCACAGATCTCCAAGGACATAGAATCACTAACTGCCCAAAGCTACTGCTCTGGTTTTTCCCCAAGATCAGAACGGCTGTTAACAGCATCCCCAGGAACTGATTGTTCAGGGTGGTCCCTACTTTGTTTCTTCCACCTAGACTCATGCTTGTGCTGCAAGAAAGTTACAACTGAGTCATCATCTCAGCCGCGAGGCTGTAGAGCTTATTTTTGCTTGACTCATATGGTGTATCGAAGGGTTCAATCTCTAGCTGTCCTTCAAGAATTACTGACTGTTATAGGCAAATGTAGTCACCCAGTTTTTCTTGAAAACAGTTAAAAGATGTAGTGGTATTCAGCTCTCATTCCTACATCAAAGCAGTCTACTGGAGTGGAATGGTAATGCCTCTTTGTGGCTAGTTCAGATTGCCCCAACTCCTATTCCATTGCATTAATCTCTTTTCCTTATTTAAGTGACCTGTGGACTTCTAAGTTTGGCCTCAGGTCAGGGCTCTCTAGTGCATCTTACCTCCTTGAGTGCAGTCAGCAGAGCACAGACCATGCCTTGCTAACTATTGAAAGGCTCCATTAGTCAGTTAATGGAGTCTGGCTCCACCCAGCAAATGGCTAAGACCTTCTGTGCAGAACCATATCTGTCATGAACCTCGTGAGCGTCCCATATTGCTTCAGCTGCTCCTCCTGTGACTTGTCACCCTGACCCTTGGTCATTCAGGTTATTGTATCAGTGCATAAACTTTCACTGGTTAGAAACCCTAAAAGCCCCACCAGATTCATCAGATGTAGACTAGAAGGTACAGGGTACATTGGGAGGGTGACTCCTCTCTCAAAGATGTTATTATGCTTCTGTCTTGCAGTCTGGGATGTCTTTAGGTTATACTGGATTGGTTGATTTTTGCCAATTCCTTATTCTTTTTGGCTCACTTTTAGGGCTTATTTTCCAACTTGATTGTTCCTGAGTCCTTATCAGAATGAAGTATATAGTGGCTTTCAACTGATTCTTGCTTCCCTGTGGGACAGTTGACAGTGCACAAACACATGGCTGGTTGCCACAATGGAGGGGAGCGAAAATGATCAGAATTCATAGACTGAAATTCTCAAAGAAGTGATAAAAGCATTATTTATAAAGGAAATGTTTTACAGCAAGTCCCAGTGATCCTCCTGTCTCTGCCTCAGACAGGGCTTGGGTTACAGGCTCTTACATTGCCACACTAGGCTTCTTACATAGCTGTGACGATTACGATTGAAACTTAGGCCCTCATCCTTTGACAGCAAGCGCTCCTATCTGCTGAGCCTACCTCCGGCCCCCAAATTGCTTTGTGAAAACTTATTTACCTACATAGTTGACCTTGTTTCTATTTCAAAGTTTAAGGAGATGCTCTGTTCCTGGGGTTTGATCTACCCATTGATGTTTGTGCACCCAGCTTCTTCTTTCTCCAAGAACAAGCTGCATTTTTGCATTGTGTTGGCCTGTGGTGGTGGTGGTGGCTTAGAAAAAGGTATGTTGTGACTTTGAGGACTGCCAAGTGATCATTTTGTGGGCAGGGGTTAGATCTCAGCAGAAGAGTTCTCGCCTTGCAGGCAAGAGGCCCCAGTTCCATTCCCAGCACCGTTAAACAAATAAAAATAGATGTCTTTTTATTCTCTAGTTCTAAGAGAATGTCCAAAGTCACCACCTGAGATGTAAATGTATTTTTAGTCAATTCTTATCTGCAAGCAGAGGGCTTGAAGAGACTTTGGGTGTAACAGCCTCCTACGAAGGGTTCCACTGTGTTCCTTGGGGGCTGCGGCTGTCTCCCACACATTTTAGTGATCTCTGGAATGTTGAAGCTGTCAGTGTCCAGGGAAGCCAAGGACATCTGGCTGTTTACACAAGTGCTGTGTTCGGGAAAAGCAGGAAGCTCTGTTTTCATCTTTGTAGCCTAGGGAAATTTGGGTCGTGTTTATTTGTAATATATAATACTTTCAAAGGGATTGGCAGTGCCTTAGAGTGAAATCACATGGACAAAAACACAGCTAACAGACAAAATAAGATAGGCAAACAGACCAGAAGCCAGAGGAATGTGTTGTAAGTGCCAACCCTCCCCAGGTACAGAACACCAAGAGATTTTAAAATATAAAGTTTATTAAACCCAAGATAGGAAATGGACCAGAAAAAGATTCCTTTATGGTGGTGGTGCTGAAAGCCAGAACAATGTAGTTTTCCACAGAACCATAGCCCCAGCCCTCTTTAAGTGTGCCAAAGCGGCAGAAATTAATGCAGAGTAAAAGTGTGGAGATTGAGAATGGCCTGAAGGGGCTGTAGAGGAAGCTGAAGTTAGGGACAAGAAGCTCAAGATCCTCAGACATAGGGCACAGGAATGGCGAGAGACAAGACAACTTGGAGCGAGGGTCACACGAGGCCTAAGGCTCCCACAGTCCCAGTCCTTGTCTAAGGAGAGGGTAATGTTTTCGTTTGCAAGGGATGAGCAGTCCTGTGGGAAGAAGGGAGAGACTAGCTGAGCAGGGAAATGGGAGCTCATGAGTCAGAAAGGCTGCCTTGAACTCTCTGTGACACAGATGGAGCCTGTAACGAGGAACACTCAGGCAGAGGCGACATGCTGCTCAAATGTACTTCCCATATCCCCTAAGGCTGGAGCATGTACACACCACTGGAGTAAAGATACAGACACGATTCCGTAGGGCAGAAGTCATTCTTGTGTTAGCCCAGTAAATATACATGCTATACCTGATCAGAAAAAAGCCTCCACTACCCCAGTGCAGTGGAAAACATGCTAGCTTTGGGACAAAAGTCCATCAGTTTCTTGCTGTCGTTTCCTTCCCTGGAATTTAGTGTTCCCACAGAAGCCAGCCACAGTTTTAGTACTCAGAGCATTACTGGAAGAGGGTGCTTAGTACGTTGAGATGAATAATGTGGTCCATGGCTACCATGGTTACTACCCATCATAAGAGACGTGTGCACACACGACGAGAGAAGAATTAACAGAGGGATGGTCACACTGCTGCGGGCACAGTGGGCAGTGAGGCAGGGGCTCCAACCAGGGAAGCTAGGAAGAGTATCTTGGAAGAAAAGCACCAACTTCACTGATCAGGTCGTTTGTTGAGCGCAAGTGTGGTATGTATGTGTAAGAAGGTGGATGCTTTATTGATGAATCCATGTATTTTGGCAAACCTAAAACCACAACAAAATCTTCCTTATAATGTCAGCTAAAACTATATGCTTAGCAAAAGAGTTTATGGTTTAACTTTCTCTTCTTCTCTTCTCTTCTCCTCTCCTCTCCTCCCCTCCCCTCTCCTCTCCTCCCCTCCCCTCTCCTCCCCTCCCCTCCCCTCCCCTCCTCTCCTCTCCTCCCCTCCCCTCCCCTTCCCTCCCCTCCTCTCTCCCTTCCCCTCCCCTCCCCTCCCCTCCCCTCCTCCCCTCCTCTCCCCTCCTCTTCTCTCCTCTTCTCTTTCCTCCTTGCCTCTCTTCCTCTCTCTCTGAGTTTGTTGTTGTTAAGACAACCTCTCATGTATCATAGGTTGGTCTTTGGAACTAAATATACAGATAAGGATGACATTGAACTCCCAATCATCCTACGTCTACCTCCGAAGAGTTGGGATGAAGGGTGTGTGCCACAGTGCCCCACGTTACTGCTCTTTCTTTCCTTTTTTTATGCAGGATCTCACTCTATAGTCTAAGCTAGCTTAGAACTCACGACATAGCCTAGGTTGGTCTTGAACTTCGGGCAGTCCTCCTGCCTCAGCCTCCTGAGAACTAGATATGGTAAGCTTGTTATTTTCCTGGTAGTTTTCCACCCTCTTTATTTCCCAGTGTGTATTTTCACCCCATTGGTACCCGTGCCTGTGCTGTTTTGTTTTTAATGTTGCCTGCTGAGTCTCAGATGAAGACACTTTCTTTTTGCTTGCCACGACTTGCCAGACAGGGAGTGCCAAGTACACATTAAAAGAAAAAGAAAAGAAAACCAACCAATATCCTTTCCCTCAGAAGTGATCACTGTAAAAATTGTAGAATTGTGCTTTTCTGATTTTTTCTATTTCCATAGAAATTACATATTTTATATAGAAACATGACCATGGCTCATTATTTTTTTTTCTGATATGCATCAGAGTGGTGGGCTTATTCCTTCAGCACTGAAGCCTGCCATTCATATGACCCAGTCAGATGGCATTCGTGGTGCCACCCAGCAACTCCATGATATAAGAAGCAGAGACCATGGGAAGCATGAAGCCAGACAGTGCTGTACACAGCAGGCACTGAGAAGACACCAGACATTTAAATCTCATGTTACATTTTTAAATTTCATAATGACTTAGCAAATTTGGAATTCTAGAAGTCTAAATAATAGGTAAAATACTTCTTTGTTTGTGGAGTTCCCATCTTCCCTGAAAGCAAAGTAAAACCCAACCAACAAGTTGAGATATGCAGAAGTCCAGCCCACATCTCCTCAGACGCCTGTGTTGCCTTCATCAAAGCATGGTCGGTGTTTCCGGAAACAGGCAACAGGCTTCTTCACATCTTGCTCCGTGGGGCTCTCACTGAAGTTTTGTCTTGTTTTTAAGTCTGTCTCTGTGTGTATGTGTGTGTCCATTTATGTAGATGTAGTACATATATGCTATCATGGGAGTGTATGGAGGTTGGAGGACAGGTTTGGGTGTGGTTCATCACTTTCCTCTTGGTTTGAGAAAGGGCCTTTTCAACTCTGCCTGTGCCAGCCTAGCTGGCCTTTACGCTTCTCAGGATTCTCCCGTGTCCTCCAATTAGACGTCAGGAGGGCTAGGACAGTAGACACATACTAGGACATCCAGCCTTATGTTGGTTCTGGGGATCTGAACCCAGGTCTTCTCACTTACAAGGCAGGACTTTACCCACTGAGCCATCTTCTGAGCCCCTCCTTGCGGGGGTCTTTGTAGATGACACCTGTAATTCTAGCACTTGGGAGGTGGAGGTAGAGGTTCAAGGTCATCCTTGGCCACACAGCAGAGTTCCTGGTCAGCCTGGGTATATGAGACTCTTTCTTACCCCCACCTCAGAAAAAGAGAGCAAAACTAGAGAGTGTCAAAAACATTCTAATTTTTTTAGCAGTCTGTCCCAAGAGTTTCAGAAAGAAGCAGAGGTTTAGCTCTGACAGGACTTTAGGGCTGCCTCCCTGCCACCCCTCTGTGCCACCAACAGTCCTCCCCTTGTTCCTTGTCACTGTCACGAGGACAATGTGCTAAGAGCAGACCGCCCACTCTGCCGTCTCTCCGCCTGAAGCTTGCTCTCCAAAGTGTGCCTTTCCGGTCTGCCTCCCATGAACCGAAGCTACAGTAGGATATCAAAGGAGCCTCTCAGCCCTCAAGGACAGCGTGGAGAGTGGACAGCCGCCCCCTCACAGCTGCTCTGTCACTCCTGTCTGAAGTGGCTTAGCAGCCAGGGACACTGAGGTAGCCAGAGTGGATTACTGCACGGGTCTGATTTATGGGACATTAAAAGTCCTCTTTCCCATTCATACACCTGCAAGCCCAGGACTCGGGAAGCTGAGGTAGGAGGGGTACAAGACCACCTTATGTGGCATAGTCTCAAAACAAAACAAAACACATTGCTGTTGTCTCTAAAACAACTCTCCCCACTGGCAGGGAATTCTTTTCCTTCCAAGAAAACTTCTGGAAGCTTTAGTGTAGTACCTCTAGGTGTCCAGGCTAAGGTTAAAGTGGGTTTTTAAAAGTTGGTGAAGAAGGTGCATGTGTGTGTATGTGTGCATGTGCATGTGTGTATGCCTGTGTGTGTGTATGTGTGTGTATGTGTGTGTGTGAGCCAGAGGTGGACCTCAGATGTCTACCCTATCACTGTCTACATTTTTTTCTTTAGACATCTTCCCTCAAACTGCATTGCTGATTGGCTAGACTGACTGGTCAGCCAGCTCCAGGAATCTACCTGTCTTTTTGTTTTTTTGAGACAGAGTTTTTCTATAGCTTTGGAGCCTGTCCTGGAATAGGCTGGCCCTGAACTCACAGAGATCCACCTGCCTCTGCCTCCAGAGTGCTGGGATTAAAACTGTATGCCACCACCACCCGGAAGGAATCTACCTGTCTTTGCTCTATCTCCCCAGTGTTAGGGTCACATGGTTTATTAATGTCTTGGTCATGGGTTCTATGTGATATAACTAAAGGCATCGTGGGGAGGGAAGAGATTATTAGGATTAGATATCTGAGATCAATGTCCAGTGAGGGAAACCAGGGCAGGAACTCAGGGGCAAGACAGGGGATTCAGGGGCCATAGAACGCTGCTTGCGTCTCCTGACTTGCTCAGCCTGCTTTCTTATATGCCCCAGGACCACCTGCTCGAGGGTGGTACCACCCACAATAGACTAAATGGCCCTCCCCCACACATTATTAATCAAGACAGTACCCCACAGACTTGACTACAGTCAATGTTATGGAGGCATTTTCTCAATTAAGATGCCCTTCTTCCAGCTATGTCTAGGTTTGTGCCAAGTTGATAAAAACCAGCCAGCACAATCACTGTGCTTTTATGTAGATGCTTAGGATCCAAACTCGGGTCACTGTGCTTGCAGAGCAGGAACATGACAGTTGAGCTACTCTACCATCCTTGATTGCAGAGGTGTTCTTAGAACTGAACACCTCGCACAGTGGCAGCATTGTAACCAATTAGATTTGATTTATCCAAGGTGTGATTATTACTAATTGATTGGAAAGATTTCTCTCAAGTTGGGTAAAGGAAACTGAGCAAGTGACTATAATGCGTGAAAATATGAATGAGCTGGTCCTGCTTTAGTGAAAGGACCGGGGCTTTGAGGATACAGTTAGAGGTCCGATGTGAGGGGGCAAGGGGTAATCTCTGTAACAAACAGATGGTACTATTGTCCCTTTGCAGCCATTTCCCGTCACTGCCCCGGTGGGTGGGGTGGCTGTGTCAGATGCCTAGGCTGCCTCTGAAGGACAGAGATTCTCGGGAGGCCTTCCAAGAACCTCTGTGACTTTTTGTTTTACTTCTGCCTTGCTCCATTGTGCACATCACCTTAGGTGATGACCCTAGAGAGCAGAGCATCCCCACCCTGCCTGAGGACTCTAAAGAGCTACATTTGCTATCTCTGATGCTTCTTTTGGTTGTTGGTGGGAGTGTGTAGTAGAGATCAAGGCACCGTGTGCAGGCTGGCCTTTGCCTAGAGTAGTTTCCTTGTCCCCAGCACACTGACCTCTGATGTGGGAGTCCTCTCTGGATGCTGTGAATACCATTGGTTAATAAAGAAGCTGCTTTGGGCCTATTGAAGCACAGAGTAGGTGTTGGGCCTATTGAAGCACAAGGTGGGAGTTCCAAGCAGACAGAGGAGGAGAGAGTAGGTGGAGTCAATGAGATGCCATGTAGCTGCCACAGGAGACAAATGCCAGATGCCAGAGGGAACCTTACCAGTAGGCCATAACCACGTGGCCATACACAGAGGAATAGAAATGGGTTAATTTAGGATATAAAAGCTAGCCAATAAGAAGCATGGGCTAATAGGCCAAGCAGTGCTGTAATAATACAGTTTCTGTGTGAGTATTTTGGGTCCAGGCAACTGGGAAAGGAACAAGCAGCCTCTGTCAACTGACATCCATGTGATCTGTCTTCCTCTTTCTCTTCCCCATCACAGTGATCTTCCAAATGGATCGAATGACCCTCTCCTTTCTTACTTAAGCTAAAAACATGAGGGGTAGATGAGCAGTGGTGGTGTAGGCCTTTAATCCCAACACTTGGGAGGGAGAGGCAGGCGGATCTCTGTGAGTTCGAGGCCAGCCTGGTCTACAGAGTGAGTTCCAGGACAGGTTCTAAAGCTACAGAGAAACCCTGTCTCAAAAACCCAACAAACAAATAAACAAAATCCAAAACAAGCAAGAAAACAAACAAAAATCAAGCATACATGAGGGGTGGAATATTCTAGAGCTTTTTAATTCAAGTAGACTCCAGTGACAATTTCCCCCACCATTTACAAGCTAGATGCTGTGACACAGGCTATTTGTAGGAGATGGCAAGCTGAGCCGTGTCCTGGCTTCGTGTCAACCCCTTGGTTGCTAATTTGGACAACTCCTAGATATCGCAGTTTCTAAGGGTCTCAACACATTGCTCCAAATATAATGAGATTGAGTTTCATCCTCATTAGAGCATGACTCACTTCTAACCAAGGCAGCTGTCTGTCTGGGGTCAGCTCATGAAAGGATGAAAACATCATTAAAGTGGTTGTTTTCTTCCTTCGTTTTAGGAGATTGTGGCTTAGAGTAAACCAGTTAGGCCTACCAAGTTTGGATGTTTTAGTTAAAACCAAAGAGTAAGTGCTGGAGAGATGACACAGTGTTTAAGAGCACTTGCTGCTCATCCAGTGAACTCGTGCAGTTCTCAGAACTCTGGATAGTCAGTTCGCTACCGCCTGTAACAACAGCTCCAGCGGTTCAGACCCTCCCCTGATCTCAGAGGACACTGCACTCACACACACTCACACACACATACACACACACACACACAGACACACAGACACACACACACACACACACACACACACACACACACACATCAAAATAAAAAAGAACTTAGGCCTCCGGGGAGCAACCCTTCCCCCAGCACTTCCTAGCTATGTGATTTGCACAAGTCAGTCAAATCCTCTTTGCCTGGTTCCTCATCCATGGAATGCGGAACTCGCAAATGTTTTGGTGGTGACTAAATAGGATGCTTTGTTTTGGGAACGGTGCAAACATGCTGGGAATATTGTAAGCCTTCATGACTTAGCAGTGTTAGGGCTAGAGAGATGGCTCGGTAAGTAAGACATTGGTTGTTCTTGCTCAGGGCCTGGGTTCAGTCCCAGCACCCACATGACTGCTCACAACTGTCCATAGCCCCAGTTCCAAGAGGTAAGATGCTGTCCTCTTGCCTGGCCAAGATCCAGTCACACATGTGGTACACACATACACATATGCGGGCAAAACATTTGCTGATACACATAACATAAAATAAATAAATCTTTAATTTAAAATTCTTAATGATATTACTGGTTCAGTGGCTGTTTTGAGGAATTTAGTGTTATTTTTAAAATACAATGACATTGGTGTACTCTGTACTAACATGAAAAGGTACCTATGTTTTCAAATTAAAACTGAAACATAAAATTTTATAAACAAAATTTAAAACTGTGTATATATTCATATATAATATAGCTCTATACGTATGTCTGTGTTTATATCCATGTATGTTTTGTGTGTGTACTTATTTGACCACAGAAATACCTCTGGAAAGAGACTGTTAGCGTATCATTATAAAGAGGACAAACATTCTTTTATTTTTTATCCTGTTATATCTTTTTAAATTATGTGTTAATTTTCTGATGAGTTAAGACTGAAATAAGACAAAACAAAATCAGCCAACATTATAAACAACCTTGGACATACATCTTCCTTATCCGAAAAAGAGACTAGTTGAATAGACAAATACAGTCACTCTGTAAGAAACTCCAGAGACACCATTCCCCGCTGATTGGCATAGGCTTGTTGTTAGCTTTTGGTGGTAAGATCTGATTTTACCGCCACTCATGGCCTGGAATCCTTCTGTATTCCTTTTGCTCTGAATTGGTTCCATGGCTCTAAAAAATTTTGAATATCTCTGAACCGTTCGTTCCCTTCCTATGTAAATGTGCTCATCTTGCTTTTGAGTCCCATTTATAAAAGCCATTGTAGGCCAATGATTGTGTCAAATTCTTCAGGATTCCCAATTGCTCCCATCATGGAACATACATACAGTATTTTCTTGATACATACCCTTGGATTAAATGGCTGGGACCTAGTATTACAATAAAGCCATTTGATGCTGCAAAAAAAGAACATTGACAACCCAGAAATTTCAGTGCTTTTATGCAACAAAGTATATTTCTTATCTATTGAAGGCTGTACACATCGGAAGAGCTCTTTTTGCGTAGCGACTAGGGATCTAGACTTCTCAGGCTGGAGCCTCCATGGCTATGACCTGACTTTTGAGTTTTATATTGGAAAAAGGAGAGGAGACAAATTGTCCCCGGTGTCTGAGAATACTTCTTTTCAGCTTTCCATTAATCAGGAATTAGTGTCGAGACTGGACTTCAACCATGAGAGAGACCAGGGTGTGCAGGGGACACAGGGACACGCAGAAGTGATGGTTGTCTATGCCTCATCTCTATGCTCTGGGAAAATAACCGTGCCATCTAGTTGGTGAAATCGACCGACACATGTATGAACTCTGAGGCTTGTTTCAGTGTGTGCTAGAAATCACGTTTGTTTAAGGATTCATATTGGCACAAGCAGGCATTTACTTAGTGCTTACTATA